>NC_140587.1:950953744-951448772 GCF_964204655.1 Triturus cristatus
AATCCACAATACTTTCGAGATTTTAACAAAATTGTCAACCTGTTTGTACCATTCTACAGACTTTTCCCTCAGCCGAGGAAAATCGTTCGTAAATGCAGCTAAATCTCCACTACTCCAAGGCACATGCACATATCCTCCATTTTGTACTTCCCGCAAAGTGTAATTCTCTACCCCTACCATCCCTCCACCCAGAGGCGGCGTCTCTCCTACAGTCTTTTGGAGCTATTCTTCTTGGATCACATTCTCTTCTCATTTATCAAGCATGAGCCATGCACGCATCCCTACAATCAAATCTCTGATGTGTGTCCTCAATCCTATGACCCTCTTTTCTTCCAGTTCTTGGTCACTATACTGCAACCTATGACTCCCTTGAAACGCCTTCGACAAGTCCACCTCGTACTTTTTTGCCAGGTCTGTCAGTTTCTCATGCGCAGTCCTCGCTTTGCGAGTCACATCCTTTGCTACAAAAAGCAGCTCATCTTGTTCACAAATTTCTATCCTATCCAAAGGCAGATTTCCATTAATTATTTCATCTACCTCTGCTTTCAACCTCACTACATCCAACATCCTTGCCCTCATGGCACCTCTCAATGTTTCACGACAAGCTGCGCCATTCCGTTCATCATACTTGCAGCTCTGGTCTTGACACCTACTCTCTTCTGCCATGTTCCTAGAGACTGGTCTGTTTCCTGAATCATCTTGCTCACTATTCCCTGTTGTCCTACCATTCTGATTCCTTGCAGGTGGTACCCGCATTCTGAGATCTGATCTCGACTCAGCCTAAGACCTTGGTCTCCCCGGTCTCACATCCACCTGTCCTCTAGAGGAGTCAGCAGTGGCTGGTAATGGCATACTCCATTCTATAGGTCTTGGAGCCTATGCTATTTCACTCATGGTGCCATTCCCTTCGGTATTGATTCTCTCTCCTTCCATTGACTGTGCTAGACTGCCAGTTTTCACTTGGTCTGAGTCATATACCAATACTATGGGCCCAATAGTAACCGGTACTGTTAAGGCATCCGGTAACCTCACAACTCCCGCTGCTTTTGTACCTCCTGGAGACTGTATTCTCATGTCCTCTGTCCCTGTCGAGATTTTCCCTACTACTCTCACATTTGACTGAGTCTGTGATCCCTCAGTCCCTTCTATTGGTGTCGACTTTCCTTCATAAGAATCTGGATTAAATGGAGGTGGTCTTTCTGACAACAATCTCTCTACCAAGCTGTCATCCGTATCACTGTCATCTTCCTCTACGCTCTTTGCATGCGCACTTCCCCTTTTTTCTATTAGCGGATATAATCTATCCCCCTCAATCGCTTTCACTCTCCACCTTTTCTCTAATGCATCCCATCTCGCATCTTGGAATGCCCTGATCGACTTCTTCACTCTTTCCTGACTTCTATCTCTTTTCCCGTCATACGCTGCTCTAATCCATGCATGTAGCGCCTCAAATTGTGTCGGTCTAGGCAGAGGTCACAAAGAAGACATCACAGATTTCAACTGATACAACACGTCTAACCTGAAAGTACCATATCGTGGGAAAATCAATTCTCCCTCTCCTTGAGTCATTTTATGCCAATTTTGAAGCCAAATTATGGTATACAACCCCACATTCTTAGCCATGTAATGTGCTGGAGTATCCTCGGGAGGGGCTTCTTCTCCTCCCCGAGTAACCACGTCTATCTCCTCTACAAAATTCTCGTAAAACTTTAAAACATTTCATGATGAACTGATTTTCGTTTGCACACAGTATGTCAATCCACCAATACCAGCGCGACTCACACCAACTGACCTATCACAGCGCGGCACCGTCTGACGTCACCCTTCCTCCGCTCGCAGCAGTTCCTCAAAACTGTTGACCTCAAATCTGGCAACTGTCTGTCCGCGAAACGACCGGACAATCGCCTCTAAATCAATAAATAGGATTCAAACTTCCGATGTTCCACATACAGCAACCTACGACCAGCATCGGTTACTCACGCACTCACACATTCACTCCCTATCATCCATGGGTTGTCAACGATGTATCATGACTCCCACGATCTCTGGTCAACAATCTCAACTCTGGGTGTCTTCTACACCACAATCTCTTATCCCGGGATATCAAAATCAAATCTCTTGGCCAGCGAGCGCTCACGGTCCAGACCTCAATCACACGACTCTCATTCCAACTCCGCAAGACATCACACACTCAAATCAGCACCGCAATCTAGCAAACATCACCGTGTTCATACTCACGCTACCACAAACTGCTACTTCTGCCGCACCGCTACTCTTCGTCGGTTTCCATCAACCGCCGTCGTCCTCCGCTTACAATCCAATGGATCACCATTGCTCGAACTCTATGGGACTCAATAATCTCTTATCTTGATCTATATCTCCCCTTACTATCAGAGGTAACCCTCCTACTCTGCTACCATCTGATAAAGCTGGATTCTTATCTTATTGTATCTACCATCTCTAAGAATCCTCACGTCGACTAGACCTTTTTACCTGCTGAATAGTGTTCTCCACATATAGCCAATTAAACTTCAACTCTATACTTCAAAAATCACTGACACCGAATTCCAAAATTTAGGGTTTATCACAAAGCCAAAAATAGTTGCACATACAAGCACCTCATCACAAGGTTAAGGAAATAAATGGGCACTAATACAAAGAATATCCTACGCAGGAGTCTCATCCGACTCAGAATAAGGAGAATAGTTAACTCCAGAAGCATCAGGCAACCTATAACTGCTCCAATCTCTATGTTAGAAGTCATTAACCTAGAAAGAAAAAGCAATTAGTCTACCCATACACTGTCTCTAAGGTGACATCCCTACTTAGCATTTTCCCCAAGCAAGAGAGTAGAAGGTGCCAGTAGTGTAAATTCCTTAGAAGTACACTCACTTTACTCAAGTCAGCAGCCAAAGTTATAGAGCTCGTTCTGAGATGCTCCTTCTAGCTTCCCCTCTAATCCTCGACTGCTCAACCCTCGGGACACTGTCCCTAATTCAAAATCACCAAACAGTAGAACACGCCCTCGTCACACCTCTTCGGCCAGGTCTTCCTTCTGTATTTTTCCATCAAAACTCTTACTTGACCCCTGTGCCCCACACAGCTGGTCGCTCCTCGCCCTCTCTGCCCTGCTAGTGCTGCCTGCCTGCCGCTTCCTGCTGCCTGCTTCCCGCTTTTTTCGCCGCCGCCGCCGCCCAGTGACTTCTTTTCCCGCCGCTGACCCTGCTGACCAGCCTCCCCTTCCGGCCCATTGGACACCCCGCTCCCGCCTCCCAGCTGCTCCTCCCCCGCGGCTCCTTACTTAAGGGGACCGCGGTGGGCTGGTCAGTGTGACTCCTGTGCCCCACACAGCCGGTCGCTCCTCGCCCTCTCTGCCCTGCTAGTGCTGGCTGCCTGCCGCTTCCTGCTGCCTGCTTCCCGCTTTTTTTCGCCGCCGCCGCCGCCGCCGCCCAGTGACTTCTTTTCCCGCCGCTGACCCTGCTGACCCGCCTCCCCTTCCGGCCCATTGGACACCCCGCTCCCGCCTCCCAGCTGCTCCTCCCCCCCGGCTCCTTACTTAAGAGGACCGCGGTGGGCTGGTCAGTGTGACCCCTGTGCCCCACACAGCCGGTCGCTCCTCGCCCTCTCTGCCCTGCTAGTGCTGCCTGCCGCTTCCTGCTGCCTGCTTCCCGCTTTTTTTTCGCCGCCGCCGCGGCCGCCCAGTGACTTCTTTTCCCGCCGCTGACCCTGCTGACCCGCCTCCCCTTCCGGCCCATTGGACACCCCGCTCCCGCCTCCCAGCTGCTCCTCCCCCCCGGCTCCTTACTTATGACGCCCCCTGAGCGACCGCGCAGCAGACGCGCGCAGCGGGAGCGCGCAGCGGGAGCGCCGACTGAGCGCCGAAGGTGCGCCAAAGGTAAGCCCGTCTGCGCCCGTCCGCGCCTGGACCGTGCCCAGTGCCAGGACCCCTGGCCCCCGCAGTCACCCGCCCACCCACCGGACCTACGACGCCACCGAACTCAACGCACTCAACGCCGGCCGAATCCCGAGCTGCTACCAAGCCACCCCGAGACGCACCCACGGACCCTTCTGCTGCAACGCCTGCAAGTTCACCTGCATCCAGACCTGCACTACAGCAGCACCAACCAAGACCAAGACGAGCAACAGCCACCTGAAGTGCATCCTGCTCAACACCCGCTCCGTCCACCGACACGCCATCGAACTCTGGAACCTGCTCGACACCGCAGCCCCAGACGTCGCCTTCCTCACGGAAACCTGGATGAACGCCTCCTCAGCGCCCGACATCGCCATCGCCATCCCAGACGGCTACAAGATCATCCGAAGGGACCGCGTCAACCAGATAGGAGGAGGCATCGCCATCATCCACAGGAACACCATCCGTATCACCACCAACACCGACGACACCCTCACACCCACCGAGCACCTGCACTTCCAGATCCACATCAACCCCAAGACCACCCTCAGAGGCACCCTCATCTACAGACCCCCAGGACCACGCACACAATTCAGCGAAGACATCGCCGAGTTCATCAGCCCGCACGCCCTCGCCTCCTCGGGGACCTCAACTTCCACCTGGAGAACAACAACGACCGCAACACCACCACCCTGCTGGACAATCTCGCTAACCTCGGACTCAAGCAACTGGTGACCACCCCCACCCACTATGCGGGACACACACTCGACGCCATCTTCTCATCCAGCAAGGACATCTCCTTCAGCCACGCCACCGGACTCCACTGGACGGACCACAGCTGCGTCCACTTCAGCTTCAGAAGGACCACGATCCACCACCACCAGCAACAGGTTGCACACCGAAGCTGGAACAAGATCACAGCCGACCAGCTCGCAACCTCCCTGAGCAAGAACCCACCCACCAGCGCAACGAACCCCAGCCAAGCGGCCACCAACCTCACGAAGTGGATCAGCGACTGCGCAGACGACCTCGCCCCTCTGAGGACCCCGCCTAGCAGACCCGGCAGCAAGAAAGCCCCATGGTTCACCGACGAACTCAAGAGCTCCAAGAAGAACTGCCGAGCCCTCGAGAGAGACTGGCGCAGAGACCCAACACCTGACAACATGACGGCCCTGAAGCTCGCCACCCGAAAACACCACCAACTGATCCACGCCACCAAGAAAACAGCATTCAAGGAACGACTGGACAACAACGCACACAACAGCAAGGAACTCTTCAACATCGTTAAAGAGCTCTCCAACCCCAACGCCGGAAACAACGACATCACCCCTTCGCAAGACTTCTGCAACTCCCTCGCCTCCTACTTCCACAACAAGATCACGGACATACACAACAGCTTCAGCACTCTACCGTCGCACGCCACGTCCGAACCACCGCCCCCCACCACCACCCTCCGCGCCTGGACCCCGATCAGCTCCGAAGACACCATCCGCACGATGAACTCCATCCACTCCGGGTCTCCGACCGACCCCTGCCCCCACCATGTCTTCAACAAGGCCGACGCTGTCATCGCACCCCACCTGCGAGACATCATCAACACCTCCTTCGACACTGCTACCTTCCCGGAGAGCTGGAAGCACGCCGAACTCAGCGCTCTACTAAAGAAGCCATCAGCCGACCCCACCGACCTCAAGAACTACCGCCCCATCTCGCTGCTCCCGTTTCCAGCAAAAGTCATCGAGAAGACAGTAAACAAGCAGCTGTCCGCCTTCCTCGAGACGAATGGATCCCTCGACCTCTCGCAGTCTGGCTTCCGAGCCAACCACAGCACCGAGACCGCCCTGATCGCAGCCACCGATGACATCCGAACCCTGCTCGACAACAGAGAAACAGCGGCCCTCATCCTCCTAGACCTCTCCGCAGCCTTCGACACGGTCTGCCACCGTACCCTAGTGCAGCGCCTCAACAACGTCGGAATCCAGGAGAAGGCACTGGAGTGGATCATCTCCTTCCTCACCGGAAGGACACAGAGAGTCCGCCTCCCACCGTTCAGATCAGAAGCCACCGAAATCATCTGCGGCGTTCCTCAAGGCTCCTCGCTTAGCCCAACCCTCTTCAACGTCTACATGAGCCCCCTCGCAGCCATCGCACGCCAGCACAACCTCAACATCATCTCCTACGCCGACGACACCCAGCTGATCCTCTCCCTCACCAACGACCCCGACACCGCCAGAGCCAACCTACACGAAGGGATGAAAGAGGTAGCCGAATGGATGAAGAACAGCCGCCTGAAACTGAACTCGGACAAGACGGAAGTCCTCATCCTGGGTTCCTCACCCTCCGCCTGGGACGACTCCTGGTGGCCCCCCGCCCTAGGCAACGCACCCAAACCAACAGACCATGCTCGCAACCTGGGCTTCATCCTGGACTCCTCCCTCTCCATGACCAGACAAGTCAACGCCGTCTCCTCGGCGTGCTTCAACATCCTGCGCATGCTACGTAAGATCTTCCGGTGGATCCCCACCGAGACCAGGAAAACGGTCACCCAGGCCCTCGTCACCAGCCGTCTGGACTACGGCAACTCCCTCTACGCCGGAACCACCGCCAAACTCCAGAAGAGACTCCAGCGGATCCAGAACGCCTCAGCACGTCTCATCCTGGACATCCCCCGCCGCAACCTCATCTCCGGACATCTGAGAGACCTGCACTGGCTCCCGGTCAACAAGAGAATCACCTTCCGTCTCCTCACCCACGCACACAAAGCTCTACACAACCAAGGCCCAGGATACCTCAACAGCCGCCTCAACTTCTACGCTCCCAAACGCCAGCTTCGATCGACCAGCCACGCCCTCGCCGCCATCCCCCGCATCCGAAGAGCCACCACAGGAGGAAGGTCCTTCTCCTACCTCGCCACCAAGACCTGGAACTCCCTCCCGACCCACCTCCGCCTTACCCAGGACCACCTCGCCTTCAGGAAACAGCTCAAGACCTGGCTGTTCGAGCAGTAGCGGACCCCCTCCCCTAACGCCTTGAGACCCTCCGGGTGAGTAGTGCGCTATACAAATGCTTTGATTGATTGATTGATTACTTCATCCAAAGACCGTTGGAGTGACCTTGGGTCCCAGGCACCTTCTCCGCTGAAAGTATCATATCTGCATTCCAGTGAACTCCCATGGTTGCTTCTCCTACCGTCCTAACTCCTAAAACAGAAGGGTTAGTCTTCCTAACGAGCTATGTGTCCTTGCACCTGCAACAGAAACGTATAATCGAAAACTTTCCACTTGCAGAATTTGCTGACTTCTTCTAACTGAAAGCTATCTCAAGGGAACACCTTTCGGTCTACAAAATTCAGCTAAAATAAGAAACTAATCGGCCTTTCTCCTAAACCTATATGCGATCAGGCTTTTACACATTTAAACACACAATTCTAAAATCTCATTATAAGCACTGATTACATTATACTCCATACATGAATAAGCAAACTACACGTGCAGACTTTAATATGGTGCTCGTTTAAACCTAATACATCACATCATACATGAACTAATTCAATATACATCATCTAAAATACTTTCTCGATTAAACACTACATTGATTTCCATAAATGACATGATTACATTTCTATTCACACTATTATATGCTATTTTTGTATTGCATTTCTAAAACCCACACGTTAATATATTTCCTCTAAATATATGGGTGCGGACTACATGTGATTATGATGCACCCCTACAACTTCAGAATAACATGGCGCTCTATCAGTGTCATGAGGCAGCTGACTGCTTCGCTTTGCAACAACCCATACAAATTACACCTTGAGATATTTGGGGCCCGCTAAGGGGATACCTAGGTTGACAGACTCGACCTGGTGCCTAAATCGCTTGCTTGTCAATTGGAAATTACACAGTGTAGGGGCATCATGGAGGAGCTGGTGTCCCACCGCATGTATGTAGCTCATTGTATTATAATAATGTTATGGAATGTTTAAAGTGCCTTTACGTGGGAGGTATGGAGGGTTGGTTGCCTCTGCTCCAGATAATAGGCTCCTGTTCTAATGGTATGATGCTTGATGTGCCCTGGAAATCAGGCACTATGCATATACCTATACTCTGTAACCAGTCTTCTATATATTGCAAACTGTAAGCTGCACACTGTTGGGGAATATTTTATGTTATTATTTTTCCCCTTCTATGTTTCCTGTCTAAATATTTCTAAATAAAGTCTTTCAAAAATGTTTTATTATCATGGATGACTTCTCCCCCTCTGTAAGAGGTGTGCAGAGTTTTGCGCTTTTTTCCAAGCTATTTTGTGATTCAGTACAATGGATACCACACTAAAGGGGGTAACATGTCCAAAGACTTGAATGAAAGTACGATGGCTGGTGTATCCACATCACACAAACTTTGGCAGTGCAAAGCAAAATTGGGTCAATCTATTATGATGGAGGACTAAATCACCTAACTGCATTTTCTTAAGGGACACCCTGTAGTATCTGGACAGGCTGCCTATTTCACAGGGATGCCATGCAGCCATGTCAATAATTCCCATGGTCACCACAGACGCATGTTCTTTGGATTTCAGTGGTTCCGTTTTTATGCTGGCCTTCCGCGGTGTAAGGGTTACAGATCAGTATACCCTAAAAAGTAATTCAAACATTACATTTCCTGTGGAGCGACTGCCAGAATAGACATTAAAAGTCATCATAAGTTGTTTAATTCTGAAACTTAACTGGTTAGTTGTTCTGCAAAAGCATTGAAGATCCACTTTTGAAGTTCTTCAGGACAGGGTATAGTTTAAAACGTGGCTATTAAATAGTGTGGTTTTGAAATGGGTGATGTCTGCTTATTAGTTCTTCAGCTACAGGGTATAGTGTAGAAAACGATATGGTATTCCAGATATCCTATGGCACCAGACTGATTTTCCACCCTAAAGGGGTTTGTGGAGTCTCTACAGCTCTATTTACTTTTGCGTACTAAAGCATCTCACAATATTTATTCCTAGATTTGTGGCAAATGTCTAACTATAAAAAGCCTAAACAATTTGAGATCAAACTTACCTGACAATGGAGTCTTTTTTACTGCTTCAATTTAATCCTGTTTATGTTTCAAAGAAGATAAATGAATGTCCAAGTTGGTGCTTTTGTGATATAGTTATAAATTCTCCTACAGCATCTATTTATTCCTGGCCTTCTCAGGAGCCTTCTTCAACAGCACAGGTATTAATGTACGAACGATAACAATGGTAAGTTACTAATTGAGGGGCATATTTACAGAGCAGTACAGCAGCCCTGCACCACAGGGAAAGGGCGGAAATGCACCGTATTTATCCAATACGGTGCATTTCTGTCCTTTCCCCCCTGTGTTCGTGCCGTTTCGGCAGACTAGCGACATCACAGGCACCCTTGCACTAAGGTGCTAGGGTGCCTGCATTACAGGCAGGATTGTTTTTGTGTATGAAGGGGCATCTTTCCACACAAAAATAATCCATAGAGTCGCTTTCTTCTTTCTGTGTGCTGCAGAAAAAATTAAAATATTTCTCCTTGTTACGCCTCAAGATTTTGACGCATTCCCAGGAATACAAGTCCTTGTAAATCTCGGAATTCATCAAAAAGAGAAACAGCATTAACCACATGGACTAAGCCACACATGCTGTTTCCACACAAGCGGAACACCGCTTGCCTTAACCAAGCATATGCATGGTAAGACAGTCAGCAGGTATCGGTCTAGTTGCAGAGACCGGATGGGTAGGGGGAGGAACAGGAAGGATCTGGAGAGGAAGGACTGGGACGCGGCTTGTTAAGTAGGACTTGGGGGGGGGGGGTGAATTTCTTTGGGAGTGGATCATTTTCGTGGGTAGTTTTAGGGCTCAGTGCACGGGGAAGGAGCAGTTTTCAGTAATGGAGGCAGTTTAAGGGCAAAGAGCGGGGGCTGGGTTTGGGTAGTTTTTGTGGTTGGGGCCATTTAAGGGTTCAGGGCGGGGGCTGGGATGTTTTTTGGGCTGGGGGCCAATTAAGGGCTTAGGGTGGGGGCTGGGATAGATTTTTGGGCTGGGGTGGGGTGCATAGCAGGGCTGGGAGACAGTTTTTAGGGTTCTTAGGGCCATATGTAGGAAGCCTAATACCGGTCGGTAACGGCCGATTTTCGGTAAATAACCCGTTACCGACCGGTATTTAGGCTTTTGCTATGTAGGGGGCACATTTCAGGATTCGGTAATTTACAGAATCGGTAAAATTACCGAATCGGTAATTTTACCGATTCGGTAAATACCGAATCCTGAAATGTTATGTAGGTGACACTCAAATGAGTGATGTGTAGGGAAAATAATTCGGTATTTAGCACCAAATATATGTTGGTGCTAAATACCGAATACATTGCAAAACGCAATATTTTGTTGGACTAACAGTGCCATGTGGCAGACATTCATGCCCTTAGGGCATGTATGTGCGCCACATGTGCACACATGCAGGAATCAGGGGTGCAACAGGGTGTCACTGTGACACCCTGCCACCCTTGATTGTGCTCCCCCCATTATCGAATCGGTATTTACCGATTCGGCAATGGTAACTGGCTTCCCATTGATTCCTATGGGCCTCCTGGCCCATAGGAATCAATGGGAAGGTATGCATCATTACCGAATCGGTAAATACCGATTCTAAATTACCGACCCATTCCGAATCGGTAAATATTGCCGATAGATTACCTACATATCATTTACCGCTTCATAAATACCGAATCGGTAAAATTCGGTATTTATGAAGCGGTAAATGTTAGGCCACCTACATAAGGCCCTTAGTGTTTAGGTCTGGGGAGGGGGGAATAGCAATGTTGTTAGCTGGTTTTTAGGGCTCAGGGCGACTGGGGCTGGTGTGTGATCTTTACCACGCAGGCCTTTACAAATCATGCTTTTACAACTAAATTTGTTATGAATGCATGAGTGGTAAAGACACGGTCGTGGTTGAGACCACATTGTTTAGGCGCATGTTGTTGAGGCATGCACTGTTCTATCATACAACTGATCAAAAACCATGGGAGTAGTGTGGGAACACCCACCCGAACGCCCATGGAACGCCTCCCTTGCGCAAAGTAAGGCAACACAGCAATTTGCACTGCATTGCATTACTCCATTTTTGTGAAGCCATTCAAAGCCACACAATGTGGCCTTGCGTGGCTTCATAAATATGACTGAGAGGTTTCTTTATACATGGTCCATGTTGTGTGGTGAGAGCATGACACAAAGCCCTCACAAATATGCCCCTGAATGTCTTTCGTAGACACTTTAATGGCATTTTTTGGTTGTGGCAAGTCTTATTTAGCTTGTCACGTCTTACACTGCTTAGTTTTCTTATCAGTTATAATGATTCGGACATCACTGGCATATATACTTGTGCTTCAGACTTCAGAATGTCAATGCAGTTCTTTTTGCGAGGTGCAGATTCACGGTATTCTCTTTAAAAAAAGACTAAAGTAAATATTAAGAGGCTTTCTGCAATAAATTCTTGTTTTGGGATTTAACAGAGATTATGCAACTGTCTCTTCAGCCAGTTAGAGGCACATGATGCAGTTGTATTCCACATACTTCATCTTCCTATGGTGTGAGAGGTAAAAGTCTCTTCTTTAGAAAGCCTATATTTTAAGATTAAGGCTCCCAGATTTTCATTTTTACTGATTATTACAAATAAATAAAGACAGAAAACAATATGTCTACTTATTTTAACATTCGGGAAAAAACTAAACTTTGTGTTCCCTGTGAGATACACTTCATGCTGCCTTTCATGAATTCCAGGCAAAAGCTGGGCAGACAGACTGCATAAGTAGTTAAAAACCAGATGGGATTTCCTTAAAAGCAGGCATATGTTAACAGGTAACATATATTTGTAGTATAATGCTAATATGTACCTGTGGGCGTAGTGTTTTGTTATACATGGCTCCTTAATTTGCTAAAACGCAACAGGCATCCACATATGAGTTCACGTCTAAGAGTTAAGTAAATGTTTAAATATACCATTTTACGACTCCATTTATTATCAAACACAAAATAAATATGGTTGAATACCAATAAGATGGCCAAAACATTGTTTAAATACAGACATGTTAAAAATAACAAATACATAAAACCGGAAGCCATATTCATGGTTACCTCTTTATTCTTCAGTCATTTGCATATTAGTTCTTGCCTGTATAATTAAATGTTATGCATTCCTTTAACAAAAGATAAAAGTCACATTTTCTATCCCGCTTTTAAGATGTAATTGAGGATATATTTTTCTGATGTTTGTTTTCTGAGAGACTTTTTAAAACAATTACTTAATATTTAATACATAAAAACTATACTGGTGTTGTTCCCCGCAGAATTGCCATTCATATGTATCTGAGTCTCTATGACTATTTAAATTACTTTGTATTATGTTTGTAGACCTATGCATGTTTGTGAGACTCGAGTCAGGACCAATTGAGCAATTTATTTGTTTCTTATGAATCAACCTCAGTTCCAACCCTCTTGTAAGTTTGGTGTTCATCATACAACTCATTTTAAAGGATCATAATGTATTTTTTACCACAGATTCTTATTCTTATAAAGAAACATTTCATTCGCTCCACATGGAATTCTAACATGTATTGCAGTGCGGAAACCTGGGTAACGGGAATCAGGACAAAACCCCGTTCCTAATATCCTCCCTTCGTCACAGACCAAATATCGCATTAACACATTCACTCCTACAATCATTTGGTGGGGCCCATAACACCAACATTCACACTTCGCTTTTCACTGGTCTGCACTTACAGGAGAGATGAGTGTTCCAAGCGCTGACATGAAAGGAATACCTTATAACCTTTAGAAAGAAAACTTATTTACATTGCTATACACTAATATCTTTATTACTGCATATCATAAACCTAAACATTAAGATACTCCTCCAACGTGATCAACGGGTCAAATTAGTTGTTTTGAGTTTGATGAGTTAGTCCAGCTAAAGCATACTCAAAAATCCTGATCTACTCCTTTTCAATAAACGACCAAACACATTTTCTTGTTAATCAATATTTTTGTTTATCTAAATAATGCAAGAATTTTAGTTCCATCTAGTAAATTTATTAGTCATTACGCAAATCACAGAACACCATATTTACCTATTCTGGCTATCGGTCATCCTCTAAGTCATCAAATTTAGTCGTCAGCACGCTACAGTCACAAAGATCAGGTCAAGGACCAGAGACGTGCAAATATCGATCAGTGCCCATAGATTTTCAGAAGTCGGTAGTTCATGAAGAAATTGGGCAGCAATTCAGTCTGTCAAAGATTCAGGAACACAGCCGTCACGTAGCGTCACCGTCGTCTCCGTCAGCAAAAGGAAGTACGAGAAAAAGTAGAACCAGAACTGTCCTTTCTATTCTAACATAATTTATATAATGGAAATAGGGTTTAAAAGATACAAATTAGAGAATTTGGGCTTATCCCATTGGACGGTTGGAATCGTCCGGTGAAGGTTCACACAGTACATGATGTCATATTGCCAGGCATGATCCATCCGGTTCCTTGCATAAGTCCTTTGCTTGAACATTTGGCAAGCGTCCCATCGTGACCTTGCTAAGGCACCTCGTGTCTGGGGTCATGTTGAGGCTACTGGTACGGATGTTTGGCGCAAGCACACTTGGTCTGAAACCTCCTGGAATGGTGGCCATCGCGTCGAGTGTGTCAGTCGGCCATCTTGTTTTTAGGCCCAAAGGATAACTTAAGCGAAACAAACACAAAAAGTAATTAAAACATAGAAATAACGAATAAAATGTTAAACCCTCACTAATTCCCCTATGTGCTTGTAATTATCTAGCATATGGCGACATTTAAAGCGTTCATATTTACCCATTGATGTCATCTGGTGCAACATAAGATAACGTCACAAAAGCAACATATATCATGCGATATTCTATTTTTCTAGTATTAGTATGCGTACATAGGTTAATTATAAATTATTTTAGCCATGCAAAATGCAAATCCCACGTATGTTTTGTACATTAGTAATGTTGGTTAAACTTCACACAAACACATTAATAGTATTATAATTAATAGATTATTCTAATTAGTATGAACGTGCAGAATGGGGGGTATACAAAATGTTGTACTACCCGCTCCATCAATCCCCCCTTTGGTGATTATATCACCACACCATTAAAATTTTGTATTTCTTGTTATGGAATCGAAGTGAGTTCTTGCTTTTATTTATAACTCAGTTTCCCCAGTCTCTTCTCTTTTCGCTGTCTTATACATATTCTCCTTCACTTTTTCTAATTCTATTTCTTCAAATTCCCTCTCTTGTTTCTTATCTTTTCTCCTTAAATTTTCTCTTTTTAACTTTTTCTTAATTTTATTCTTTTTACAACAAATGCACCCCAATCTTATTATTAATACTATGAAAATCACACATGTTAATGGAAATAAGATTTTACCTAAAAAGGTACTACCTAGGTTGAGTAAGAAATTGTTAATAGCAGATATTTTCTTTCCAATCTTTTCCCAAACACCTTCAACCTCCAGTGGTGCAATTTCGTCATGCAGTTCAGTTATGTTTTTAATATAAATTTTCAAATCTTTACTTTCGTCTGGAATGTAAGTACAACAATGTTGAACTTTCAGCATTCCACAGACTCCACCCTCCTTTGCCAATATTATATCAAGGGCAAGTCTATTTTGCATTACCATGGCACGCATGGCAACCATTTCAGTGTTTACCAACAAAAATCCTCCAGCGGTGCTTGTTGACAAGCGATCCACTACTGTTGAAAGCCTTCTAATTTTGTTTGCATTCAGAGATATTCCCACTGCTGGTATCAATGCTCCAAAGATATCACCCACAATTTCTGACCAAGATTCTCTCTTCCTACGTGCTAAATAACTACCTAAGTTATGTACACCATCTTCACCTCTACCCATATCAAAAATCTTCAGAAAAACCAGGCCTACATAACATGTGCCATACCAATGGTCTGGCAAACGATAATACGCCTTGTTCCCGCAAATAAAGTATAACCCAGGAAAACTGGATCTTTTCCACCTTTAAATCCCCATCCACCCATGATTCGGTATGTATCATGGTACTCACTATTACATACAAAGTAATTATCATATGCAGTCTTATTCCTTCTAATACACAATTTCCCTTTCTGAGGCCAATCTAAAGCCATAGTCGGACTAGCTTATCCTTTCAAGTGTTTTTCCATTTCTACATCCCAGACTGTCTTCTCCACTTTTCCTTCAGATGCCTTCCTTTGCATTTTCAATCTCCTTTCTTCAACCATATCCAAAAATGTATTTTCTTCTTTCTTCAAACTACAAGTCAAGTTGTTCTTAAATATATATTCTAATGTTAGTTCTTTAGTCTCTAAGAAAAATTCACCTAATACCTTTGCAGGTTTTTCCTTGTTTAGCTTGTTAATTGATGGTACTTGTGAAAATATGTTATCTACGTCTGAAAAATAATACTCTAACTTCCCTGTTTGGTAAAATAAACTAGCTATTACACTACATGTTATTCCATAAGTTACTGGAAGGTGGTGATAAGTCACTCCCTCTGATACAGATGCAGGTAACTGTATACAAACGTAGCAGTCCCTTACATCCATTGTCTTTACATATTCATACAATAATTTCGAAAACACATTAGAAAAATCAGTTATAGACCTTTCTTTATGTAAATAGCTTTTATCTAGTCTAGTCGGAACTACCTTTTGAATCTTTTCTATATTAGTTACGTTTTCACTTTGTTCTTCTATTGTATCTATAGTAACCTTAAATGAGATCATAATAGCAAGTATACTCCACAGAAGCATTAGTAATCCTGTACAGCAACAACACATTTTACACCATTGTTGTATCTTTCCTTTTCCTCTCACCTTGGTACCTTCCTTCCACCCCCGCATCCCCACTCACCTTGGTATCTCCTGAAGCTCACTTTGGAATGTTGACAGACTGCTCGCCAGAGCGAGAGCGGTTGGCCTGAATAAAGAAGTGTTTCCTGAACCTCGTCTTCTTCATTTAAATATTACAACCATCTTTTCAGAAATATACATCTACATTTTCTACTATCTGTGTTTGCCATTCTGTTAAACTGAACAGTGTCTTTTGACTTAGCCTCTTCTACTTCACAACTAGTTTTCCTAACCCAAGGCTCTAAGCACCTACTTGGTTCTACCAGTTTTTGTCTTTTTCACCGTATTTTATTGTTTTTCCATTAGCAGCTTCCTTGTCTCATTCAGTTTGGCATATCATCATCTTTCACCTTTCCTTCGTGATCTGAATACAGAATGTCCTGAACATCCGCTTCTTCTCCAATATCGGACAAGATAACTCTCAGGATTTCCGATTCTTCATCCTCCTCAACCACTTCTGGTACAGTCACCTCTGTATTTCCTTTGCTATCCGCCTCTTCTTTTACTCCAGGCAGGGCCACATATGTCCATTCTGGCGACTTATACTTTTTGTTAGGTTTCCTCGTTTTTTTGCTTTCTTTAATTACAACTATTTCTTTGTTTTTTTATTTCTCCTGACTCGTCACTTCATTCACTTGTTCAGCTCTTGGTGAATTTACTCGTGTCAGTCGATATCGCAATCTTTTTATTTTATTCGGTCAAACGTCGTCTTTTGCTGCTCTTTTCAATTTACTTCCTTTATCATTCTTTTCAGTTCTCCAAGCTCTCTTTCTTAGAACTCGACCTTCAGGTACCTCGTTTTCGCTTTCCTCTGACTCTGTTTCAACTTGCTTTTTACTTTCAACAGCTTCTTTTTCCACCACTTCTTTTGTTTTCCCTACTTCTGTCCCTCCTCCAATCTCCGGCACGCAATCTTCCTGCTGACTACTTGTCCCTATTTCTAACTGGATGTTGGAGTTCCCTACACCTCCTCGGGGGTCTTCCGCAGAAATCTTAACCTCTCTCTCTGTATCTGGCACCTGTCCATCTAAATGAGTTATTTCAGGTGGAATTTCTCTCAATCTTTCATCCGGAACTTCTCTTTCAGTTATTTCTTTAATTGTCTCTTTACTGTCTTTTTCTCTGTCTTTTCCTTGTCTTTTCCTAGAACATTGAGTTCCTTGTTCATTCTCTGAGTCTGAGCTGGTATCAGAAATCTGTAACCTTCTTCTCAGGGAAATACTTCTGGGGACGAAAGTTAGATTTGGCTCTGATTCCCCCCTTTCATGGTTTTCTTTTGTTTTTGTCTCTTCGTAATCTGATTCAGTACTAGATTCTGATTCGTCAAAATACTCCTTTTCTGTGCTATCCACTGGATTTGGAATTCTCAATGTGTTACTTGCATTAATCCAGTTTTTCAGTCCAGCACACTTCACAACTGTTGTAGTGGTCAAAATAACTTGTCGTGGTTTCGCCACCTTGGAACTAAACAGTTTCTTTTTCTGTGTACTTTAATTCTTACCCATTCCCCTGGGCTCAGACCATGGGCTTGCTTCTCTTCAAGGGTGGTGGCATCCGCTCCAACCTGATGAAACACAGAATGAACTGCGTCAGCCAGGCTTTTACAGTAATCCAACACCATGTCATCAGTTATAGGCATCAGCTTGTTGACTGGTATGAACACATGTCGCATTGCCCTACCCATGATGATTTCATGGGGGCTCAACCCTGTAGTTCTGTCTGGAATTGATCTAATAGTCATGAGTTCCAGAGGCAAAACATCAGGCCATTTCATACCAGTGGCTAAACACATTTTCCCTATTCTGTTTTAGATAGTACCATTCATCTGTTCCACCACACCAGAAGCCTCTGGGCGATAGGCACAATGTAGTTTTTGCTGCACGTTCAATGCTTCACAAATCAATTTTATGATCTCATTATGGAAATGTCTTCCTCGGTCTGATTCAATTGTTACTGGGAACCTGAATCTAGGGATTAATTTCCTCAAAAGTAATTTTGCCACTGTTATTCCATCATTTCTCCTTGTTGGGAATGCTTCCACCCATCTAGAAAACAAACAGACCATACCTAGAACATACCTCAACCTGTTACAGGGAGGCATCTCAATGAAATCCACTTGCATTCTGGTAAAAGGCCCTCCTTCTTGACCTATTGTTCCTATGCTCACTACTATCTTTCTTCCAGGGTTGTATTGCTGACATATAAGGCATCTTTGACAAAGACTTTCTGCTACTAGTCTAAATTTTGCATTTTACCAGGTCTGCTTGAACGACCTGATCATAGCATCTCTCCCTATGTGTCCCTGGCAATGATACATCCATGCCATGGCAGACATCATGCTATCAGGCATGACTGGTCTTCTATCCCGATAGACCCACACATGATCCTTCTCTCTTGGTGCACATCCTGCTTTTACCCACTGCTTCATTTCCTCATCTCCTGCTTCTTCCTATAATTGCCTCACTTCCTCCCAGGTACCTACAGTGTTAGTAAACATCAAGGTGCAAGAAATCACCTCTTTCTCCTTTGCCCTGTTTATCGAATTCTGATTACGTGCACAATGTTGAGCCATATCATTGGCGTACTTATTTCCAATGGCGATGTAATCACCAGTCTGACTGTGGGCCGCACAATTCACAACAGCCAATTGCCTAGGCAGCTGTATCGCCTCAAGCAACTTTCCAACCACCTAAGCATTCTTAATGGGAGTTCCACTTGAAGTCAAAAATCCTCTCTGCAGCCATATTTGGCCAAAATCATGTACCACACCGAACCCGTACTGACTGTCAGTTATCACTGTCACTCTCACACTCTTCCCAATCTTACATGCTCTAGTTAAAGCGACAAGTTCAGCTACTTGGGCCGATTTTACTCCTTTCAGGTAGGATGCTTCCATTACTGCTGCAACGGTGCATACTGCATATGCTGCACTCAACATTCCATCATCTGTTCTCAAGCAAGACCCATCTACAAACATCACAAAATCACTTTCTGGTAATGGTACATCTTTTATGTCAGGATGTGGTTTGGTACAGAAATCGAGTACATCCAGACAATCCTGATCTGCTTCATCTTTGACTTCCACATTCTCAGCATCAGGCAGCAATGTTGAAGGATTCACATTCAAGCATCTTACAAGACTTACATTCGTTGCACCTAATATGACCTTCTCATACTTAGTCAGCCGACTATGTGTCATATACTGAGTGCGACTCCTTGTTAAAAGGATTGCCACATCATGAGGTACAAACACTTTCACAGGATATCCCATCACAATTCCTTCACTCTGTTCCAAACTCCGACAGGTAGCAGCCACTGCTTTCAAGCAACCAGGTAAGGGTACAGCTACTGGGTCCAGCATTGATGAGAAGTATGCAAATGGTCTCCTCAGTTTTCCATGCTTCTGTATTAGAACAGAGAGTGCACATCGATTTCTCTCACTGCAGTACAACTCAAATTCCTTTTCATAATCAGGCATACCTAATGCAGGTGCTTCACATAACCCATCTCTCAATCGCTTAAAAGCTGCCAATTCTTCTTTGTTCAACTCAATGGGATCTCTCACATCACTTCTTGTCAAAAGTACCAAAGGCTTCGCAATCAAAGAGAAATTGCTAATCCACTGGCGACTGTATCCAACCATTCCAAGAAACATTCTCACCTCTCTGTGAGTCATGGGGGCTCTCATTCCTTTTATGATCCTGATTCTGTCTATTGTTATCTTTCTCAGTCCTTTTTCAATATTATGGCCTAAATATTGTACTTCTTTCTTGCAAAACTGTAATTTTGATGGTGACACTTTAAGTCCTCCATCAGCCAGATGATTCAGCAAGGCTATAGTGTCTATTTCACATGCTTCACAGGTTTTCGACACCACAAGAAGGTCGTCGATATATTGAACTAACACTGAATTTTCGGGCATTTCTAAACTCTCTAAGGATTTCTTCAATATCTGATTAAATATTGAGCTGCCTTCTGTATACCCTTGTGGAATTCGGCACCAAGCCAAAATACCTTCGCCAAAACGAAACGCAAAACTCTGCTGACTGTCATGGTGCAATGGAATGGAAAAGAAAGCATGGCATAGATCAATCACTGTATACCACTCTGCATCATGGGGAATCTGATACAAAATCCCAGATGGATTTGGTACAATGGGACAGCAAGATACAACAATTTTGTTTATCTTTCTCAAATCTTGAACTATCCTGAACTTTCCATTAGGCTTTTTCAGTCCCATAATCGGGGAATTACATGGACTGCTCATTATTTCTCTCAGAATGCCTTGTTTTATCATCTTTTCAATCACAGGAGTAACTCCTTCAATTATTTCAGGTGTCAATTTATATTGAGGGACATTTGGATAGCTTACTCCTTCCTTCACTGTTATTTTTACTGGATCTACATTTCTCATTAGTCCCACATCTTCTCCTGTGAAATCCCAAACTTCTGCCTTTACAGACTGTTCAATTCTTTAGGTAATTCATCAGGGTTAAATACAGCATAAGCTTCAGTGACCTAATTTTCCCTGTTTGCCATGGTCATTTTATACAACACGTCTTCATCAGGAGTTTCAAATGCTATCCCATCAGGGGTACAGAATATAGTGCAATTCATTTTACACCGCAAATCCCTACTTAACAAATTCACAGGACTTGTATCGCACACGACAAAGCGGTGCATTTCTGAAAATTTCCCTATGCTAACTTTCACTGGTTCTGTAAGATAAGTTTTAATCTGTCTGTTGGATACACCAACTACTTGGATCGTTTCATCCGAGAGAGGAAGGTTCTTAAGATCAGCTGACCTGACTGTTGATCGAGTAGCATCAGTATCGACTAGGAAAGTAATACTTTCATTATTTATCTTCCCATCCACAATTGAGCCTGTCTGGTCTACTTCTGGAGTTGCGCCAAGTATGCACTCTTCTTTCTCCCTTCGGCACCGTCAATAACCCTCTTCTGAATCGCTCTCATAGCGTTGTAGCCAATACTGCGAAACAGCACTAGCGTGCGGCAGCTTAGTTACCTGTTCTTCGTTGTAGAATCCTGTCTCATTACTGTATTTCTGTGAGTTTTTGCTTTGTGGAAAAGGCGGTTTTGGTACCTGATTCTGTTGGGTAACAACCTGCTGCTGTCGCTACAGTTGACCACTCACCTCATTCTGCACCTGTGGATTCAATGATGCATTTTCATTGTTAGTACTTGGGGGAAATTTACACTCGGATTTCCAATGCCCTACTCTACCGCAATTATGACACGGGAATTTCTTTTTAGCTTCTTCTATATTAAAATTTCCCTTACCTTTCCCAGGAATTAATTTTTGTCTAGGGCCTGTATTATTCGCTTGGTCCGCTAACTGAGCTTCCTGCCTCTCTGCTACTTTTTCTTGTGCCCACATAGCCTTCTCTTTTAATTTTCGCTGTTTTGCTTCAATCTCATCACTGAAATATTTTGCATGTCTCAATACTTCATCTATTTTCTTATTTTGCCAATCTACAGTATGTTGTTTGATCATCTCACTAATCTCTGGACGTAGACCATATACAAATCTGTATACAAAATGACTTAAATCCTTTTCACTCAAATTTTCATCACCGCTGAACTGTTTAAAGGCCAAAATCAGCCTTTCATAATATGCATGTACTGACTCCTTGCTTTCCTGATGAGTTCTGTCAATTTTCACCCAATCTGTTTCTTTACGTGGTACTTTCTTTTTCAGAAAGGCAATAACCTGTTCATATTTCTTCTTAACCTCTGGATCAGGGGCTCCTGTCTTTGGATCCCTAGGGTATTCCTGTGTTGGCCAATTTATCATGAGCTTACACTCTGTCTATAAATCTGCTGGTACTATTATGTCAAATAGGCTATTCAGATCAATCCACAATACTTTAGATAACTTCACAAATCTGTCCACTTGTCTATACCACTCGACAGGCTTTTCGCGTAGTCGAGGGAATTCATTCGTAAATGACAAAATATCTTGTCTAGTCCATGGTACATGTACATATCCTCCTCCTGGAATTTCTCTCATGGGGCATTCTGTTACTACCTTTTCTCTCACCGGGAATGCTGCAAATGTTTTATCTGAGGCATCATCTCGTTTTCGGTACCACCTGCTTCTCCATTTATCTACATCTCCCCATTTTCTCAACAAAATAATTATCTCCTTAATCTGACTTATCCGTCCTGTGGTGTTAAAATTTTCAATATCTTTTTCAGTAATATCTATTCGATATGGTTTTGTAAAGCCTTCACCTTTTCAATATCTATACCCATTTCATTTGCTACTTCTTCTAATCTTTCATGTACATTTTTCGCTCTCCATGTTACACTTTTACATAAAAATAGTAACTCCTCATCCTGATAAGTTTTTTATTTCTCTGTGGGGATAGTTCCTACTATTAACTCTTCCAGTACCATTCGTAATTTGGCCACATCTATTGATTGGGATTCTTTGTCTTTTCTCTGCAAGCTTCTCAACCATTCACTCAATTCTTCTGAAGATGGACCTACTGGTTTCGCTACATTACTTCGTTCTGAATCCCTTTGTGTCTCTAATATTGACTCCATTGTCATTGTATGTCTTTCTGCTGTATTTGGACCTATAAATGGGTTACTCGAAACATTTGGTTCGATCATACTTATTGTCTGTCTCCATGGATTTTCATTTAGGTTCTGTTTTGGCTTCTCAATCTGTTTATTGCTATTATAAGGAACTGTCAAACAATGTTCACTATCTTTCTGTTTATCAAAAATAGGCATCACAGGGCCTATAGTCACTGGAACAGTTACAGCTTCTAAATTTTTAGTTAATTCTCTTATCTTTTCAGTTAATTCTAAAGTTGTTTTTCCAAATTCTGCCGAATTTTCACCACTCATTTTATCATTTTATTTTTTCTCTCTCTCTCTGATGGTATTATTTTTCCCTAATTCTTGGGGAACTGGTTCAGTCTTAATGATTCGCAAAGTTTCTCTCATTGGGGCACTTGGTGTCAACATTTCAGATTCTGGTTTATACGGAGGTGGATTTTTATAAAACATGTCATCAAGAACATCATCCTCCGATTCATCCACTCCATACCCTCTTTATTCAACATTATGTATTTTTTCCGTACATTTTCTACCTCCAACTTCTTCAGCAGTACTTACGGGAAACAGACCTTCATTCATACTCGCATTCCGCCACCTTCTCATTCTATCATCATGAGTGTCATACCCATATCTACCAAACATGTACTTATATCTTCCGCCACTCCTCTGTCTCTCTCTGTCATGCATTTCATCTTCCCATTCGGTCAATGCTTCAAACTGTTTCGGCCTAGGCCTTGGTTCTAGATTCATCATTCTTTCTCTCAAATTTCTCAAAACTGCTAAATTAAACGAACCATGCTCTGGAAATGCTAAGACTCCGTCGTCTCTAGTGTATTTTACCCAATTATCTAACCAAATACAAGTATGATATCCGTATTTCTCAACCATAAAGGATGCAGGGGTTTTCGGTGTCCTTCCCTAGTCACAATCGGTTTGTCCTTATTAAACCACTTCTTAATTTTCCCACACCAAGACTTTTTCTCCTTTTCTGGTGGATCGCAATACATCTTTTCTGTCTTCCGTGTATCGCTAGCCTCTTCTTACGACTGTACTGTTGTTCTTGACCAATCGTAGCACGACTCACACTAACGCACCAATCCGGAGTGTCTACGACACTTCTGCAATTCTCCAATCTCAGCGCGACTCACACTAACGCACCAATCCGGAGCGTCTACGTCACCCTGTAATTCTCCCCTCTTAGCGCGGCACACACTAATGCACCAATCAGGAGCGTATACGTCTCTAGCTGACTGGCCAATCCCAGCGCGGTCTTTCTGACGTCAGCAGCTGCTGCCGCAGCTCCTGCTCCTGTTGACCCCTCCTTTACAAAAGTCTCTCAGTAAGCTTTTTACGTTTTTCCAATTCACAAATCTGTTAGTAACAACATAAAAACGCCACCATTGTCCGCTTCGCTAACCAAAGAACAGTCAATGACCTTTCTCACAAGAATTCCGTCTTAACCGAGAGCAGCGCATACCTCTGTCCTACTACAGAATCGTTACTTCCATTGATAAAGTAGCACATCCCTCTACCTTACCCTTCTAACAAGCATCAGCTAACCGTTTCTCCAGAATTTAGACACCTAGTTGGAGACCCAATGCTCCTGAGAAATAAAACCAGAGTTTCACAATTAACCTGAATGCCTTTCCATTCACGCAATTTCACACGGAAAATGTAGTACATTCACACAGAATTCTGTCTTTCCCGAGAACAGCGTACAGTCTGTCCTACTACAGAATTATGACATTTGTTAACAAAGTAGCACTTCCCACTACTTTATCCTTCTATCAAGCTAAGCGAAACACCTATTACCTTTCCAGTGATAAGCGTTATCAGAGTACCTTCTGGACTCCTGGTACCTAAGACCAAAATTTCACAGGTGACCTGCACTACCATACACTTCTTTCATACAGGAGATATTTCTAATGGCAACACACGGCGATGTCACTGAATCGAACCCAGACAATGCGTCATGCAACTTCACTCGTTACACGTTTCCCCTGTGCACCTACAGGGCAACAACAATTCCGTCTTTCCCGAGAGCAGCGCTGACCTCTGCTCTACTACGGAACCGTTACAAACTTCCGACTTCCTACATCCCAGAAGCCGTGCAAACAACATAGAACCTGACGCGACTTGACATAGAGTGTTAATACATAAACCAATACCAATCAATAAGCAATAAGCATTGTACAAGCAATAATCACCAAACCAAAACAATAAAAACCATCATCCTGCTACCAGAAAAACTGATGCAGCGTGGAAACCTGGGTAACGGGAATCAGGACAAAACCCCGTTCCTAATATCCTCCCTTCGTCACAGACCAAATATCACATTAACACATTCACTCCTACAATCATTTGGTGGGGCCCATAACACCAACATTCACACTTCGCTTTTCACTGGTCTGCACTTACAGGAGAGATGAGTGTTCCAAGCGCTGAAATGAAGGTAATACCTTATAACCTATAGAAAGAAAACTTATTTACATTTCTATACACTAATACCTTTATTACTGCACATCATAAACCTAAACATTAAGATACTCCTCCCACGTGATCGACGGATCAAATTAGTTGTTTTGAGTTTGATGATTTAGTCCAGCTAAAGCATACTCAAAAATCCTGATCTACTCCTTTTCAATAAACTACAAAACACATTTTCTTGTTAATCAATATTTTTGTTTATCTAAATAATGCAAGAATTTTAGTTCCATCTAGTAAATTTATTAATCATTACGCAAATCACAGAACACCATATTTACCTATTCTGGCTATCGGTCATCCTCTAAGTCATCAAATTTAGTCGTCAGAACGCTACAGTCCCAAAGATCAGGTCAAGGACCAGAGACGTGCAAATATCGATCAGTGCCCGTAGATTTTCAGAAGTCCGTAGTTCATGAAGAAATTGGGCAGCAATTCAGTCTGTCAAAGATTCAGGAACACAGCCGTCACGTAGCGTCACCGTCGTCTCCGTCAGCAAAAGGAAGTACGAGAAAAAGTAGAACCAGAACTGTCCTTTCTATTCTAACATCATTTATATAATGGAAATAAGGTTTAAAAGATACAAATTAGAGAATTTGGGCTTATCCCATTGGTCGGTTGGAATCGTCCGGTGAAGTTTCACACAGTTCATGATGTCATATTGTCAGGCATGATCCATCCGGTTCCTTGCATAAGTCCTTTGTTTGAACGTTTGGCAAGCGACCCATCATGACCTTGCTAAGGCACCTCGTGTCTGGGGCCATGTTGAGGCTTCTGGTACGGGTGTTTGGCGCAAGTGCACTTGGTCTGAAACCTCGTAGAATGGTGGCAATCGCGTCGAGTGAGTCAGTCGGCCATCTTGTTTTTAGGCCCAAAGGATAACTTAAGCGAAACAAACACAAAAAGTAATTAAAACATAGAAATAACTAATAAAATGTTAAACCCTCACTAATTCCCCTATGTGCTTGTAATTATCTAGCATATGGCGACATTTAAAGCGTTCATATTCACCCATTGATGTCATCTGGTGCAACATACGATAACGTCACAAAAGCAACATATATCATGCGATATTCTATTTTTCTATGACTATATGCATAATGGATGATGGATCCCTGGTTGGTATTGGCGCTCACCACTTCCAATGTGTACTGTATTCTAGTATTGTGGGTGCTCAAAGGAAGAAGGGTCATCACATCTATCGGCAAATGACGTAGAACCGGATTCAAATACATACGCTTCCGGGTTACGCTACTCCGTGGAATACTCTGAAACAGGAGTCATGCCGATACTTTGTTACTACACTCTGTGAGCGTCTGATCTGTTATGGCCATTTGCCGATAGATGTGAACAATTTTTTACCTGATATGGCCACTACTCAATATACGAGCACAACGATATACTGGAGATATATTCGACTATCCATTTAACGAACAGGACAGAATTATCTAACATAAGCCCTGAGGAAGTCGCGGGTACTCCCAGGCGACGAAACACGTGTTGGCTGGAGCAAGAATCAATAAATAAAGACTTGATCTTATACTTCAAGATACTGAATCATATGATTATCAACATATTGTTGTATACTTGATGGGTGTGCTCAGGTTTTGTTGCATTCTATTTTTCTAGTATTAGTATGCGTACATAGGTTAATTACAAATTTTTTTAGCCATGAAAAATGCAAATCCCACGTATGTTTCTTACATTAGTAATGTTGGTTAAACTTCACACAAACACATTAATAGTATTATAATTAATAGATTATTCTAATTAGTATGAACGTGCAGAATGGGGGGGTATACAAAATGTTGTACTACCCGCTCCATCACATGCACTGGTGAGGCCAGCAGAATTTGTTATATAGCTGCTCCCTCTCGTTTGTGAAGGTTTGGTGATGATTTCATTGACTGATCATAGGAACCGAATAGAATACCTATGAAAAAAATTACAATGGAGGCAAAGAATCCACTACCATGTTGTAAATGTCGGCATGGACAATTATCTGTATCTTCTTTATTTTCTGACTGCCTTTTCAAGAAGCCAGATGAAAGATTAGCTGGTCAACCTATTCTGAAAGCCCAGTTTTGTCTGCAATTTTACAGCAACTCGAACTGATGGTGTGCTCATTTTTTATTAAAGAGAGAAATATGAGGAATGTGCCATTTTTGCAAGGTCAGATTAGAAATTATGGCATGTGAAGAGGTGATATAGTAGATAAAAGATATGGGACTTGCCTGTCCATCTCATTATTAACAGCAACACAAGACCCTTTTTACAGCTTTAACAATAGTCAATGTGATAGTTGTGGCCTACATGAGTGCAACAATGCCAGTCATCTGGTTTGCTCTATTTTTCTGGAAACCTCATGAAACTTATCCGACGACGGTAGTGTATCATTTAACTGGAAGATGGTTTACTAGTATTAGTGTGCGTTGATTCGTGACAACTGCTGAGCTACTAAGCATAAACCAAAGGAAATGATGGACGGAGTGTTGAACATTGCAAGCACTCACCCCCAGTCAACTGATCTGGGTTTAATCCATCACCGTTCTTTAGCCCACTCTGCCACCCCAGTTCAGACATGGCCATATGCAAATCAGTCTGACCCTGTGCCTTATGGGAACAGTCCAGCCCAAACTGCCAAGCCATGTCTTCCCTGGACCGGAAACAAGCTTCCTAGGACCGGTTTCTGGCATTTCAGCCGTCTTCAGCCAGGCTTGCTTGAATCCAGTGGCAAAGTGAGCAAGGGACTCACGTCTGAGCATACCCTGCCAACTTATGGCGAACAAAGCAAAAACCAAAGGAAATGATGGACGGAGTGTTGAACATTGCAAGTACTCACCCCCAGTCAACTGATCTGGGTTTAATCCATCACCGTTCTTTAGCCCACTCTGCCACCCCAGTTCAGACATGGCCATATGCAAATCAGTCTGACCCTGTGCCTTATGGGAACACTCCAGCCCGAACTGCCAAGCCATGTCTTCCCAGGACCGGAAACAAGCTTCCTAGGACCGGTTTCTGGCATTTCAGCCGTCTTCAGCCAGGCTTGCTTGAATCCAGTGGAAAAGTGAGCAAGGGACTCACGTCTGAGCATACCCTGCCAACTTATGGCGAACAAAGCAAAAACCAAAGGAAATGATGGACGGAGTGTTGAACATTGCAAGCACTCACCCCCAGTCAACTGATCTGGGTTTAATCCATCGCCGTTCTTTAGCCCACTCTGCCACCCCAGTTCAGACATGGCCATATGCAAATCAGTCTGACCCTGTGCCTTATGGGAACAGTCCAGCCCGAACTGCCAAGCCATGTCTTTCCTGGACCGGAAACAAGCTTCCTAGGACCGGTTTCTGGCATTTCAGCCGTCTTCAGCCAGGCTTGCTTGAATCCAGTGGCAAAGTGAGCAAGGGACTCACGTTTGAGCATACCCTGCCAACTTATGGCGAACAAAGCAAAAACCAAAGGAAATGATGGACGGAGTGTTGAACATTGCAAGCACTCACCCCCAGTCAACTGATCTGGGTTTAATCCATCACCGTTCTTTAGCCCACTCTGCTACCCCAGTTCAGACATGGCCATATGCAAATCAGTCTGACCCTGTGCCTTATGGGAACAGTCCAGCCCGAACTGCCAAGCCATGTCTTCCCAGGACCGGAAACAAGCTTCCTAGGACCGGTTTCTGGCATTTCAGCCGTCTTCAGCCAGACTTGCTTGAATCCAGTGGCAAAGTGAGCAAGGGACTCACGTCTGAGCATACCTTGCCAACTTATGGCGAACAAAGCAAAAACCAAAGGAAATGATGGACGGAGTGTTGAACATTGCAAGCACTCACCCCCAGTCAACTGATCTGGGTTTAATCCATCGCCGTTCTTTAGCCCACTCTGCCACCCCAGTTCAGACATGGCCATATGCAAATCAGTCTGACCCTGTGCCTTATGGGAACAGTCCAGCCCGAACTGCCAAGCCATGTCTTTCCTGGACCGGAAACAAGCTTCCTAGGACCGGTTTCTGGCATTTCAGCCGTCTTCAGCCAGGCTTGCTGGAATCCAGTGGCAAAGTGAGCAAGGGACTCACGTCTGAGCATACCCTGCCAACTTATGGCGAACAAAGCAAAAACCAAAGGAAATGATGGACGGAGTGTTGAACATTGCAAGCACTCACCCCCAGTCAACTGATCTGGGTTTAATCCATCACCGTTCTTTAGCCCACTTTGCCACCCCAGTTCACACATGGCCATATGCATATCAGTCTGACCCTGTGCCTTATGGGAACAGTCCAGCCCGAACTGCCAAGCCATGTCTTCCCTGGACCGGAAACAAGCTTCCTAGGACCGGTTTCTGGCATTTCAGCCGTCTTCAGCCAGGCTTGCTTGAATCCAGTGGCAAAGTGAGCAAGGGACTCACGTCTGAGCATACCCTGCCAACTTATGGCGAACAAAGCAAAAACCAAAGGAAATGATGGACGGAGTGTTGAACATTGCAAGCACTCATCCCCAGTCAACTGATCTGGGTTTAATCCATCACCGTTCTTTAGCCCACTCTACCACCCCAGTTCCGACATGGCCATATGCAAATCAGTCTGACCCTGTGCCTTATGGGAACAGTCCAGCCCGAACTGCCAAGCCATGTCTTCCCTGGACCGGAAACAAGCTTCCTTTGCCACTGGATTCAAGCAGGCCTGGCTGAAGACGGCTGAAATGCCAGAAACCGGTCCTAGGAAGCTTGTTTCCGGTCCAGGGAAGACATGGCTTGGCAGTTCGGGCTGGACTGTTCCCATAAGGCACAGGGTCAGACTGATTTGCATATGACCATGTCTGAACTGGGGTGGCAGAGTGAGCTAAAGAACGGTGATGGATCAAACCCAGATCTGTTGACTGGGTGTGAGTGTTTGATTGGTTCTGATGCTCTGTCCATCACCACCCCCTTTTGTACCGCATTGATTGCCATAAGTTGGCAGGGTATGCTCAGACGTGAGTCCCTTGCTCACTTTGCCACTGGATTCAAGCAAGCCTGGCTGAAGATGGCTGAAATGCCAGAAACCGGTCCTAGGAAGCTTGTTTCCGGTCCAGGGAAGGCATGGCTTGGCAGTTCGGGCTGGACTGTTCCCATGAGGCACAGGGTCAGACTGATTTGCATATGGCCATGTCTGAACTGGGGTGGCAGAGTGGGCTAAAGAACGGTGATGGATCAAACCCAGATCTGTTGACTGGGTGTGAGTGTTTGATTGGTTCTGATGCTCCGTCCATCACCACCCCCTTTTGTACCGCTTTGTTTGCCATAAGTTGGCAGGGTATGCTCAGACGTGAGTCCCTTGCTCACTTTGCCACTGGATTCAAGCAAGCCTGGCTGAAGACGGCTGAAATGCCAGAAACCGGCCCTAGGAAGCTTGTTTCCGGTCCAGGGAAGGCATGGCTTGGCAGTTCGGGCTGGACTGTTCCCATGAGGCACAGGGTCAGACTGATTTGCATATGCCCATGTCTGAACTGGGGTGGCAGAGTGGGCTAAAGAACGGTGATGGATCAAACCCAGATCTGTTGACTGGGTGTGAGTGTTTGATTGGTTCTGATGCTCCGTCCATCACCACCCCCTTTTGTACCGCTTTGTTTGCCATAAGTTGGCAGGGTCTGCTCAGACGTGAGTCCCTTGCTCACTTTGCCACTGGATTCAAGCAAGCCTGGCTGAAGACGGCTGAAATGCCAGAAACCGGTCCTAGGAAGCTTGTTTCCGGTCCAGGGAAGGCATGGCTTGGCAGTTCGGGCTAGACTGTTCCCATGAGGCACAGGGTCAGACTGATTTGCATATGCCCATGTCTGAACTGGGGTGGCAGAGTGGGCTAAAGAACGGTGATGGATCAAAACCAGATCTGTTGACTGGGTGTGAGTGTTTGATTGGTTCTGATGCTCCGTCCATCACCACCCCCTTTTGTACCGCTTTGTTTGCCATAAGTTGGCAGGGTATGCTCAGACGTGAGTCCCTTGCTCACTTTGCCACTGGATTCAAGCAAGCCTGGCTGAAGACGGCTGAAATGCCAGAAACCGGTCCTAGGAAGATTGTTTCCGGTCCAGGGAAGGCATGGCTTGGCAGTTTGGGCTGGACTGTTCCCATGAGGCACAGGGTCAGACTGATTTGCATATGGCCATGTCTGAACTGGGGTGGCAGAGTGGGCTAAAGAACGGTGATGGATCAAACCCAGATCTGTTGACTGGGTGTGAGTGTTTGATTGGTTCTGATGCTCCGTCCATCACCACCCCCTTTTGTACCGCTTTGTTTACCATAAGTTGGCAGGGTATGCTCAGACGTGAGTCCCTTGCTCACTTTGCTACTGGATTCAAGGAAGCCTGGCTGAAGACGGCTGAAATGCCAGAAAACGGTCCTAGGAAGCTTGTTTCCGGTCCAGGGAAGGCATGGCTTGGCAGTTCGGGCTGGACTGTTCCCATGAGGCACAGGGTCAGACTGATTTGCATATGGCCATGTCTGAACTGGGGTGGCAGAGTGGGCTAAAGAACGGTGATGGATCAAACTCAGATCTGTTGACTGGGTGTGAGTGTTTGATTGGTTCTGATGCTCCGTCCATCACCACCCCCTTTTGTAACTGCTGAGCTACTGGCACACGCCGTTCTTTCATATACAGCACGTGGTCTGTCATGCACTTACTAGAAAAGTACTGCAGGTTCGACCCCTCTACTTTATTACTGTTGTTGCAGTGTGAAGCAGTGCGTAAAATTCAATTATTGTATGCTTACTCTCCTTACTCCTCTAACTGTACTGGGCCCTTTATGATTGGACAGTCTAAAACACTTCCATTTACCACAGGGGCAATGATCCTCTGATGAATCTTTCTCCGCTGATAGGAGGGGTGCAAATTATGGTGGCCAAGTCTACGTTACCTGTGCAATAAGGATCATTATTTGACGGGCAACTTACCGGTTTGAAATCATATTTAGATAGACAACGTTCAAGACCATGCTGTAAAAATAAAGAATAGCAACTGGAGATCCAATCTCTTAAAGAAGATAAGTCGAATGAGAACTATGCAAACCAAGAACTCAGCAACTGCAACACAAAACCTGATGTTCTGATAGGTCTCGCCGTCTCTCGACAATGCATTTAAACACTAATCACATTCAAAATGGAAAAATCAACAGGACTTAATAATAGGCTCAGACAAAGTTAGATAAATTATGTTATTGCATTTGAGAATCAAAATTCATCAGAATGAGCAGTTTCTTAAGGACTTCGCTCAAGAATGTCACAGCTTGCATTAACGTACCTAGCATTTAGGCAAATCTTTGGAGGATGGTTATTAAATTCAGTGTAAAAAGTCCCACTACCCTAAGGCAGAATGATGGTTTGACTTTCTAAGAGCTCAGGCCCTATGGGACAAAGAGAGAAGGTCAGAATTAAAGTCCATTAGGGGCAAGTCCATTACCTTAAAGTTTAAATGGAAAATAAGAATTTGAAAAACTTGAAATGGTTCGGCAAAGAAGATCTCAGTTTATCAGCTACTCAGTCCATTGGCTACTGATAGTAAAATAGAGAAAAATAAATATCAATCAGCATAGCATCCGGATCTCAAGTAAGAAAAATCAGATTGGCTGTTGTTGCCCTTCCTTTGGGGTTTCTTCTTTCATAGAACTTTAGCAAAGTCCAGCGCGAGTCCTCATATGCCTAACGTTGGTATAGAAGAAATACAAAGTTGCGAATTATAGCCATAGCTGAAATTCTATTCCCACAGAAATATTTCACTGTGAACGCTGTAAAAGCATTAAAGAATGTCAGAGTGTAGAAGTGCACAGGACACAATATGTAATATTTTACTTGCAAAGAACGATCCATTGTATTAAATCATGGAAAAGGTCAGCGTTAGAAAAACAACATTTTGTGAAGGCCTTTAAGTTAGCATTGTACGTTTAAATTAAATGAGCTCTGACTTTACTTCAAAAATAATGAAATTGAATCTATTCAAATGAAGAATGTATAAATTTCACACAATATTACATAAAATAACTAACGTTAGAAATACCCTAACACATAATTTTACAATATTTATATAAATGCATATTTTTAAATTTCATTCAACTAATCGTTTTTCATATTTCATAAACTACATAGTCTCTAGTATCAATGTGCAAAATCTCAAGCCTCTACTTCATTACTACACATTTTTACCACCAGCTTTTTTAACTGGTGCATTCTCAAAAAAAGCATAAAAATCTCTAGACCATTTCACACAGCATTAAAATTCTCATCAATGTACATCTATAAGGGACATATGCGTTAGGATTTATCACAACTCATGTATGTGTAATAACATTATCTGATGAATGTGTTTTCCGCATCTCACATTTTAAAGCACTTTTATGGTGCCTCTTTCACACTTGTCTGTTTCATGTGTCACCATGTCTATAGTGTGCAACGTATACTTTCAGCCTGTCGTGTCTTCTGTGTATACATGTGCTGTGTATTATGATTTTTTTTTTATCCTGCCGGATCACTGTCTTTGGAATTGGGACTACTGTGGGGTCTTGTGGTAATTACAATCAACAGAAAGAAGGTAGTGTTCCAGCAAAAACAGTGATTTATTAATCACCACTTTAAAGCCGTGACCAGCTTGTCTCACATTGAAAGCTGTTGTTTTCGCAACGTCATTAAGCATCGCCATCTTTTAGGATGGCTGTATGCACCAACGATAATGAACAGCATTCTTCGCAGGCAGCCGTACCACGCTCAAATTTAGTTAGGAGGAGCATAGCACTGTCCGCTTATCCGACGTCAGAAAGTCGAGTCACCAGCATCAGCCAAGGACAACTTGAGCAAGCGCGCGAGAGCTGGAGGCCGGGCTCGAGCTTCGGCAAGCGCAGGCGCGCGAGCATTAGACCCTAGGACGCTTTACTATACTGCACGCGCAGGCGCGCGAGACTAGACTTGCTTTTGGCGCTGTCGCGAGGCGGAGTGCACGGTGGGCGTGCCCGCTGCGTCATGCACGGCGGGGCCTGGTTGCTTTACTGTCCGGGGTGCGCGATTTCGCCTTTCAGTAAGGAATAACAAAACACAATCCATTTACTTTAACTCGGGGAGTACATCGGCTGTAAAAAGTGCATCTTTAGCATTCTATATCTGAAAAAAAAGAACCCACACTCCAATAAAACGTGTCAGCACCCCTGTGATGTGTTACTTGTGCCCTCCTCCCTCCCCCCCTTTGTGCTGCGTCCCGTGCTTGCGCGTCCTACATCGCGCATGCACAGTGAGGAAAGCTCGTGCAAGATAGATCCGAGAGACGTGCACGACCCGAACCCCCGAAAACATATGAGCGCCCCAAAATAAGAATTACGTCCCGTGCACCACCCGTCTGCGCCACTTCTAACTTCCTAGCGCTTCACTGGAGGTAAGGTGCCGCCCTATATTAAGCAGACGGCCTGGCGATGGAACCGGCACGCGCCCGTCTCTGCTGAGGGCCGGCGCGCTCTCGCGGACGCTTCGGGAAGAGAGTGCATGGTGGCTGCCGCCTCTTCCTGTTCAGGGCCGTTCCACCGCCGCCGCGCAGCGCGAGAATGGGGAGCGGACTGTGCATGACTCGGGCATCTGCAGCCGCCGCGGCTTCTCGTGCCTGTGCCCCAAGCGCGAGGCCGTTTGATCGGGAACCATAGCGCGAGCACACAGCCTGCTCTCCTTCCAGCGTTCTCTCTCTCGAGGGTGGGGGGTCCGCGCAGTTCCCCCATTTTGGATTACGATACACAAGGGCTGTCCTAATGCTTTTTTTTAAATCGAAATAATTTTGCGAATTTGATTGCGTGTGTTGTACGCGTGTGTACACTAGGAATGTCCTAATGTTTTTTTTTTTTTTAATCAAAATATTTTTGCGAGTTTGAATGTGTGTGTTCTACGCGTGTCACTGTTAGTCCAATGACGATTATTTTTTTATGATTCACCCGTAAGAGGCTATCCTAGCAGTTCATTGTATCACTTTTCTCGATTACATATGTACGTTAATAAACTTGATTTTTTGTAGAAGGGGAAATTGCACAAACAAATGCGTAGCCGTCTGAATGCTGAAATAAGGTGCAGGCTTTAGGGGACTTTTTAATTATTTATTTTCAGACATATAAAACGCGTACATTGAACAGATTGAACGAAACATAAAAGTCTTACATATTGGTAAGTGGCAAATGTAAAAGTGAAGTAGGGACGTGTGAGTAATACACACATTGTTTTATTCGTACAGAGAAAAGCAGATATGGAGCTTGGTAGCTGGAATGTTTCCCTGAAGGGGAACTCTTAGTGGCCTCCCTTTTCCTCTAGAAGTTTGTATTGCTGTGCATACTCGTACATGCAGCTTATTGTGTCTGGTATTGACAAGCTATCAAAGTTTAGTGCCTAGTATGCCCTGTGGCAGTGTAGACTATTTTTGGGACTTTGATAACAAGTAGGCAGCAGTTGTTAAATGTCTCTGTTGCCATTTTAATTATCACTAGGTATTGCATTGTAATTGCGTTTATGTTGTGCTTCATCCCCCCTGAAGCGGTGCTTAACCTCTTCAGCGCTGCGCGGATTCCCGCGCAGTGCTGAAAGATCTGAGCGTGGGCGGGGCCATGACGGAACGGTTCCGTCATAAGCACAGCCCAACCGGCGTGCATGACGGAACCGCTCCGTCATCGGCATCGAAGAGGTTAAGCACCATTTCTGATGGGTAGCATTCTAATACATGGCTACAACGGCTTACGCTACTGGAGCCAGGTGGATGAACGATGGTAGAGATGGAAGCTGCCCAGTTTTCTCTGTTGTGACAGGTTGTCGTAAAGGGCCTCTAGAAGTATGCAGCAGGGTTGAGTAAATATGCGGACCCCCCCACAAATATGCGGTCTAATGAAGCCCAGTTTGTGATAGTATGACTTCATCATTTTGTCATCTTAAAACTGTCAACTGTGTGGGCATTGTTTGCATCAAAGTAGTACCAGTTTAATACACAAATATATCGATAAGCAACTGAAAGGTGACCAGTCAACCTCTGCAAGGATCTCCCACTGCGTAGCAACATGTTGCTGCATTTTTAATAATTATTGAACTCTGAGCTAGAAACAATTTTTTTGTCAAAATATGCCGGTTATGCGGCAGATGATGTATTATGTGGCAGATGCACAAATCTACAATAATGCGAACATAGCCGCAACAGCACAATCACATAATAACAGCGACCCCGTCTTAATACATTTGCCTTGTGTGGTTCAGTGTTTTCCGACCCCTACACAAACTCCTGTTTGAACAGGGGACTGAATTCTGGGTTTGGTGTTATATAACACACCCAGTAATCACTGGGTGCATTAAGTACCTCACCCTTCATTACATTTCAACAGGGAAAGCCTGTCAAATTTAACAGGAAAAAAGTATACAGTATGTAGAGTATAATGCATATTTTGGTCTTTTAAGCATGAAAATCCGCTTGATGTTCCCCAAAATCTCAGACAAGAGGTTATTTATTGACCCAGATAAATAACGTATCCTGGGGTATAGTCATTTAGGAGGTAGGATAAATAGCATCTGGCTTCTGTCGAACTCAGAATCATTGCCTTAGTGTACCCTCGTTTGATTTGAATTTGAGTAGCGATGGTAGAGTAAGATTATCAAAAAGGTATAAGTACTTGACTATAACAGCTCACGATAATAGGAAATGTTTGGAAGCCGTCCTGTTTAGAAACAATATGGTGGAGGATGGGGCCTTTTCCATCAGTAGGTTTACCACAGTGTTGCACAAAATCATTGGCTGAGGGGAAAGATGCCCGTTCAGATGTGGTTGGAGTCGAGGATTTGTTCCAGCTGTTATTGAAATTCTCTAGAAGAATAGTGTCAAATGGGGGCAGGATGTTGGAGGTGATGAGTTCAGTAAGTTTGTTTAAGAAAGTGGGGTCTTTATATGATAGAAGGAGGAAAGTCATGGTCTTGCTAGCATGTGGATACCTAGCAGTTGAAGATTGTTTTGTATCATACAGCTTAAACCACACGGGTAAGTGATGAAAGATTACACCCTTAGTCATGCAGTCTTGCATCAACTTTCGTTAATGTCGTAGGGATGACATATTTGGGTCAATCGAGCAATCCATAAATATGGACATTACGCAATTTGCCTGGCTATATACTGTGGATAATCCTCCCAATAGAGGCAGTAAAATCACCAGGGATTGGTATTAAGCAATCAACAGGGCGTCAGGCTTATAATATGCTCTGATGAACCTCTGTGGATTTAGGGGAGCATTCATTATGCCATCCACCATAGAAGGTGCCATAGAATTAACACAGGTATGATAAGAAGATACTCATAGGAATGTGCACTATACATCATTTACTGCATATCATTTATGGGTCGAAAGTGGAGTGATAAAGAGGCAATCGTTATCCACACAGCCATGTTAGATGTGTGAGAAGCCCTCCTGAGTGTGGCCACTAGGTACTGTTAGGAACACATTATTAGAACCCTTCACTGCTGGATTTGCATTTTGTATGTTGGCTATTGGGATAACATCTAGGAGGTAGCAGGGGAGCCCATGTTGAAGCAAAACAGGTGTTCCTTTATGGACCATCAGTGTCTACAAGTCTTTCTGTACAGTACAAGAAAATCCACAGTTAATGTAAATGTTGTAGACTTGTAAAGCGCACAGCTACCCCAGCAACGGGGTGTCCCAGCGCTGTAGACCGCTGGGGAACCCGTCCTGGCTATCCCTGTGAGATGGTCCCTTTCTGGGTATCTCCAAGGTGAAACCAGGCATCCCCGGCGTCTGTGGGGGGCCGTTGTAGAGATGAGGCAAGCTTAATGCCCAGAGTTGCCGAGTGTGTTCCTGGTTAGAGTAGGTACCGAGGCGAGAATTATCGAGTCCGTTTTGACCCTGGTCCACGACCCTGCCGCGTCGGGAATTGAACCCTGGTCCCTGGCCGATTCTCTGCTTACGGGTCTGCCGCCTCTAACTAGTGAGCCACACCTCTCCACATGGCAGTATGCTTCTTTGCTTAGTCAAGTGAATTTTAGTTTCTATAGAACACTTACTATTGTATCCAGAAGTTTGTAAATGGTTGGAAGGTCTTGATCAGAAGTAGTTGCAGGGCTAGGGAGTACCATGGCCCAAGGATATTGAAGGGGATTTCTGTTATCAACCTAGTGGTATTGAGAGAGCAGCAAGACACAGATGCTTCCCCTCCCGCTGATCACTTTTCTCTGTAGATAAATATTATATTTTTCTTTGCAGTGTCTAAACTTAATGCCTTTCCGCATTTGAATGATCACTTATCTCCTGGCTGCAACTAGCATCTTAATACGCACATTTCACATGAACTACTTTGACCCATACACATGAAGTACAGGATCTTACCTTTCTTTAGTATGTGTGATGCCATTGAGTGTCTCCACTCTAAATCACCTTCCTGTAATTCTGCTCTGACATCCCAATGCATCCTCACTCATTCATATTGCCTCTTAATATAGCCTCTTTCCCAGCAGAAGAATTTCAAAGGAGTAAGAGCACAAAAAATCCAGATCCTCCTGGACCCTACACTTTCTGTAAAACTGCCAAGTCTTCACATGTGTGACTCTATACATTTACATCAGCTCTGATGCTTGGATTAGTGTTTACTGTTATCATTACAAATCTCAGTCTTGATCTCCTGGTCCAGACTGAGACAAATCTTCAACTCTTCACATTACATTATGAACTTACTTCTCCCCTGATTTATCTATTAGCTACAAACCGGAGGGAAGCTGTGATGTAGGAGTTGCAGTAATCTATAAGAAGTATATTCAGTGCAAACACACATCCAATGACTTCTGTTCTTCTTTTAAATGATGCCTCCGATGTTTGCTCCTAGAGATCAAATCATTAAATGTGCTCTTCAGCAGATTAAATGTGATCTACCACTTTAATAGTGAGAGTGCTTAAATAAATAAATAAAATAAATGATTGGAGCGTTGCACAAATCAGCAAATAGTTTCTAATTCATACATATTCGTAGGAATTTCAAGCCTCACCAAGATGACTCTCAACTACACTGCTTTCAGTTTGTTCAACTCTTTCTTATTAGGCAATTTGGTTATGCAACATTGCTTCAGATATGCCCACACCAAAGGTTCTACAGTTGCTTAAGTCATCTCTAAAGGCACATGCTCACTATTGGAGACCATCTGCAGGTATATTGATTTGACCACTACGAGGCACATTTGTTTATTGTTGACTTCTACAGAAGATAACTTGGTTTTGTGACAGTAAACATATCACTATCAACACCCTTTCATTGAAGGGCGCTGTTGCTCCTCCTCTATAGGGTCTAAACAAATGCAGACACCATCATTACTAAGTAAAATAAATGCAATTCTTGATGGGTGAATACCTCATACAAAGCAAAAAGGTCCAAACGTTTTGCTGTTATGTTCTCTGGAGATTAATTTGGAAAAAACACTATCCCTAAGCTCGATGGAGAAAGCATTCCTACAACTGCCTTCACTCTTCAACCTACTAAAGCTTATGGCATCTAGGAAATCCTATATGTAGAGCATACAATGAAATACATTGTTTTACTGTCAAAGATCCTGATGCGAAAAGCACAGAATTTACATATATTTTTTTTATGAGACAGTCCAATCTACTGAACTCTTAATTGTCTCAACGACCTAGTGCAAGTAAAAATCTCTACATTAAAATCAGTGTGGCTTGTTTGCATTTTAAAGATATTTCAAATAGCGATTGACTGAAAACCAATGCCAAGTTGAAATGTAGTCACTTCAGTAACCAGATTCCATTGAATATTGCTAACATATGACTTTTCGCCAGTTAGACCTGACATCAGTGGCATGATATTCAACCAGACTTTTTGCCTACACTCCTGTTTTGCTGAATTTGTTTTTGTTAGCATTAGGACCCTGTGCACTTTACCATTGCCATAGTGCTTGTGCTCACTCCTTTACTTATGGTAAAATTTGACAGCACCTAATTGGCACATTTAATTTAATTATAAGTCCCTAGTAAATGGTACTTCATGTACTCGGGCCTGTGAATTAAATGCTATTAGAGGGCCTGCAACACTTGTGTCATCCACTAAAGTAGTCCTTTAAAACATGTTTCACGTTTGCCACTGCAGCTTGTGGTGCAGTTATAAACTGCCATTTTGACCTGATAAAATTACCCTTTCGCCAGTCCTAAACCTTCCTTTTTATTAGGTCTCGCCTGACCCAGCGCATGCACTGGTCAGGCAAGACTTTTTGTGAGGGCTCAAAAAAGTGCTACCATGGCCAGCCTAGAGCTACAGAGCATGTGCGCGGACGCGTGCGCCGTGCTTGATCGTGATCACTTTCGCGGCCGCGTTGATGTTCTGTATGAGCCATTTCTTTTTTTTTCTTTCTGTTTATTACTTCTATGTAGTAATGGTGGCACCCGTGCTTTAGCTTAAACATCTTAGGCTAAAGTCGGGTGCTGAGATTGCTTCAAAAGTAAAGAAATAGACAATTCTTTACTTTTGAAGCAATCTCGGCACCCAACTTTAGCTTAAGATGTTTAAGCTAAAGCACGGGTGCCACCGTTACTACAGAGCAGTAATAAACAGAAACAAGCATTGGCATAGCCAATAGGTTTCGCTTTTGGGACCTTAAGTATTGTTGCATGGCGAAACACTTATAAGGTCTCAAAAGCGAGACCTATTGGCTATGCCAATGCTTGTTACCTATGTCACCCTGCAGTTGGCATTAAGTGCTCACATAGCAGGGTGGATTGTGTATAAAAAGTAGGACCTGTGTATTTCAGTCATTTTTCACTGTTGTCAGGCCGATCTCTCCCATTAACTGACACTGGGTTACCTAATTACATTTAATAAGTGATAACTTTGGATTGGGAGCAGATAGAGACATGCTGTTTACACTCAAACAAATTGTAATTTAAAATCTTCTTTAATGGTAATGTCAGATTTGAAGTCACAAATCTGAAAATGTCACTTATAGAAAGTTGACATTTTCTTGTTCTTACTATTTGTACCTTCTGCCAGTGTCATGGGTCACATGGCTGTGAGTGGCTTCGCTGTTGGTTGGGGTTTGTGTGTTGCTTCAAGACATTACCACAGTGGGGGCTTAGGTGTGGACTGGAAGGGCCGTCCTAGCAGGATGATAGGGAGGCGTGTACCCAGCCCCCCTTACATTTCATAGGCCTATTCCTCCTGCACTCAAAAAGGAATCTTATTTCAGGCCTGCCCTCTCTTTTGCCACTCCTAACAGTTTGCCACCAGCGTAAGGAGAAACACTTACCAGGTGTGGGGGTAGGACAGGGTATCCCCACACACAAAGGTAGGTACCAGGTATAGACATTGGACCTCCAGAGCCACTCTTCAGAACACTCCTGGACCTATGAAAGTTACAGCAGGAGGATTGCCCAGCTGCCAAAAGACTACTGTGCTGCTTGAAGGACTGCCTTGTTTGAGAAGGGAGACTGGACCTGTTTTCCTTGATCCCATGCTAACTAGTGTTACTCCAAGGGTCAGTTGGCTGACTTCTTATGTGGGACACAACAAGTTTCAGATGCCCCCCTGCAACTGCACAGCTGACCTTGCTGCACTGGACCTGCAACTGGACTTGCCTGAGCTATGCTGCTGCCTCTACTTGGATTGAGTCTTGATCCCCCAGTAGGTGCCCCCCTCAGGTCCTAGACGCTTGGCTGCCATCAGAGTGTACTCCCTCCTGCCTAACTGTGCGCTACATCTAATTTGATACAACTCCTGGTCGGCGGACTTATCGGAACCAATGCAGGACCTCGCAGCTCCTGCTCTACGTCTTCATTAGAATCAATGCAATTCTAAGCTGGACCTTTCATTGCAGCCCTTAGCTCCTTAGTGAAACCGATGGAACTCGCCACAGAATATAGCATCACAGCCCCTGATCGGAACCCGCGCAGCTCCACTCAGGGCATTTCATCGCAGTCCCTGATCTGAACCTACGCAGCTCGACGCAAGGCTTTGCATTGCAGCACCGCGCTGCCACATATCAGAACAGACCCAAGTGAGGCAAAGCCTTACGTCATGAACATAAGGTACAGTTCTCACTGAGACTATGCTGGTCCTTGTATCCAGCCTGCATTCCATCGTGGTCAGCCTGAACTTGTGGTTTTGTCCCGGTCGGGCGCAGACCAGATAGCCTCAGTTGGCAATTTGTGCTTTTAGGTGCTATTTTCACTAGAAACTTTAAAATTGAATATCTTCGGTTTTGCTGATCGGATTTTTGTTCTGATATTATTTTATTTATCAAAATGTGTTCTATTTTTCTAAATTGGCCTGGAATTATTAATATGGTGTGTTATCACTTTATTACTGTTTTTGTGCTGCATAAATGCTGCTCTGTGCCAAGCTACCAGAGGGTTAAGCACAATTTAATTTAGAGACATTTTGTAGTTCACCTTAACAAGGATTGTGGTTGTTGCCTGACTGGGGCTTCCAGCAACCAATAACCCAATTTCTTGTATCACTTTTTAACCTATTGGTTAAACCGTGTAAAAGTATCACTGGAGGAAAGTTTTTTCCCAGCATGCTTTAACAAGTCTTGCCCATGCTGAAGAAACCCTTTGCTCATGTTGGTGATCTTATGAATCCATGGTCTTCCTTTGCTCACAGATGTTATTGACAATTGTGTAGCTTCTCATTTAAATTACATATCTATGACAAAAGCGTGTAGTGTCATTTCAGTTGGCTTTAAAAACATATTGCTGTTTTCTACAAGTTGTTGTAGAAGTGATCTGCATTCTTGATAGTGGAAATTCGGGTATGCTTGCTTTGTTTTACCTGTCATTTCACCCATATTAATGGCATTGTCTTTAATGGAGTTGTTCGTAACTTGTTCATATCATATTAGATCAATTGATCTTAGCAGATCAGAATTGGCAACTGCTTTTCCAGTTCTAACTTGCTAAAGTAAGTACTGAAAGGCTAAACATAGGCTTCTCTGCTCCCTAGTCTTAATTTCTAATCGCTTGGAGTCAGTTTTACGAAATTACAGTTCTTGTGTCACCAATATACTGATATAATAATACACAGTTTTATCTCAAGATCTCTTTACCAAACTTTACACTCTGCCCATACTGATTGGATAACATTCCAGCACTTGAAGCTCAATCTAGTAAGAAAATAAAAATTCTCTTAAGTTGTTTGTCATATTCCAAAGTATTTGTTCATTTTTGGATCGCTTGCAGTAACATTCTTGAATGTTATCCAGTGAGCACCAATATCTTTAAATTGCTGGCTGTTACTGTGGATTAAAGGCAGAATCTTACATTAATGTATGACCAAGAGCGTTTGTTTCCACTTGTGAACGTTGTGTGGACCTGAGAGTTTATCCCAGAAGAAGCCCTCAAGACTATAGTACATAGCACCTTTCTCTTTATATCCAGACTTTATTGTGCCAGCTCTCAAATAACTGGCACCCTCTTAAGCTGACCTCAGAGCACAGACGGCAGTGTTGCATGTTGCTGCTCATTTAGCCACTGAAATCTAAAATTTGATTATATCCCCCGCCCCATCCTGCATATATCAAGTGGGTTCCTATGGAGACCAGATGTCTTTATAAAGCAGCATATACTATCGCGTAAAGTTTTACATGGTGATGCCTTCTTTTTCTGTCCAACAAACTGAAAATGTGTGCAAGACCACAGGCGAATCGCTGATCTCAAACTCTTCTGTTGGAGCCATAGTCCTTACAGAGTGCCTTCTCGCTTCGTCTTTTTCTGGAAGTGTCAAAGCTCACACCTCCGGCGTAACGCACACAAAAATGCTACATACTTGCTCTTCTACTTTTCCTGGGTTTGCAATCCTGTTTCTTCGTTGTCACTGTTACTCGTATAACTGTTTTTCAATTAGGAGCTGATTTAACTCTCCGAGGCAATGTTGACACTATCTATATACAACAGTAAATAATTAAACAAATAAATAATAGGCGCAATATTCACAGGGAAAACAGAGTCATGGTATTTAGTAAAGCTAACTTTTCTTGTATGGAGTTGCTGGGTACCAAGAAGGGCTGACTGAATTAAAGAAAAGTCTGCCTTTTGAGTTTTATGGCAAGCAGAGGGTAAAGAAAATTGTAGGCCTGCTCACAAAGTCTGTATTTCAGGATTTTGTTTGGCAAATATTCAGCAATGGAAAATGCATTTGTTGATACTTTCAGTTCAAATGTGTTGTTAAGGACCCTACTCCATAATCAAGATTAGTTGCTTGACATGCTCAGTCCTTTTTGCACAAGAAGGTATGCTGCTTCCCTAGATTACGCGACTATATGGCAGCTGTGTTCCCTGTTAGGTATATGATTTTGGTAGTAGCTTGACACTTATGAAATACATGAAAGCCATAAAATTATTAGTAGCTGTGTATGTCCATTGCATAGTTTAACATTTTTATCTGCTTGCTGTCATTCTTCTCTCTTCACTCTTTTCTGTTCCTACTGTAGGCCATCCCACATTTCCTGTCTCAAGTCGTCCTTTCCTTCTCTTGCTCTCTCTCTTACCTTACTCCCTATCTATGCTGTCCAACTTTCCCTACCCATATTGTCCTCTACCATTTTCTTCTCTGCTCACTTAACTTTCTATGTCGTCTTCTGCTGGCCATTTTTATTTTCTCTCCAATCAAGAGTATCCTGATTTTCTTCTCATAGGCCATATCCATCCACCCTTTGAAATCTGATGCTCTTTCACATGGGGCTATAATTATGCATTCTGTACAGATCTGCCCAAATTTTCAGTAAGCAAACGTATCACATCTTCCAACTCTGATGAAAGCAGGTGTCCAGTTGCAGCAGTTCCGTTCTTGTTTTTTTTTCTTAGAATGGCTTTTTCGTGTTGGTAAGCCGCACAAAAATGTAGGTCAAAAAGTATTGAATTGAAAAGAAAACAGTAGCTATGGAGAGGTCACTTTAAGTGTGATTTGTGGCAGTTTGATGTAGCAGATGGTTAGTTATGCTATCTTAAACATATTCATAGTGCTCAAACCACCCTTGCGGTTTTAAAAAATGATTCATAAGGTCCGAAATTAAATGAAAAATCTGTGTTTTTACTTGTTTACTGAAAGAAAGCACTTTGCAGGTTCTTTTCAGTTCAAATGAAGGAATGCCTCGAAGTTTGAGTAAGGACTGAAGAAGAACATCCCCGAGGTTTGCCTTCATGAAGAGAAAAATGTTGATAGTACTAGGTGATCTGCATGTGCAAATCTGAGGGATTTCCAACAAGAGTCCTGTACACTGTGCGCACGACCGTAGAGAAGATATCAGGAAGATTAGGAGTCAATACAGCTAAATTCGCGTGGCTTGCCTAAATCTAGCAGCACTCGCCACCTGTCTTGCTGATAATTTGGTGAAGATTTACACATAATTTTTCCCTACTTACCTGAAGGATGATGTAATCTATCATTCATCTAATTAGTTTTGAAACCTCAGAACTGTGTACTTGAGAGGTTAGTTACGACTTGAATAGTACAGGCAGAGACTATTGTAGAGGAGTGTTATGGAAGCTGTGTAGAAAAGTCCATTTTGATACCCAAGTTATTGTCCATACTGCCAGGTTTGGAACAGGGACCGATTAAGATCAGTGTGAGGGGTTATAGAGGTCCTTGTTCCTTCTAAGAACAAGGCTCAATGTTGTGTTGGAATGAAATTGAGCCAACCCCTTCCCCTCCACTCTTTGACACATATTAAGCACTAATGTAGCTCAATAGAGTTGTTGCTCTTGCAGTAAAAAATGCTGTAAATTAGAGGACAAGTGATTGGTTAAGGGTTGCTGATGGCCCAACATAATTGTTAAATAGCTAGGGAGTGGAGTTGGTCCCAATGGGAATCCATAGGAGAGGGGGAAAAGCCTTGTAGTTAAATTGTAGTAAGCAAACTCTTTTCAAGCAACCTGACAGAAAATACCCTAATTGACGGAGAGCTGGGTCTCTTAAGCTCAACCTCGTGGAGTGTGTCAGTTAGAGGCCACGATTAAGAGTGTCAGATTTTGCAAATAGATCTGTTGTAATTGTAGCCCATACGTAAAGATCCACTGGCCTATGTGTTGGAGCCAGTCGCAAACCTCTATAGAATTTTTCAGGTGTTTGGATGTCATCTTTCCCTATAAACCTGCATAGTAGTTTTGCACGGTTATTTTCACAGCAGATGATAGGAAAAAAAGATTGGATCGTCACTCACTGGATCAGCTGAGTGTAGATTGTTTTTTTTATCAGAAGAGATATATCTGCTTTCCTAAAGGTTTTAAGAACGACCACCTGCTCAGATAAATAGCTCTCAAAGGGAGGAGACAATATAACAGAGCCTGATTGGTTAAGCAGACTCACTGGACATTGATCCAGCTGAGGGCCAGACTTAATGGAGGGAATTGTGCACATACGGTCAGATTCACTCATAGGCAAGTGTTTGTGTTGTTGGGAAGATGGAGTAGAGCAAGTGATCAATGGTGGCTTATGTCCTTCGTTTCCAGTAGTGACCCTGATATTCTTTAGCTGTGAGGAAAATAGCTACACAGACCTGCACACAGTACTGCAGAAGGATCTATTTGATGTCTAACTCTTAGAGTGCCTGACATCACTTATAAGAGTGGAGAAGCCATTGTATTGCAGCATGCAACAACTTCGTGTAGTAGTGGATGGGTGCTTCCACTAAACGACCAGTGTAGGAGGATTTACCTCCTTGTGTTAGGACAAAAACTAGCAGACATTGCAGCTGTCTAGTTTGCTTCCGACTTCTTGTGGGCATTCTGATAGCTTCACAGGGAATGTATTTTGCCCATTGCTTACTGTCGGTTTTCTGGTTTTTGTTGCTGACTTTATTTGCTTTAGACTGTCTAGCTTGAGTTCGTCCCTCCCGTGAGCATTTATTGTTTACTTTATCCTTCCGCGCACGCGATTTCTGTAAATATGCCTTTAAATCTTGTCCTTCTCTTGTTACATTTGGTGTGCATTCAAAGACAGAGGTCAGTCTACCCCAATCCTCTCTACTCCCATCTACCCCACTTCACTGTAATGAACCCTAATCTTCTCCACTCCAATCTACCCCACTCCACTCCAATCTACCCTACTCAGCCCCCCAAACTACATCACTCCACACAGTCTACCCCACTCCACTCCAATCCTGTCTAACCCTTCTACACCAATCCACTCCACCCCCCAGTCTACCCCATCCCGCTTCTCCCACAAAGCGATACATGGAATGGGACCGCTCTTCATCAGGAATAAAATCACCAAACACATTCATCATAGAAACCTCCACTCTAGAGTGGCACTTCGCCTCAAAATCCCATAATACAAGAAAAAAACATGTGTGGCACACCCTTCTCTGTTTAAGCAGCCAAAATATGGAACTCTATAGCCCCAACATAAGATCCACCTTATCTTCAGAAAACAACTCAAGAATTGGCTCTTCCCCACATAAGAACCGTTCGAAAACAGAAATATACAGCATATCCCACTGTATATAAGGATTTATTTGTACTATAGATATGTACCTATATATGTGTGTTGCTTTGTATAAACATGTAAAATAATTATGTTTAAAAAAATTATAAATAAATACATTTTTAAGTACAACACTTGAAAACCAGAGTTTATCGAATACATCTTTAATCTACTTATACTTACTTCCTTAATGCATCTATATACCTTCCATGTACTTGGATCTATATATTTATTACTTTCCTCCCAAAAACAACAAAAAACGCTTATTCAATGCACTTCCCTATTTCTTACCCTATACCTCTTTTGATATCTTTAATCTACATATCCTTACTTCCTTTATGCATCTATACATTTTCCATTTACTTATGTATCTATGTATGTACTACTTTCTTCTAATTCAACTTATCCAATGCACTACCCTATATCTCACCATATACCTCTCCCAATATATCTTTTACCTCAACTCTCTGACTCTTCTCAAACCTCTTTCTACTACTCTTTCCAATGCATTACCCTATTTCTCACCCTTTACCTCTATCAATATATCCTCTACATCCACTCTCTCGTTCATCTCAAACCCCATACCACTACTATGATCCCCAAAATGATCCTTTCTAGACTCTCCCCTACTCTACCGCTCCTTGCACCATCTGACACCTCTTTTATCGAGACCCCCCCAAAACAAGCCTTTCTAACCTCTTCCCTCTGACTCTTCCCCTCCACATCCCTTTTTACTCATCCCAAGCCTCCCACTACTGCTATGACCTCCAAAGAAAAAGTCCAAATCCTTCAATCTTCTATCCCTCCATTATCCTTTTCAATCAAAATACCAGACTAACATCTCCACTTCTCAAATTTCATATTTCACTATACTAATTCACCACTAATCCTTTATGGGTTCTAGAGTAGCGTGCTACTCCCCAAAAAAAGCACGTAAACACCTCATTAGAGGTAACAAGCACTATATAAATGCAAACCTTTTTTCCCTCTTCTATCCCTCTGCTATCCTTCTCAATCCAAATAACTGAATAATATCCACTATTCAAATTACTTTAATTTTTCACTATACTAAATCAACACTAATCCTTTAATGGGTTCCGGAGTAGCATGCTGCTCGCCGAAGTGCTTCGACGCCTCGTCAGGGGTTGTAAGTGTTATAAGGTGGGTTGGTATATGCTGTCCACTAGTTAAAGTGGGCACCTTGTACCAGGCCACATGACCCATATGATGTATGAGGTCAAGGATAACCTTTAGAAAGCTATCCTAATTAATATAACTATCTCTACTAACCTCTACACGAGATTAGAACAATCGACCAGGATCCAGAGGTGAGGAGTCGGTATCAGGCTGGAGCAGCAACAAGCCTTGGCAAATGCAACCCACGCAGTCAGAGGAAACAGGTTACGGTGTGGACCAGCGAGGTCCAGGGGACTCTCCAAGCAATGGAGAGTCGAGGCATGTCTGGAGCAACCAGGAAAGCCCAAGAACAAACAAGGTGACCCTTGCCAGGACCAACAGTCCAACGGACCAGGGATCGCGAGGAGACCTCAAGTAAGTTTGCAAAGCACCAGCCCACAGAGCACTTGGTGCAATGTAAATACTGCTCGGGGTCAGGACTACACGGAGTCCAATGCACAGGCTCCGGGATCGCCAAAAAACATATGCACTTGCAAATGTACGCAGTGCACAGGGGCTCAGGTTGCACGGCCCCCATAAGGGATACTGGTCACAGAATCGCTGAGCGGTCAGATCTACCTCAGGGACCTTCGGGAACCCACCTCCTGTGTGGCTGAAATCTTGCGAGTCCGCAGGAGCTCTGTAGAAGCAAACCGGTCAGATGTTTTTAGGTGCCTCCTGCTGCAGGGGAGTAGCTCCTTTACTCCAAGTGAGATTCTTCAGTCGTGCAATCGTAGTGCAGGCAGTCAAAGTACTTGGTTTCTTCTCAGCAGAATCTTGTCCAAGTAAAATATAAAGTCCTGTAGTCAGGTAACCCACTTTATACCCATGGGAAGGGGTTGGACGGGTTCTGTGGACCCTCCTAGGGGAGGGGCAGGACAGAGGGGTGGCTACACTCATGTCCTTTGTCCAGTTTCGTGCCACAGCAGGAGCCAATGGCTCCCAGAACTGGTTTGAGCTGGACTATGCACAGGGACACCAAATGTGCCCCCAGTGCAGACTTTGTGGCACTTTCAGAGTGCACCCACTCAGGCCCAATACACTAAATCCTGTCTGGGAGGTGGTCACAACTCCCTGTGACAGGATGCCTATTGTCCTGCCTTCCTCTGCTCGAGCTTGGCTCAGCAGCAGGATAGCAGAATCGTGTCTGTGGCTGGCAGCATCCATTTTGTGACGCCCAGTTCGTGAAAGCTGGTACCAGGTAGACCGGTGACCCACAGTAGTGGTTCTAGAAGGGTGGAATCATACCTCCCACGCCAGTTACTGGTGTGGAGGTATGATTCCAAGGTATTTGACACCAGACAGGACATGTTTCTAAGCAGCTGTTTTAAAGTTAGCATTTACTGCAAGGTTATAATGCACTTAAACATATATGTCTGGCTGCATCACAGACAACCCCGGAGAATGGTCTCCGAAGGCTGCAGAGGGGCTCTGCTCATGCAGGGGCTCCCTCTCACGTAAAACCCAGCACCCTGCCTTCAGGATTGACAAGGCCTGCCATAGGGGTGACTGATTAGGTTTTTAGGTCTCGCTGAGCCTAGCTCGGAGAGACATTTTGGAGGTGAGTTTTCAAAGTGCTGCTGGCTGGCCTAGCACTTGCGTTCACGCGAGCATGCACGCGCCAGCCTTCAGCAGCACTTTGAAAACTCGTACTTTAGCGCGTCATCGCGATGACTTTCGCTTTCAGGGCGATCGCGATGACTTTCGCTTTTACGGCCGCGCAGCATTACTTTTACCGCGCGACCAATGCTTGTTTTTATTTACATGCTAAATAATGGCAGCGCGCGTCTCATTGCACGCGACTCACCCAACTTGTAACAACTGCACTCTTCCTGGGGAAAAACAACTTGCCCCTTTCATATCTGGTTGAAGTAGAATCCCCTGCAGACGATCTCTGGGTTACAAAAACTTTCCTTCATGCTGTCTGTGTGGATACGACCCCCACCTATCCTTTTGTTGCATTGCATTGTGCCGCTTACCAAATGAGCTTGCTCCATGCGTGCATGGCTTTTGGCACATACTAACTGGTTCATCAGTTTAAACGTCCTCGGGAGGGCATGAAGGTGCGGGAAGAAGGCATTTTCAAAGAGTTAAGTCAAAAGTTTTTGTTTACATTCGAAAAAAGTTTTTTGGCAGGCGAATGCATGCTATCTCGCTGTTTCCCTTGCCGTTCTTGCTTCCTTCTCTCTCACACTCTCATCTCCGTACCTTCCACTTTGACAATCCTTTATCCCTAGACTCTCTCGCTGCTCTCCTTTCTCTGTTGTTCCCTGCTTCTCAGTCAGTTTCGTTCTCTACGCTTCCTCTCCCTTTGCTGTCTCTCTTGCTGTCCTGTTGCTCCCCTCTCGCCAGCTCGCCGTCTCGGGTTACTCTGGGTTGCCTACCCCGTCTGGCTCAGACTTCCATCATTGCCTCCCCTCCCTCCAGACTCTGGCTTGTCTACCTCCCGAATGTCTTACACTCTGTCTACTCTCCACGTTCCTTCTTTCTCTCAGTCTTTCATGTCCTCGTTTCCTTCCCCAGCCCCAATACTTGCTTCTTGCTACCCCACTAACTCCGCTTTGTATTCCGTTTTGCTGTCTTGTTTTCCCCGATGTTCTCACAACGTTTTCTTCCACACGCTGCTGCTCTTGCTTCTTTCTGTACCCTTTCCCTCTCTCGAGTTCCTGGCTGTCGCTCTATCTTACATCCACGCAGTTTCTTTCCGCTTCCGTTCGTTTCTTCTCTGTTTTTTTTATGTCCACTGCCTTGGTTGGCCTCCGCAAGACGCTTACAACCGACTGGGGCCGGGCTGTACTTTGAGATATCTGAGGTGTTCCAGTTCAACGCCCACATAACTGAGTCGGTGCTTGCTCATGGTGTGTTCCATGCTACAAGCGCAAGTCATTGCCTCGTGCCGCCCATTTCATTGCAACTCCCGTAGTAGTATACTTTATTTAGATATATAAATATCCTTAAAAGAACACCTCAAAATTACGACAGCAATAAACATTTTTAAAAACTTCAAATTGCAATAAAAGCTTCACTGATATATCAATGGTAAAAGGAATTAGTGTGCAAAATGCAATGACAAACATAACGTTTAAAATACATTTGGTTTCAAGTGTTTGACAATAACCGTAAATGCAATCCAATATTTCATAAAATGACAACCGATTGTGCAAGCGTCAGTCAGATAAAAGTAGTGTTAGCAGCATTTGAAAAATTACACGATGAAATGAAATAGCCCTTAAAGAAAGCATAAAAACATACCAAACCATTACTGCTTAAGAGTGCGGTAAGCATATCGTAAAAAAGTTGTAAAAGCAATATTTAGACCTGTGTTTTCTGGCGTTAAAGCTGCAATAATTGCTTATCTACACATTCGGATTCCCAGCCTATTCCACTCAATTTTCAATTTGCGTCTACGTTCTGACATAAAAGATGGACAAAGACATACTATATGCTCCAGGGTTTCAGGAGACATACCGCACCCTCTGCACATTACATCCTCTGACAAACGGTGCCAGACGGGCAGATCTTTTAGAAATTGCCAATCGCCCAGTCTGGCAGCCATAAAGCTGGTTTTTAGATGCAAGGAGTAAGTGCAAGATAGGTAGGATGCGGGGTTAACCGACCATACGATGTCATTGTTGCCCAAGCATGTCTGCGTTTGGCAAATTGGGCTTTATCAACGATCAGGGACCTCATTCGAGTGCATTTCTTAATGCTAGTTTTAAATACTGATTTACTGGGGTTGAGGTCCCATAGTGCACCTGCAGACATTTCTTGGATCGAATCCTTAAAAAGACGACTGTAAGAGCCGCGTGGATTTTTCGAGCCTGTGTTTGCTTGTCTCAATTTGTGGCACAGGTTTAAATACATTCCCGCGGCTGAAATTTCATAGTTTAATAGACCCAATTCGAGTCTGATCTGTGCAGCAGAGGCTGATTTGGGCAAGTGGAGGATTTTTTTGTAGAGTTTCGTCACATGTTGGTTAAAAGAGGAGTTTAATTTCCCCCTAAAAATCTCAACACCATAAGTCAGTGTAGGCCCTATTTTTGCTCTCATAACTTCCAGTAATGTGGACAAGCTTGGGCCAGACAAATTTCTTGAGAGCTTGCAAAAATTCACCTGTAGGTTCATGGCTTTTACTGAAATGACCTTACGCTGTTTGTTGAAGTTGCCCCTGGAGTCAAAATTGACCCCAAGATATTTGTAAGTGTTTCCTATTGTGAGACTAGAGTTGTTAAACAGCCAACCTCCTCCACAGTAAAGTTTTCTACTAAAAGTGACCACTTGGGTTTTCTTTAGATTAACCTCTAACCCATTCATGGTGGTGTAGATTTCTAATTTGTTTAGTAGCTTTTGCAGCCCTACCCGTTACTGTAATTTTCCACTCACAGGATGCAGTGAGGAAATGCATGTTTCTGCTTAACACAATGTTTAATGTATATGTTCAGCAGCACGCCTTTAGCCTGGGTCTATTTTTTCACATTGAAGATAGAAACTTTTTCTGTCACTGCTGACTTGCATGCACGTTTCCTGTACCTATGCATCATGCTAACTGTGAACTGTTGATGTAAACGTGGGCTTTTTTTGTTTGTTTTTCAATGCCAGAGTAGTTGCATTTCTTGCTAACCTTTTTTTTTATCAGGGTGGCCAGTTGTGTTTAAATATGGGTTGCTTGAAAACATTTTAACTGCCTTGGTGTTTTGACTTCTTAGTATCTGAGTTAGTGACGTTCGCCTCATTCCTAGCCACACTCCCATTGAGCTGATGCATACAACTCTTGGCTGAAGCATGTTTGTGATAAAGGATCAATCAGGATAACAGTTGTGTTCCCCTTGATAGACAACACCACAAGATAAGAGGCATCAGACTGGTCGCCTTCAGACACTACCTTCCTCACACCTGAAATCCCAGTGATTGACAGAGACCATTCTAAACAATTGGTCTTCTGTTAGTAACCTCTAAAGTTTTTATTTGCTTGTCCCCAACAAGATAGAAAATAATGCTCCCATATGCATTATCAGATACCTTTTTGTTATTTTACTACTACCCTATCAGTCAATGGGTTTGGGTACATCATGTAGATTATTCCATAAGTCCCAGAAGTCCCCAGTCAGCCTTTCCTCACTTCCCCTCACCATTTTTGACTATTCATGTTTTCAAGATCGTAAAAAATGATTGAAAGGGTAGTGGAACATTCTATCATCCATGCATTCTTTCATCCATCAGTCAGTCTTTCATCATTCCTTCCATCCACTGGCTATTCCATCCACCCATCCGTTCACACATCTATCATCTATGCATTCATCCATCTATTCATACAGCCACCCAACCCCTAACTCGGGCAGGTACCTCTCACCACAGCACAGAAGCAGCCCAGCAGGAGTACCTAGATACCTTTAAACGAGCAGCCTACCGGGAGTACCTAGCACCTTATAGGAGCTGCCCAGTGGGAGTTGATCTCTCATCCAGCCAAGAGCCAAAGTGCGGCGCTCGCTTCAGGGACACCACACTTTTTTTTTTCTTTCTTTTTTTTTTTAACTTTAATGAGCGCGGCGCCGTCTTCACGGACACTGCGCTCTGCAATGCAATAGATGTTGCTTTTGCTATTGTAAATGACAATGCCTTTTAATTTTTTTAAAGGCATTGCCATTTACAATGCCAGTAGCTCCAAAACTCGCAGTTGCGAGAGCCATTGCATTGGCATAGCCAATAGGTCTCGCCTTTGGGACCTTATAAGTGTTTAGCCATGCAACAGTTGATGTTGTTGCACCAAATATATTGTGCTGGATAACTAAACACTTATAAGGTCCCAAAGGCGAGACCTATTGGCTATGCCAATGCTTGTTAATTGTAGTGATTTAGATAGATATAGTGAACCTATATCTTAGTAAGTGGTGGAAGCACCCTCTTACACAGTCTGCTGTAGCAGGCCTGTCGTGTCATTTTGAATGGCCTCTCATGGGTGGCATAATACATGCTTCAGCCCATGGGAGGCCTCTGGGGTATCTGTGCCCTGGGTACATGGTGTACCATATACTAGGGACTGATAAGGGTACCCCAGTATCCAATCTGGAGTGTACCTAAAGTACATAAACAACAATGTTAAGGGAGTAAGCAGATAGACTGGGGTCCTGGATAGGAGGTTCCCAGTCAGACTAGTCAAAACCAGAGATACATCAGCAAAAAGTGGGAGTAACCATAAGAAGCAGATCCTACTTTCCTTCAGTAAGCGCTATATAACTGCAATTACAATACAATCCACCCCACCCCAATCTACCCACTTCAATCTATCCCACTCCTCTACGATCTAATTTACCCCACTTCAATCCACCCTAGTCTACCCCACTCCAGTCCACTATACTGCAATTTACTCCGCTCCTCTCCAATCTGCCCCACACCACTCAGTCCAACACAATCAACCCCACCCCACTCCAATGTAACCCTTTCCCCTCTACCCCAATCTACTTTGCTCCAATCTACTCCACACCACACCACTCCTACCTCCCCCAATCTAATCTACCCCACTCTAGTCTACTCCACCCCACTCCATTCTAACCAAATCTACCCCACTCCAAATGACCCGCTCCAATTTATTCCAGTCCAGTCTACCCCACTCTTCCCCAACCTACCCCAGACTGCTCAAATCTACCCCACTCCATTGCAATATACCCTTCTCCGAAACACCCAGTGTACTCCACTCTACCCCTCTCTACTGTACCTCAATCCACCTGACCACACTCAACTCTAGTGTATCCTGCTGCACTCGAATCAACCCCACTTCACTCTGCCCTAATCTACCACACCACTCAAATCTACCCCACTCCACACCAAAGCACTCCAAACTCTCCAATCTATCCCACTCCACCCAAACTACCCCTCTCCACTCCACTCCAATCTACCAGATTCCACCCCAATCTATCCCACTCCAATCTACTCCGCTCCATTCCAGTTTATCCCACTCCACGTTATTCTCCAATCTACTGCAGTCCATTCCAGTCTACTCCATTCTACCCCACTGCAATCTACCTCAGATACCCCACTCCTATCTACCCCACTCCACTTCAACCTATTCCACTCCAGTCTACCCGACTCCACTCTACCCTAATTTACCCAACCCCACTCCAATCTACCGTAGCATACCCCACTCCTATCCACCCAGTCTACCCCACTCTACAGCACTCTACCTCACTCCATTTCACTCGGATCTTCCCCACTACAATCTGCCCCATTCCACTCCAATCTACCCTACTTCAATCTACCCCAGTCTACTCCATTCCAGCCCAATCTTACCTACCCCAATTTACCCTAGTCTATTCCACTCCACTCTACCCCGCTCTAAACTACAGCCTAATCTAGCCTACTTCAATCCACTCCAATATACCCCACTCAACTCTACCCCAGTCTTCCCTACCTCATTCCAATCTACACTACGCTTACCCACCCAATATTTCCCACTTAACTCCACCCTAATTGACCCCACCACACTCCAATCTATCGAACTCCACTCCACTCTTCCCCAATCTACCTCACTAAAATCCTCCACAATCTACACCACCCCTATCTAACCCACTCCAGTCTACCCCAATCCACTCCACTGTACCCCAATAGACTCCTCTACACTCCCAATATACCACACTCCACTGAAAATCTACCCCACTCCAGTCCAATTTAACACACTAACACACTCCAACTGCAGTCCACCCCACCCAACTCCAATCTACCCCACCCCACCCTTCCCCACTTCAATCTACCCCACTCGAGTCCCGACTCCACTCTAGCCCGATCTACCGCACTCCAAACTACCCAACTCCAACCTATCCCAATCTAGCTCACTTCCCTCCAATCTACCCCACTACAATATACCTCAGTCTACCACACTCCATTGCAATCTACCATGTTTGAATCCACCCAATCTACCCCACTCCAGTCTTCCCAACTCCACTCCAGTCTTCCCAACTCCACTCCAGTCTTCCCAACTCCACTCCAGTCTTCCTAACTCCACTCCAGTCTACCCTAGTCCACACCATTCTTCCTCAGTCTACCCCACTCCACCCAAATCTACCCCACCCAACTCCAATCTTCCCCACCCCACTTCACCCTAGCCATCCTAATTCAATCTATCCCTACTCCAACCTACCACACCAATCTACCCCACTCCCCCACTAAAATCTACCATGCTGTACTGAAATTCAATCTGCCCTACCCCAGTACAATCTACCCCACTCCACGCCACTGACCTTTTGCCATGCAGAACAGCAGCCACACTGGTGTGCAACATGGCTAAAACACGTTGCCAAAGCCATTAGTTCTCATGTAGGCGAGACCTATTGGCTTTGCCATTGCTTGTTCTCAATGGTGGAAGACAGTGAGGTGGTTAGATGGCCTGAGTTCTTCAGCAGGGAATATGACAAATGTTAGTGACTGCAATAAAGTTTGTTTAACAATCAATATCCCAGATTCTAATTATGTTGGTCAGTATACATGAACTCAAGCAAGAGGGGCACATGATGGTGTTAGTTTTTGAGATACAACATATGTCTGCACAGGGTATATGCAACAAAAAAAAAGGAGACATTTCACCTGGCCCTCCCCCAATGTAACTTTACTAAGTGACAAATAGTTCTTAACCTGTGGCTCTAGAAACCCCCGAGGGTCCACAAGCCGTACTCAGGGGGTCCACGGCTGTTTTACAAAGTTGAATCATAATAAAATTAACAAATAAAAATTAATTAAGAATATACAAATAAAGAAGCTAATCATTAATTTGAATACTTTTTCAATATTTGTTTGTGAATTAAACAAAATATTTGAGCATTTGTATGGTGTATACTTGCTTTTGTATTTTTCCGTATTGTTATGAGGTTCAAATCATAGAAATTGTTTAGGTCATGGATCCGCGGCTTCCAATAATGACTTAGTAGGGCTCCCGGTATTCTAGTAATGATGAAGAAGTCAACATGTTAAGAATCGCTTGTTTAGTGTGTTGTTGACGCTTTGCCACAGCTTAGTTTGTTGTGTCATGGTTTTTACAAAAAATTATTGAATAAACTTCAGGCCCTCGTCAGTTAATCTAAAAAATAAAATATACTTGGATAAAAGCTACAATCTTTTTTCCACAAAAAACACATTACCATAGTAGTTAGTCCCTGGCACTTGAGCCAACTACTTTATGTGTGAATATGCTTCTTGATAAAGAGCCTGATGAGGTTAAGCAGTAGTTGAAGTAGGCTTATCCACTGCCTCATACTGTGCGCTGTAGTATACAGAATTAAAATGTGCATGACACAATAGAAGACCAGTAGATGAAGAGAACCTGTCTGAAAGCCCCTATAATTTGTGTGTGTGTTTATTTTTTATATCACTGGCGGATGCAAAGGCAAGTCTGAATGAGTACATCAATGTGGTTCGGCTGCTACTTTATCCTTGGTCTCGATGCCATTTTCAGTGAATTTAAATATAATTTGAGGAACAAAAAAGAAACAAAGAAAACATAGTCGTCGAGGAAATCATCTTGGATTTCCCGGTATTGGAAACCCATTGAAAACAATATGCTATTGGCAACTGTATATGTTTGTTCTTTAAAATTCTGTTTCTCAATTTGACAATCCAAAAGTAAGCAACGGTACAAATCGAACATACAAAATTTATATCCACAATCCAGCCCAAGTGGGCAAAACTATGCTTAGCATAATCAAATTACTTATATAACATGTACTTTTGTTAGGCCTGCATACTATATAGATCATCAATAATAATGATGTTCAAGTGAATATAAAAATGTCAAGGATATTTCAGCAAGTATACATACAATGAATAATATGTGAAGCCCTGATGGGCAAAACTCTGGTATATCAGCTCTTTTGGTATCTTCTCATTACCTTCAAGTGCAGTCCAATTGAAACAAGCATTGGCATAAACAATAGGTCTCGCCTTTGGGACCTTATAAGTGTTTAGCCATGCAATAGTTGCATAACTAAATACTTATAAGGTCCCAAAAGCGAGACCTATTGGCTATGCCAAGCGGCCGTGCGGCCGCGAAAATTATCGCGATCAAACATCAAAGCGGCCGCAAAGTGAAAGTAATTGGGTCCAGCGCAGCGCCCGCGCACATGCACTGTAGCTCTAGGCTGGCCTGGTAGCACTTTTTGGAGCCCTCTCAAAAAGTCTCGCCAGACCAGCGCATGCGCTGGGTCAGGCGAGACCTAAAAACGGAAAATACCATCAGAAATGCCCAAGAGTTCATTCTAAAATAAAGTAAATACAATAAACAACTTTTATGAGTTTTGAAAAGGTTATGCTCCAATAAAAAATGGTTTCGTCCTAAATTGAAGAAGTTTTGATCGTACTAAAATTATGTATACAGATTATTTATAGGGGCTTTCAGCCAGCCCTCTTTATCCATTGGTCTGTTGTTGTCATTCATGTTGTTTTCACTTTATACAGCTTATTAGATCATAAAACAAAATATGATGCCAGCACTGCCTTTTGTGCTATACCCAATACACGAACAGTAGTCCTCTGTCCACTTTTGGTGCACCCCTGTAGGTCACAGGACAGATGCTGGCTTATGCATGGTCGTGGACAGGTCTAGGCCTCTGCCACACACTAGATTAGCATAACGCTGTTGCCAAAACAAAAGTTGGGATATCAGATGCTCATGAAGTCAGGCACTTCGGGCAGTGGTACTTACCTGTATACCAGGGGTCTCCAACATTTTCTGTAGTGAGAGCTACTTGTTCTAAAGCAAAGTTCTTCCGAGCTACTAGCCTATTCTATCACTGTAAAATGCTGATGATATGTATTAATATTAAACTATGACCATTCTAAGTACGATTATCAATGGAAACCACCCAAACATTCCATGTGAAGTTTTCAGCAGAATGCTAGGATAACATTTACAAATATTAAATGCCTCCTCCACCTGAGTAATCAATTAACATTCAAATCACCACATGCCATGTGCCGCAAAGGGCATAACCACAGCAGTGAGGCTCCCCAACTCAAATTCAATTATCATTCGGCTAACAACTTTAAATGTGTTTTAGAATTGCAATATTTTGTCTTCATTAGCTTATTAGTTTTGGGAAATACACGTATCTTTCTATCAAATACCACTTTCTACTATGAGCAATCAAACTACATTTTCCAGAAAGAAACCTTTTCTGAAAAAACGTCATTTTTTTTCCTTTGAAAATCTAAATCGGTTTATGTAACCTGACCGGTGTGTAGTACCAATGTGTCGTGATTTTGGTCAACGTCTTTAGCGCTCAGGGTTCGCCCTAGTTCCTCCTCCCATCTTGCCTGTCCTGCTTGAAATGTGTGTGTCTGTGTTAGAAGTAAGATAGCATATAGCTCAGAGATCAAGCCATTGTCTGTCGATTTTTGCCAGGACAGGAGCCATTTCTCGTATTGGGTTAAGTGGTGTTGTGCATTGGGGTGGTTTGAAGGGTGTGTGATCCAGTCTCTAAGTTGTAAGTAGTGAAATCGTTCAAATTCCGTGAGCCCAAATTCTTTGCGCATTTGAGGGAAGGAGTGTATGCCCTCCGGGTCGAAGAAATGGCCCATGGAGCCGCAAGCTGAGAGTTTCCAGGTTGCGAAACCTGTTGCCGTGGTTCCCAGGGGGAAGTCTGGGTTCTCGAAAATGGGTGTCAACGGGGACAATGGGTAAGTGTTCAGACCCATCTTGGTGCGGTTATCGGGGCTAGATTTCGGGGCCTGTGTGCTTTAGGAAGAAATGGGAACTTCCAGAGGGACCTTCTTGCGATTGCTCTATCCTGAAAGAGCCAATGCTTCTCCGACTCTGGGCGGCTCCACTCCACTAGATATCTTAGTTGCGCCGCTTTGAAATAGAGATGTAGGTCTGGGATATCCAAGCCTCCGGCTTCGAGTGGGAGGTAACTCAAGGATCTTTTCATGCGTGGCTTCCGTCCCTGCCAGGTGAAATGCGCTAATTCTGCCTGGAGTTTGGCGATCATGCCCTGTGGTGGGGAGAGGGGCAGGGTTTGAAAGAGGTATAATATCTTAGGAAGGATCGTCATCTTGCAGGCCGCTATCCGTCTCAGCCAGGAGATTTGGAGGTGTTTCCACCTTCCTAAATCATGTCGAATTTGTTGAAAAAGCGCCTTATAGTTACTATCTACTGTTGCTTGGACCGTAGGTGCTAGATTGATCCCCAAGTATGGAATTGTCTCGGAGGTCCATTGGATAGGATAGCGGTCACCAGGTGATCTACTGTGCATTGGGGCACAGAAAGATTAAGGACTTGAAATTTATCTATGTATATTTGGAACCCTGATGCCGTCCCAAAGGCCCCCAGTTCCCCCATAAATGCTGGTAGGGTAGTAGCTGGATTCACCAGGGATACCAGAACATCATCCGCGTATAGGCTAATGGAGTGCCTGTCGACTCCGAATGGTACACCGGTAATGTCTGGATGGTCTCGGGTCGTCTGGGTCATTGGCTCCATATAGAGCGCAAAAAGCAGCGGGGCTAGAGGACAACCCTGCCGGGTGCCTCTATGAATTGGGAAGGGAGTGGAAGTGTAGCCATTGAGACGAACTGTCGCTGTTGGGGCTTGATAGCAGTTTAGAATGCGGATCCTACATTTGTCCTCGAACCCAAAGTGTTTTAGAACTTGCTCCAGAAATGGCCAGTGAACCCGGTCAAAGGCTTTCTCTGCGTCGACCGCTAAGATCATATATTGCCCTTGCAACCCTGCCCGCATTTTCTATGATATGTAAGGCTCATTTAGTATTGTCGCTAGTCTCTCTGCAGGGGATAAAGCCTGCTTGATCCAGGTCCACTAGAAAGGGGAGGTATGTATTGATCCTATGAGCTAGAAAACTAGTGTTAATTTTGAGACTATATTCAAAAGAGAGATGGACCCATAAGAGCTGCAGCATAGTTTGTCTTTACCCGGTTTCGGAAAGACTAATATAGAGGCCATAAGCATCTGAGCTGGGTTTGCCCCCGGTTCGGAGAAGGAGTTGTAAAGTCTTGTTAGAATGGGTATTATTATTGAACAAAAGAACTTGTAGAAATCCGCGGAGAACCCGTCAGGACCCGGAAACTTTACGAGTTTAAGGCGCGCGTTGGACAAGATGACATCGTCAATGCGAATGTCCTCAGCAAGGGACTCCGCCTGTTCTGGGGTGAGCGTGGAGGTTTTAGCCTCCCTGAGATATTGAGATCCGCCCTCTGCGTCTAGAGATTGGTAGTTATACAAGTGCACATAAAAATCCTTGAAAGCCTTTGCTATGTCAGGACCGTCTGAAACTAGATCCCCCTGTGTAGAATAAATCGCTGAAATACCCTGATTTTGTCTTTTGGCCCGCAGAGTGTTAGCCAAGCGGTGGCCGCATTTTATCTCCTCCCACGTAGTAAGAGTGGCACAGGCGAAGGGTGGCATATTCCGCCCTGTCTGTATCTAACGCTGCCAGTTGAGCACGGGTGTTGGTTAGTTGGCGCCAGACCCTAGGGGCACCTGTGCGCTGGTGTATGTGTTCAAGTTCTACGGTCCTTTTGGTAAGATCCTCTCTATTTTCCCTGTGAATCTTATTGTCTGCTGAAGCTATTGCAATAAGTTCTCCACGTATAGCAGCTTTAAGTGTCTCCCACAGTACCGCGGGTGATGTCTCAGGGGTGTCATTGTGTGTGAGGTAATCTTTAAGCAAGTGTTGGATTTGCTTTATGACCTCTTTGCGATGCAACTTGGAGTCCCTTAAGCACCAGAACCTGGAGGGAGGGATAGCCGGGGGGAGAGACAGCGAGATCTCGACCACCCCGTGGTCAGACAGCATAGCTGTGTGTATATCTACGTCTTTCGTGAGTGAGAGGATTTCTCGTGTTCCCAAGAAGTTATCTAGCCTGGCAAATGTTTTATGTGCATTAGAGTAGAATTAAAATTCCTTGGACTGTTGGTGTTTGGCCCTCCATAGATCCACCACTCCTCACTCATGTAATCACTCCTGCCCTTCCTTTGACAGAGCCCCTGTCTGGCCAAGTCTCTGTGCTGATCTATCCAGTGAGTTATCAAATACTAAGTTGAGGTTCCCCCCTAGAAGCACCAAGTGATCCCCCATTCCCAGCGCCCTCCCCAAGGCATTATGTAGAAGCCCCTCTTGTTTCTCATTAGGAGCGTAAATTGAGCCGACCACTAATGACCTCCCGGCTAGGGAGAACCGGTGCAAGAGAAGTCTGCCCTTTATTTCTTCGACCTTCTGCTCGACCACTCCCCGAAAGGATTTGGCCACTCCGTCTGATTTGGAAGGGGCAGATGAGAAGAACTGCTGTGGAAAGGCCCTTGACTCCAATCTCTGGCAGTCCCCAACTAGGAGGTGATTTTCTTGTAATAGGCAGATATCTGCATTGAGTGTGAGTATTTTAAGCAAACTGCCTGTCATGAGGGCAGAACACGGTCACCTGCTATGTCCATCAAGAACCCGCCTCTCCTCCCCCCGCCAGCTGTATTGAACAGTGTAACACATTGTACTGGTCATATGTAAAAAAAAAAATGGAGCATCCCCTATTAGAGTAATTGTGGGACCCAAACAATGCCCTCCCAAAACAAATGAACAACAAGAATAATGAAAAATGAGAATTCTGTCTTACTTATAGTCCTGTGGCCAGACGAAGCCACTTGGTAAGTCCAATGTAGGTATAAAGGTGGCCAATGGTTTGACTCCCCTCGCCCGCCGCCCCCTCCCATGTCTATACGTTATGCAAACATTGGGCCCAGTAATTAGGATTCATCTATTTTTGCCAGAGTTGATGGAACTGCTTCCAGGGCGTCCTGTTGGCCCTTAGCGATCGCCTCTGGGTCCGGCTTAGTTGAGGTTCGGCGATGACCCACTTTCTGCCAGCCACTTCTCCGCTCTCTTTGGGAGGGGGGTGGAGATCCGCCTGCCTGCTGCTCCTCTGGGAGCTCAATTCCAAGTACACCGCATGTCTCGGTTAATGATCGTAATTGATGGAGTTTTCCTCCCCCGTGAAAAATCAGACGAAAGGGGTGGCCCCAGGAGTAGGAAATTTCATGGCTGCAAAGATGTGTTTTCGCTGGGTGGAACGAACAGCATTTTTGCAGTGTGAGGGCTGCAAGGTCTTGGAAAAGGGTTGGAGAGTGGCCCTGAAAAGCAATGGGGTGATTGCTGCGTGCTTTTCTCAGAATCTCTTCCTTAACTTGAAAGTCATGCATGCAGACAAGGATATCCGGTTGGTTAGAAGTGTTCTGTCTGGGGGAACCCACATGGTGAACTCTGTCCAGTTGAATTGGGGGCTCTGGGGAGCAGCACAAGATATGATGGAAAAGGTCACGGACAAAACTAAAGATGTCCTCACCCTCTGCTTTGGACGACACCCCCCTTATACACACATTGTTCTTCCGGGAACTATTCTCTACGTCTTCGAGATGTGATTGCAATTCCATGTGCTGTTACCGGAGACGAAGAACTTCCTGTTGTAGTGACTCTGTCTCCTCTTCTCGGCCCCCTTTTCTGTCCTCCAGCTCCGACACTTGCTCCCCCAGAGCGTCCACGTCCCTCCGGGTCTCCTTAATTTAATGGGAGAATTCACGTTTTAGAGAATGTAGCTCTTCTCGTAAGGACGTGAACAGGGCCTCCATAAATGTGCGTGTCACTATCTCTTCTGAGGATTGGTCAGCTAGTGACCCTAGAATGCCCAACTGCAGATTTGTGTCCTCAGGCGTGGTCACCCCTGGGCGTGAGAGTAGTTCTTTTATTAAGCGTTTTTTTAGGGCGCCCGGATGCTATGATGAGGCTTCCATATCCACTTGCTATAAATGTTCACCTGGGTCTCAATGCCTCCTCTCACCCCGAAAGCAGGTGGATTCTGTGACTGCTATGATGGAGGTAGAGCTTCACCTTTTGCGGACGCTGCCTCGCTATGGCAGTTGGAGCTCACTGAGCTGCTAGGCTTGTCAACTTCGTGGGGGAACCCACTCCTCGCCTCAGCAGGTCAGGCTCTCCCTACGCATGCTCTTGAAGCGGGGGCCCTGGGGACAGGCGTTGTGTGCTGGCTCCCAGTGCTAGAGGGGGGCACTTTGCTCACGGGTACCTCCGTCCCCTGTCACCCCTTCTTGCTCGGGCTCCCCTGCGTGCGATATTGAGGAGTTTAAGTTCCGGCTGAGATTTAGGCCGCGAACCTCATGCTATTTCACGGCTGTCGCTTTCCTCCTTCAATGGCTGCTAGGCAGTAGGAACTCAGTCCAGACCGCGCCACCTGGCGAGTGGGGATTGACGGAGGACGGGTCCTGGAAGGGCCTTATTGCGGTTCCACTCCTACTCCGCGGGCTGCTTTCCTCCCCGGGTCTTGTCTTTAAATTTCGGGGCCTCGCGCCTTGCCGAGTGTTTCAGCTCACCTCTGTGGAAGCTCGGTGGCGTGTGTTGCTAAGGCTGCCTCGGGTGTTGCCTTCCTCCTCCGCCCTTCGGAGTACGAGGCCGCGGTGCTTGCGTGCCCAGTCGTGGTATACGTACCGCAGCCTGCGGGTCGTCCTTCTCCTGCTGCCGAAGGCGTTTCCCTCGAGGCCCCCCTGGGACACAAATTCCGGGATTCCACAGCCTCCTGTTATACCGGAAGGCACTGTTGCTCACTCCAGTGGTGCTTGAACCCCGAACAGGGCCCGGAAAGCGTTTATTAAGGCGACGGTAGGCAGGAGAGTCGTTGAGGCACGTCCTACCTCAGCGCCATCTTGGCTACGCACCGGCATTCCTATTTAAACAGAAATCAGTCATGGCGCCAGACAGATCACATCGTTCACCTGATTCTGGTGCCTATCAAAATACTGTATAACATTATCTCACATGCAAATTATTTTGTTTTCTTCCTACAGTTTCTTACTAGGGGTGAGTGAAATTCATGAAATTTGCTTTTGTGTATTTACACTAAATTTCCGCAAAACTACACATGATTATGCATAATGTGAATCCATCATTTCTTGCTATATTTTAGAGTGAAATGCGTCATTCCCTCAAATGTTTGATGCAAAAACACATATTGCCCTTAAAAACTATTGCAAAAAGGCAGCACAAACAACAGCTGGGTCCCTTTTTTTCTGTCTAATGCTTTTGTGGTACATTTTTATCACAAATGACATGTAGTTACACATAGTTTTGTAATGGCATCATTTTGGAAATTTGGCATAGCAAGTGTAACACGAAGTTTCTTAAATAGCACAATTTACATTTCAACCAAGCCTATTTCTTACTATAATTCTAAATCCTCAGATTGTATGCCATTTTAAAAAGCCCCCCCATTGTGTTCTAAAACCTTCATAAAAATCTGACCTTGACTTTCAATAGTTCCCTTTTCTTTCTTTTAAATGACCCCCTTCCCTTACCTCCATCCACCTTATGCCTCCTCTTTGAGGATAATCTACTGTGTTGCATGCTTGTTTCCTTCAATTATCCTTTATTGTACTCCTGCAACTTGCCTACATCTCATTTCATAAACCATAACCTCCTTTTCTTTGAAACCATGTCTATTCAACCTAAGAATACTTCTATCCTCTATTTTATCTATTAATCCCACCAATCATTTCCAATGAATCACATAGCCCCGACTAATAAGCACATATAACTCTTGTTAATCTAATTTACCACAAAGATACTGAAGTACATGTATATAGACCCAATTAAATGCAGCATGGGGTGATTGGTTAGCCCGCTTCAGCCTTTTGGTAAATTAATCATGAATAACAGCTTTCTACTCTTTCTCAAGCACACAAAGTAGTTCCCTTAATTCTAGAGGCTACAATGGAAATGTGTGCTTTTGAAGAATGTTTTTTTTAATTTGAGGCATGTTTTTATGTTTGCAAGGGCACAGGAGCTCCCGCAGCAATTAACTTTTGCAAAAGCAGTGACGAGACAACAATGCGCATTGGCAAAGCCAAAAAGCTCGTAGCCAACTCCATTCCTATTGAGACTGCCAATGCTTGCTAGTAATACTATCCAATTTAATTTGAGGACTTAAATATTGTCAGTGGCTGCTCGGCAGAGAGAGTGCTGCGGTGCGGGGGATAGGCAGGGTGGAGGGCTTGATGGCCAGGAGTAAAGTAAGTAAATAAAGAAATACAACTATTTACCTTGCGCTCGCTGCATCGCCGAGTTGGCGATGCAGCCAGCGCAAGGTAAATAGTTTTATTTATTTATTTACTTACTTTACTCCTGCCCTTCGTATGTCCAACAAAACTACCCCCCCCCCCCCCACCCCCCACCCTGCCCGGCCCGCCTCACCGGCCCGCAACACTCCCTCTGCGAGCCGCCACTGAATAGTGTGAGTTACAAGAAATGTGCATGTCGGCTACTTTTCTGCTGAGTGAAAACAAGCATATGTGTGCACACTTAATGTTATACATGTGTACCTTTTTTAGTCTGCATATGCCGGTTATGTTTTAGAACTGATCTTCTAATTTGGGTTTAGCCTATCTTCACACTTGGACATTTAAAAGCACAGTTTACATAAAGAAAACGCCCAGCAAAACAATGTTGTCTATTTCATATCTATAATGTAGGTGTCCCAGTAGGAGGCATTGTTTTATTAAGGATATCAGAACTTAAAAAAAGAAGTATAGTGGTATATTGTTGTACTCTGAGTGGCCTTTTGAAATGACTCCTGCTCTGAGAGCAGTTTCTTTGCATTAACAAGAATTTGCTCTTATGAAACGACGCATTTTAATGACAAAGAATGGTTCCGTACTTTCACACTTAATGACTTACAGCTAAACATTAATGCTTGTTTTTATGATAGAGACGAAAGTCCTGCCTCAGCACATCATTTAGGGATAGTAACAATGTGCGGTGATAGTCTTACCTCGATAGTACTGTTTAACCCGTCAATCTAGCAATCAAAGACTGATAGTTGATCAGCTATCTTTTGCAGCGTCTCCACTGCTGCATTGCACCGCAAGTGCCATCTTTCTTATGTAGCATATGTAAGTGTATGTGGAATATGTGGCAGGTACAAAATCTTTCGTTAAGCAAAAAACAGGATTAGCCGCATAATTACCTTGTCAATATCGCCCTCGTGTACGGGTTCTTCACCCTCGAAGAGAGACACAAATTACCTTGCTCCCTAAACTAAATGGGAAACAAGTGTAGAGTTAACAATGTTCTTAGTTTAACAGTTCGACAGTTATAGAAAGAGGCCTACTGCTCCTAACTACAATATTACTTCACACTCTCCCTCATCTGTCGAAATTGATGTGTCTGATAGATAACTTGATACCCTACACCTAGCTTGCATAGTACTGAATCTCTTCAGCAGTAGGATAAATGCTTTGGCTTGCAGGGGGGTGCAGTGCTTGCTTTTTCTTGCCCCTTTACTGAAGGTTACGAAGCTGGTTGTCATCTGAGATATCTTTGCCGTTCAAGCTGATAGCGCCTCAAGGCATCTGGATTGTGGCTGCCCCTGAGTTTGAATGAGCTGGTTACAACTCCCTTCGTTAGAGTTCCTTGTATGGCAAGCTGTGCTTAAGGACACTAAGGGGCAGAGGAACATACCTTTAGAATAGCGATTTCCTAATAGTGATTTTTTCTGAATCGCTATTTGGCATCACTATTCTAAATGTATGAAAGTTTTCTTTTTAAATTAGCAATTCCTAAATCAACCTACTTTATGAATATTATTGAGATACGTCGCAATTTGACACCCACTAGGAATTGCTGCCTTCACAGGGATGGTGGCCTGCTTGGGTCAGAAGATCACCATGTCTGTGATTTATTTTTAATAAAGCAATTTTTTAAATGCAACCCTTAAAGGAAACGGGACAGCGTTTAAAAAAAATGTTTCTTCATTTTGTTTCTGTTTGTTTAACAAGGTGCAGTGGTCCCGTGACCAACACTGCCTCCTACATTTGATGACTACCTCTGTCAGTGGTACTCACAGGGCTTTAAGTGGGATGTAAAAGCTGGGGGGGGGGGGGGGGTCTCTCAAAGGGGCATGGTCAATGTAATTAAGGGCGTGGCTTAAAACACGTAAGCTAAAAATCTGTGCTTAGCATAGTGTGCTGCCCGACTTGTATTTTGCTGTTTGTCGTTGCATACAAGTAACATCATAAATACAAGAAGTCAGGACTATTGGCTTTGTCAATGGTTGTTAGTTGCATAGATAAATAAGCAGCAACTATGGCTTGTATATAATATTAAAAAAGCTTCCACTTAAAGCCCTAGTGACATCACGAGATTCAAAAAGTTAAGGGAAATTCAGTGAGAAAATGACTCTCTTTAAAGGATTTCCCTTCCCCTACAACGCTCACCTGGCATGACGTCATGCTGTAACTTCTCCACTAGTGAGCAGTGTGAGCACTCCCACACTAGTCAGTGTGAGCACGCGCACAAGTGAGCAGTGTGAGCATGCGCACATGATGTGCCTGCTCTCACTGCAGTCCGGAAAAAACACACGGACCACCTGTGCCAGGGCAAAAATCAGAGCTCGATAGAGACCCGTTATGAGGCCCCTTTAAAAAAACTTCCGGTGCTCAGCACCGGTGAGACCTGGCCCTCTTAAAGCCCTGAGTACTCCTATCCGAAATTCAAGTGTTTTGATTGATTCAGCTGATTTAATTATCATTGTATGCAATTTTTATAATGATATATGGATTGTATCGATATGTCAGTACAATTCCTACAGTGCTCCATGTCCTGAAAATGTATGAATGCTCATCCTTTGTGAACAGTCATAGGCTCGATTTCTCTTGTTATGTTACTGACAAACAATCACTGGTTGTTCTGCCTATGTCATCAAAATTGCTTTTTCCCTTGTTGATTAAAAATGTTAGCAATAAAGAAGTTTTCAGTAGAGGAGAGAGAAATTAAGAAGCAGAGGTGGAGTAATGTATGACATACTGCAGTCTCTCGATATAGTCACCCTCAGTGATTGAAGAGCAAGAGCGTAAGTGCAACCTGTCCATGAGACTAGCAGTTCGACTAGCTACTTAAGATAATCACACAAACACAACTTCAGTAACAACCATCAAATGTCCACCTTTCATGTTATGATATATGCTTTTTAAGCTAGGTATACTGTAGTAAACATATGAATGCATCTTCACTAGTCTGCATCCAAAATTGCACCTCCATACAGTATACACACACAACACAAATGCTCATTTATAGGTATCCCCAACCTCTGCCACATAAAAATCCTGCAGTCTGTCTGTACCTCAGGATGTTACTCATATGAATTGTTATGTATTGTCACTTCTGACTTGCATTCATATTTCTATTTTCTTTGTCAATGTCTAGATTTGTCGTTGCCGAACCTCAAAATATTGGACTCATCAAAATATATTTATCTGATTCCAAGGGTAGGAGTTCGACAATCTGCTGATAATTGAGAAGAACAAACTCCATTGTTCATGGTATAGTATGGCATTTTCTAAATAACATTTTATTTAATGACGGTATGGAATTTAATACACCTAAACAGCATTTATTCCATTTTTTTTCAGTGTATCTAGTTGTAGTAATAAAGAACCGTTGCATGCTAAAAATGACACTGGTTAGTGAAGTCAGCCTCAAAATTTTTGCAGCTTATGAAATATATCATAGCATCGTGTTGTCAACGAGAACCTACAGACCAATAGACTGAACAGTTTATGGTTGCTAGTAAAATGCTCACCGCAGACGGGTAATTATTACCATGTAAATGTCTGCATCAATAGTGACAGTCATATCAGGATAGTAGAATCATAATTCCCCATTTCTCCTCATATTATAACCGTGTACGGGCACAATACATCCTCTTCCTACACAGTGATAGTTTGACTTATACAAGTAACCACCTCTCATATTTTCAGTGCTCCCAGAGTATAACGTTATACCACACATGCCAGGTTACTGTACGACTGAAAAGTTCCTATTTTTGACCTTCAGTCTGAATTCATCCCATATTGTGTATCTCATCACCTTGCTGTCCCTGCCTCATTTACAGAAAATCCATTTCCACAACTACCTATTTTTTTTAGTTCACATAACCCATCAGTGAGACTTTGGGAATCTGGTCTTCTCCATTACTGCGCTTCCCTGCGATACACCAATCCCAAACCCAATGCCAAGAACACAAAAATCAGCTTGTTCTTCTTTGCCAGGACCAGGCACTTAGGGATAACTATTTTTTCTACCTAAACACCTAACTTGTAGTGCACTCCGTCAGGAAGGAATGACTTTGCACAAACCCCAATGTAGGCAAAAAAATTGTGTCCGTCCATGCATCTTGGAAGGGTATGGTCCTTATTCTAATTTATTATGTACTTCACAGCAAGGTGATTAAGCAAGTGTGAGACGTACAGTAGCAACATAAAACGGCTACTTCAGAAAAACTCTGGTGTGTGAGTAGAAGCTCCTCCAGTATGTCGTTCAAGAGGAACTCTATATCTCTCCCTATTAGTTACTGTAAATGTAAATGTAAATGTGTCTTGTAAAGCGCACTGCTACCCTGAGGCCTCGTGGCGCTGTAGACCGCTGGGGAACCCGTCCTGGCTATCCCTGTGAGATGGTCCCTCCTGGGTATCTCCAAGGTGAAACCAGGCATCCCCGGCGAATGTGGGGGGCCGTTGTGGAGATGAGGCAAGCTAATGCCCAGAGTTGCCGAGTGTGTTCCTGGTTAGAGTAGGTACCGAGGCGAGAATTATCGAGTCAGTTTTGACCCTGGTCCACGACCCTGCCGCGTCGGGAATTGAACCCTGGTCCCTGGCCGATTCTCTGCTTGCGGATCTGCCGCCTCTAACCAGTGAGCCACACCTCTCCACTGTAGGAATTAATGTTTTAAATCAGGCCTTATAGTTCCAAAATGATCTTTCTCCTTTGCCCCAGACGTCTATTTACCTTAGAGGCAACATGCTCTTCTGGTAGTTGTATCATTAAGGTGGTTTAGTCTCTTAGAAAAAAAGTTTCCATTTACATTGGTGGAACCAGGAAATAATGGAAGAGGACTGAGACCTGAGTCATTTGGGACAGTAAGCCTGCCTGCCCATCAAAGAAGGAATGCATTATATAGAATTCTGTGCACATCCCCAGCCTACTCAGCACTGTCTACATTATGTGAAAATCACCTCTTTATTCTTCTCAAACTATCTGAACCTGTCATTATACATTTTAAGTGGAAAATGTGTCAATGGGATAGGCTCCTGTGCAGCATTTAAGTAAAGTATCAACACCAGGACCCTCATTGTGATGGCCGTCGGACGAGCATCCGACTGCCACCGTATCAGGATGGAGACCGCCTGACATGTAGTCAATGGCTCCACCTGCCATATTATGATCCAACCACCGTGAAGGCGGTTGGAAACATGCCTTTTTCAATTGCAGCTTGTGCTGCAGCCCAGAAAATTGCTGCAGCACTAGCCGCAAATGAGAAAGGCATGTTTGTAAACATCCATGCACCGTGTGCCAGGCACCATGTGGTGCCTGGCACACGGTACATGGATGTTGGGGGGCTGGTCCCATAGTGGATGCCTATGGGGGGACATGGGCCCTGCTAGGGGCCCCCAAAGTCCCTGTCAATCTGCCTTTACATAGCGGTCGGACCGCCATGGAAAGGCAGAGGGAAAGGAACATTCTAATCCCTATGGCAGTGCCTCTGCAGACACCGCCACCATTGTAGGGATAAGGCTCCGACCGCCGCCTCGACTGGCAACTTGAGCCAGTCTTAGGCAGTAGTCTTGCCGCCAACCCAAATTGCTCTGGCCGCTGGCATTGTAATCCGGCGATCTAACCGATACTCTGGATGTCGGATGAACCAACACCGACGGCCTGACGGTGGCGGTCTGCCCAACATCCTAATCGGGCCCCATTTAAACCATTAGGCCTGTTGCATAGCAGAAACCTCTCTCTAGCTGCGGTTTCCTTCATAGAAAGTAGCCCAACATCTAGATAAAGAGAGATGATGTGTTATGATCAAATTCAACGAGAAATTAGGCACTTGGTAATATAGCAGTGCAAAAGGACAGCTATTTAATTTTCTGGGCAAAGCTCAATAGAGAGAAAAACCTTGCAGAGGTTTGCTGTGGTAATACACAGAGATAAACTGCACTTGTTCTTCATGGATTAAACTTGCTATTGCCTCACTAGTCTACCAACTAATGATGTGCTCAACAGTTGGTGTTGCCATTCAACAACAAGAGGCATCAATTTGTCCCTCATTGTCTCCCTTCCTTCCAAGGTTTTTAGAAGTAATTCAAGTTGTCTTTTTTATATGGATAAAACTCATCATAGATGGCTCATAGTCCTTCATACCAAATTTTAAATTGCCCATCTTATCTCCAGCTCTTTTAAAATCTTTAAGCATTCCCTATTTTGTATCGAACATCTTTGGAATCCCATCTGCCGTAACAGATTTGTCAATGTATCCTCCATAACGTTAATTTGTTTATTGTATATACTAGAGTAAAAAACTTGTGAAAATGCTATAGATTCCAGTTTTGAGACTGTTTCATACCTTAAAACAGTTGCAGATGCAATGTTGCCCAGCTTCTCTCCCTCCTGACACATTGTCAAACTTGTGTTTTGATGTGTCATCCTCTTTATCTCAGCATATATCATAATTGCTATAAATACATTTCCCCTGCCTGTCGTAAGCATTAAACAAACATTTAAGGTATGAAGCCTGTCTAACTGGATGTCCAGGGAAACATTATGTACTCCAGGCTGACTATGTCATGCATTAGATATGGCCATTGACATATCTATCCAAGTAGTTTGAGTGATGAAAGAGGATGTTTTTGTGATGACCAAATATGTGTAAGAAAGCCTTTGACTGCATCTTCCGTATAGTCATGCTGCACCCTGCAACTCAGCACTAACCCTAAGCCTCCAGAATCTGAATTAAAAATGTGCACTGTAAGCCCCCAAATCTGCCACCCATCATAGGTTTGTAAAACTCCTTATACTGAACACAGTTAAACATCCCAGTGTCCCTCGAGTGTTTATCTTCTGGAAAAAGAGCAGTCTTCACCATCAATATTTTGGAGTTTTGAGGATGTGTGACAAGTGGCAGATGTCCCTCTATTTAGAATGTGCAGAAGCCCCAATACACTTCAAATAGGGAGGACAGGTTGTCCGTAACTTTTTGGTGAAAGTACTTCATCTGCAAAATTCTAAAAGGCCCTCTGTCAGGTTCAGCCCTTGTAAAAATATTGATGATCATGTGCACCTTTTATATGTCTGAAGCGAGGCTCTTCTCGGTAAAAATAAACAGCAAGGGACCTTTGTGAAGCATAAAGTAAAATGTGGATGTTGTGGCTCCTTTGTTATGTATTCAAGCATGTATGGATCCCTATAGAAGGTTGCCAGCTTCCTTCTCAAGCAATCCTTTTTCTGTGCTCAAGGAGAGTAGACAGAAATGTTCCCTTTACCATTAACGTATTAGCATTTTTCCTGGGTTCCACACATGCAGCAAGTGACTAGCTTCAAGGAAGGCAAGTTCTGCACATTAAAATCATTGGAAAATTGACCATGCTGGTTTGTCCTTCACAATCTAGAGCTTTTATGTCCCATGTGTTTATATTTTATGTGTGACTGCTGGCTGAAGTAGTGAAGAATTGTCTACACCGTCATCAGACGCTTTACCATTGGTCATTTCCTTCTCTAGAGGTTTGGGACTTTGTTGCTGAGAAGTTGAAAATATTCAGAACATGTTTTGCATCTCATCTCCATGTGGAGCTTGACAAGCAAAATTAGCAACTACCTTCCAGTATTCTCATTCTCTTTCAAACATTGAAGGCAGATTGGTCATCAAGTATGGGACGAAATTCCATATCTTGCCTGTTCCTCTCCTTCACCCTTTCTCACCAAGGCACGGAGACCTTGAGCTGGTATCTGTAGAACTCGTGTCGCAAACAGAACACACTCATAATTTTTACATCCCTTTTTTTCACATTTTATACACCGTACCATTTCAGCGTCTCTGATGACTGCATCCTCTCAGCGATTCCTGGAGATATTGATTTTGGCATAGATCATGCCTTTTGTGCGGTGAGCAAATGTCTGTGCACTCCGGACCACAATGATGACTATTTCTGTATGTGGCAAGTATCTCTGGTGTTATCCAGGACTACACTATCAGTAATCAATACAAATTTTTCCTTTCTGACGTAATTTTATCACACACTTCTTTGCCGCGTTTATGTAGGTGGAAACTGTATATTTGAGATTTTGGAACACACCCTTGCATGACCCTTATTTGCACAGATGGAAATTGATTGTTTCGATGGCATGTGTGGCTGTAGATACACATGCTCTGCATACTGCTGCCATCTAGTGTTGGGTTCTGAGTTGTGCAACTTGTTTTTTCTTTGAAGAAGTCTGTAAAGTCACGCTGTAGGGTGACTCCTTCTCTCGGTGACATTGAGCATGGGCATCAACTCCTTTGTTACATTGTTTTCTCTCCGCCGTCGGGTTTGGACGTGTGTGCTTCTCCTCTGTGTTCAACTCCGTTCGGTACGAGTCTTTGGTCCTATCCTGTCTTCGGCAGTATAGTGTATCTCAATTGCACTTTTCCTATCCGCTGTCGCTTAATAATCTTCACTGGGTCGGACATCGACTGATTGCCCTTTGGGATGCCGCCCACCTCAGGCCTACCTTTCCATGTCCACCGTCAGTACGGAAGAAGTATTCTTGAGAAGATGGTAAACACAAGGAGATGATGGACGGAGCGCACTTGCCCCTAGTCACAGATCTGGGTTCTTTAGCTTACTTTGCCACCCCAGTTCAGTCCCAGCCATATGCAAATCAGCCTTGACCCTGTGCCTCATGGGAACAGTCTAGCCCGAACTGCCAAGCCAGGTCTTCCCTGGACCAGATGAAGGGTGTTACCCCAAAACAGGTCCCAGGAGGCTTGTTTCCGGTTTAGGGAAGACCTGGCTTGGCAGTTCGAGCTGGACTGTTCCCATAAGGAACAGGGCCAAGATTGATTTGCATATAGCTGGGTCTGAACTGGGGTGGCGAAATGAGCTAAAGAACGATGACGGATTGAACCCAGATCTGTGACTGGGGGTGAGTGTCTGAAAAGTTTCAGCGCTCCGTCCATCATCTCCTTGTGTTTTCTTGAGAAGATGGAAATTAAACAGAGAGAAATCCACCATTCAAGAAGGCACAGGGCGAATTACAGCCTCTCCTCCTCCTAAGAGGCGGTTAACATTTGAGGAGGACTTGAACATTCCTGTACCTCCAGAAAAGAGGACAAAAGACCAGGCTACCAGCTTGCACATCATCCTCTATCACCTACACTACATCACCTTCATCAGCATCGCCACCTCCACCATCTTCTCCACATCAGGAACCTCTAGATAGTATACCTCCAGATTCACTAACAAGGTGTTTAGGAGAACCATTATGGGACCCAGATCCATGGGACATTTATGACATAGACTCCGTAACTCCCAATGACACAGATCTTTACCCAGTTTGCTGTTCACCACCTGAAGATACTTGTGCAACTTCATAGGGAGTTTCTGGAACAAGACTTCCTCTTTGACAAACTGACATCCACCTATGAGGACAGTAAGAACAATGGTGAATAGGCATTATAGGCTAGGCTGATACAGTAAGACACCAGTGTAGAAACGACCCACCAGGGCAACCCTCCCCCCCCACAAATTATGATAATCAAATGCGATGTAAAGCATGAGACCCTCCCAAGTCACAAACATCAGGGTCGAAGGTCCTGAGCCTAGGAGAGGCGTAGGGGAGGAACAAAAGTACAAAAGCCAGTTCAGAGTCCAGATTTCCAAGACAGACCCACTTTTTATATGTAGCCAGGTTCCAGCAGATTCCATTGTTGCTCCCACAGCTCGTAAATGAGGAAATGGTCAAGCAACTGGAGATACCCCACCTCTTGAGAAGGAGAGCAAACACATTGATGCTGCTGGGAAACATGTTGCAGCTCAAGAAGCCAATCATTGGCGTATTGCCAACTCCCAAGCCCTACTTCCATGTTAAAGTAGGGCCCACTGGGATGAACTGGAAGAACTTCTGCAGTATCTCCCAGAAGAACACAAAAAAAGAGGTCAACAAGTTGTTAACGAAGGGTAGGCCATCGCCAATAATTCTATCATATATGCCTTAGATGCAGCAGACACAGCCACTAGGGGCATTAATACCAGTATCCTGCTCAAGAGACATGCCGGGCTCATGTGATCAAGTTTTAAATCTGAGGTTCAACTGACTTTTGATAAGGAACATTTATTTGGCCCTCAAGTGTACTCCACTTTAGATTAGATCAAAAAGGATACTTACACCGCAAAAGCAGTGGGAGCCCTACAGACTCCTACACTTCATGGTTCCTTTCGCTGCTCAGGCTACAAGGGTGGATACAAATCCTTTGCCACAGATGCCTCCACTTCTCAGGAAAAGCAGGGACAGTCCACCTACACTAAAGGATTTTACAGAGGCTCCATTAGAGGCAATAATGACAGAGGTAAAGGTAGAGGTACTTCAATATGTGGTACAGCCTCTGCTCCCAACCAGTGACTGGCCATCATTCCCCCGATCACATAACACCTGTCGGGGGAAGACTACAGTCCTTTCACCCGTTCTGGGAAACCATCACAACAGACCAATGGGTACTAGCCATTATCCAACATGACTACTGTCTGGAGCGCATTACCACACCACCCAACATCCCACGTCGCAGTCACAGATTGTCATTACACCACCTAACGCTTCTGAAACAAGAGGTCCAAGCCCATTTTCTCAATAGGGCTATAGAACCAGTTCCCCTTCATCAGCAAGACACAGTAGTGTATTCCCTGTCGTTTCTAATTCCAAAGAAAGACGATCCACTGAGACCAGACCTAGATCTCAGACTTCTCAACTACTACACTTTCATATGCTCACTCTACAAGATGTCATTCCACTTCTACAGATGGGTGACTTTATGGCCACTTTGGACCAAAAAGATGCCTATTTCAATATACCCATTCATCCTGCTCATCGCAAATACCTCCGATTTGTGATAGCAGGAAAACAATACCAATTCAAGGTTCTCCCCTTATGTGTCACTACTCACCAAGGGTCTTTACAAAGTGCCTAGCAGTAGTAGCTGCACATCTATGTTGACAAAACATTCATGTATTCCCATACTTGGGTGATTGGCTACTCAAAGCAAACATCAATCTGCAGTGTCAGCAACACATACAGCTGCCAGTAGATGGGGGTAACATCAATGTCCACAAGTCTCACTTTCAACCACTTCAGCTTCAACCATACCTAGGAGCAATCCTCAACACACAGTTAGGGCTAGCTTAAAATAATCCTACTCTGATACAAAACTTTCACACACTTCTACCTCAATTTCAGCCAAACAGAACACTCACAGTTTAGACTGTCATGCTTCTGCTAGTTTTGATGGCCTCTTGCATTGCCATAGTTTCCAATGCAAGACTAAGCATGCGCCCACTACAACAATGTCTGTCTTGTCAGTGGTCTCAGTCACAGGGCCCCCTCGAGGATCTAGTGTTGAATGGTGGAAGCCCAACAATCTGTTGAAGGGGTGGCCTTTTCTGGACCCTGTACCTTAAATCCCTCTAACTACAGACGCTTCAGAGACGGGCTGGGGCGCACATCTAAAAAACCACACAATACAAGGTCTGTGGGATGCCAAACAGCAATCTCTACACATCAACTACTTGTAACTTCAGGCAGTATCCCTTGCACTGAAAGTGTTCATTCCCTACCTATCTCACAAAGTTGTCCTATTCCGGATTGACGATATGACAGACATGTACTATCTATAAAAATAGAAGGGGAACACTGTCTTCTCAGTTGTCACACCTCTCTCAGACCATATGGAATTGGGCTCTTCACCATCACATTCATTTGTTGGCGGAATATCTGCAGGGGACAGACAATGATCTTGCGGACCTGCTCAGAAGGAAACACCACAGACTCACGAATAGGAATTCAGTCCACAAGTCCTCCGTCCCTACTTTCAAAAGAAGTGGGCTCCTCACATAGACCTGTTTGCCACAAACGAAAAAGCTAAATGTCTAGACTTCTCATGCAGGATCCCACACCCACTATCCAAGGGCAACACAGTATGGACGAGTTGGTTTGAGATGTTTGCCTATGCTTTTCCACCTCTCCCTCTCATTCCGTTTCTGGTTCAGAGACTCAGGCACATATCTCTCACCGTGATCCTTCTAGCTCCCACCTGGGCACGTCAGTCATGGTTCACAACGCTCCTGGATCTCTCAGTAGTCCCACACAAGAAGCTCCCCAATAGGCGGACCTTCTCACTCAAAATCAAGGACAAATCCGCACCCAGATCTCAAGATGCTTAACTTAGTGATTTGGCTCCTGAGGTCTTAGAGTTTGGTTATTTAAACTTACCATCAGGATGTGTGGATATTCTTCAACAGGCACGCAAACCCACAACTAGAGCCTGTTATACTGCAAATTGGAAGTGTTTCATTTGCTATTGCCAGCCTAAACCCATTAACCCTATCAAGGCCACTGTGCAGGACATTATTTGCTACTTACTTCATTTGCAAAAGTCCAATTTTGCACACACTCCCATTCAATTGTATTTTGCTGCAGTAGCTTCCTATCTCCAAAATAGCATCTATCACTCTTCAAAATTCCGGTCATTAATGTGTTCATGGAAGCACTCAAAAGAGTAATTCCAGCACCCTCCTGGAACCTAAATATTGTGCTTACTAGGCTCATGGGTCCTCCTTTTGAGCAGTTACACTCATGCCCACTTCAATTTATATCATGGAAAGTGTCATTTCTAGTTGCCATTACTTCCCTCAGGTGTATTAGTGAGCTGAAGGCATTAACCTTAGAAGAACCAATTTTTCAAATACACAAAAATTGGTACTTCTGACTATCCAAAATTCATCCCAAAGGTAGTGTCTCAATTTAATCTCAATCAATCCATTGAGCTACCTGTTGTTTTCCCTAACCCTGATTATGTGGCAGAAAGAGCTCTTCATACCTTAGATGTAAAAAGAGCACTCATGTTTTATATAGATAGAACTAAAACTTTCAGGAAAACGAAGCAACTCTTTGTAGCCTTTTCTCACCGCATAAAGGTAACCCAGTATCCAAATCATGCATAGCAAGATGGATAGTAAAATGCACTAAAACTTGTTACATTCAAGCCAAAAGACCTTTACCTGTAACTCCCAGAGCACACTCTACTAGTAAAAGGGGAACAACTATGGCTTTTTTTATACATCCCCATAGCTGAAATTTGAAAGCAGCTACATGGTCAACACCACATACATTCACTAAACACTACTGTGCAGATGTTTTAGTACGCCAACAAGCCAATGTAGGTCAGGCAGTGCTACATACCCTTTTTCAAACTTATGCAACTTCCACACGTTAGCCATCGCTTCTTAAAAAAGACTGCTTTAAAGTCTATGTAGAGCATGTGTATCTACAGTCGCACATGCCATCTAACATATTATGTTACTTACCCTGTAAGCATCTGTTTGTGTGGATTCACATGCACCCTCCCTCCTCCCCAGACCCTTGTGGCTGTTGCAGTTACATTTTACATACTTCTCTTGGCATGGACATCTTTATTCTCACACTTTCCTTACACTTTTTTCTCACCTGCCTGCGGGAAATCAATCTAACAAAGGAGTCGAGGCCCATGCACATTATCACCGAGAGGAGGAGTCACTCTACCTTGTGACTTGAAAGACTTATTAGAAGAAAAACAAGTTGCACAACTCCAAACACAACACTAGATGGCAGGAGTATACAGACCATGTGAATCTACAGCACTACATGCCACAAACAGATGCTTACAGGGTAAGTAACTGTTAAAATTCAAAATGATAAAAGACACCACTGCAGGTAAGGAAGTGCTTCTTTATTCCAATCATCCACTCTCCTCAACTGTCATTGCTATGTTGTGAACATTCTAAGGTGAGCTCTCAGTGGAACGTTCTAAGTGGGGACAAAGGGAGGGGGGAAAGGAAGGTACCAATGGAAGGAAGGTGAAATATAGGTAAATTACAACAGTAACCTAACCCTTGTCCTACATCAGATAGCTCACCGCCTTTGGTATGTTCACTCTCTATGCATTCAACATTTATAGAAGACACTTGGGTTGATATTATGCTATGCATTGATGCAGTACAGTATGTTTCAAAGCATGGGCTACACTGATCATTAATCTTACGATTTGAAAAGGTATAATCTATGTTCGTCTTTTAATATTAGAAAATGTACCTTAGATTGTAGAGAGGTATGAAAGTATTTCAAAGCGGAGCCCCATAATATCTCACTAAGTTACCTCCAGTAGAGAATAGTTTGTAAGAAGTGGAAGCCGCCAATTTCTTATTTATACAATGTGCATGGTCAGAAGCAGTAATTTTATCTCAAAAGTAACTAGGCACTGTTTTGTGCGAACATTCATGAGTTATGCATATTCTCTTCAAGTGAACCTTCATCTTACCCAGATACCATTGTAGCTCCATTTCTGGTGAAGAAGACATGGGCCCTGATTGGACTAATTACTCCGTCACAATGGGGACAGATATTCTGTCCGCCAATATGTAAATCCTATTATATCCTATAGGATTTATGTTTCAGCTTACGGAATATCCGTCACCGTTGTGATGAAATAACCCATCCGCCAAAATCTAAATGAGGCCCATAGTTTCTTCTTCTTAGTCTCTGTAGTAGAGGAAATGTTGGGCTATATGCAGTTGAGCGATAATAGATTTAGTCATACCCAGGTGCAGTATGTGACAGTAGTCCATTTAGGCGTTAACAAAGGCACCAATAAGAATAACTCACCTCATTAATGGGATACGATTGATTATATTTCTTATCAAGAAAGACTATGATTTTCCTTTGTTAGTCTCCAGATTTCAAGTTTTTACAAAGATTGCAGTGATATTGAAAAATAGTAAGATCCTGTAAAGCTTAAAAGGCTACCCAAAATCAATGGGTTTCATTTAGGTTCCATTTAGACGTAGCCAGCTCTTAGCCATCCAGGATTCCATCTCCTGTGTGCATGTCAAAAGTGTGTTAAACCAGCCTGCTCCCCTTGTATCTTTACCAAAAACCTGGGTATCATCAGTATATATTTGATATTAGAGACAATTTGCTGAAATTATATTTAGCAGCAACTACATATACACACTATAAAAAGACAAGCTGTCAAAATAAAAAAGGGAGAAGGGTTCTTTTGCAGAACAAAAACATGACCCTAATGTGTAAGTTTTCTGTTTATCCGTGAATGGCCTTCAATTTTCATGCTCTGATTTTTTCTGGAAAAGTTCGCCTTTTGGTTTGGGCAGGAAAAAAGGGGGTTGGAAGGCACCCCATAAATAGAACAGGTCTAAAAACATTCACAGACTAGTCCCCTGGTGGCAGATGGGCCACCAGTCGAAGGTATGTGACGGCAGAGCCAACTGAGCCTCTATTGTTGAAAACAGAGCAGTTTCCCCACCTCTAAATCAGGCAGAGGGACTGTGGTTAGTTTATTACAGGGTTCTCATCCTACCATGCTCTAAATGAGACCCTTACTCCTGCATTTGTGTTCCTTGATGTACTCGACCAAAGACGTTTTTAACTTGGCCAGAAAAGTTTCGTATGAAGCGTTAAGGGACAGCTAACACATGCCTGCAAGAAATGAGACAGAGTAACATTGTTAATTTCCCTGAAAACGTCTTCATTGGCAACTAGTTGTTCTCAGGCCATTTAAGTACTATGTGAACACCTTATTAGCTTTTCACTTGGGAGCCCAGGGGAGGATGAGGTTGCGGTTTGCTACTTCACATTTTTCAAGTGCCCATGATTCAGTCTTTTAAGGCCTTGTCAAGGGCACCTAAAAGTTCATGGTACAGTGAGCTATGAGGCCCATGTTCTGGCAATATGTATTGAGAGTTATTTTAGCTGGTGAACAGGACAGACCTGGATGAGATATTGGCTTTGTGACCTAGTTAAATGGACAGCCGCAGAATTACTTACCAGACTGGTGCAAGATTGAGGAGCACTGTCAGATGCACTCCTTGATCCCTAACATGAATAATTGATTGACAGGGAGACATTGAAACAAACAGAAAGTTATGGTCTTACACATATGACATAAACAGGAACTAAGCGAGAAGGTTGGATGGGCACGGACTGGGGATCTGTCCCACTAAGCTAAGAGAGACTGGGAAGCTAATAGACGCAGCAGAACAGCTTTATTTGGATTAATGAAAAGCATGATGTCTACCTTTGTGTCGATGCATTAGACATGTATATAGGCATAAATACTGATGTTTATTGCTACATACTTTTTTATTACTTTTGAAACCAACAATATGATTTTAAAACAATGGTAAGGCATACCACTTACCTGTAGTTTGCAGGGCTTTCTCTGGCTTATTTTGTCTGCTACTCGCTGTTCTAGTCCCATTCATAATCTTCAACACTGCAACATGAGCCATCTGGTACTTTTGAGAGGCTGGTTTATGCAGGTAGGGTGATAATGACAGATGATAAGTGGCCCTCTTAAGACTAGAGGTGGAACATTTGGAATTCTACTGGGAAACAGTGACACTGTTGGTTTAGATTTTGTAGGTTGAGGATCATACTGCTTGTGTTTGTGAGTTTGTACACTCATGGTGGGCCCTGGTTTAGGAAAATAATATTGGCTTCGTAGTTGTCTCACACGGTGTGATAAAAGATGAGGGAGGTTGGAAGGGGCTAATGGGATCTTTGGTAATGAGGTATAGTCTCTCTTTGACCCATTAAACCTTGTCAAAATACTTCCGCTTTAAAACTGTATTTGCACTAGGCTTTTGTCAGGATCTTAAAACAGGAAACGACCTTTACAACTAACAAATGCACCACTTAAACACTGTAAATTAAATCATATTCAGATTCTTGAGTAGTTTTATGTTTTTACAAAAGATCCACTTTTATTTTGCGATAATTTTTACACTTTAAAAGTCAAAGTTTTCCAGAACAGCCGACGCGTTTCGTCCATCAAAGGACTTCTTCAGGGCTGTAACAGATATATACAAAGACGTGTTGAAAACTTTGTTTTAACAAACAGACAAAAAACACAAATTGGCACTACAAAAATGCTTAGGATAGCATCTAAGTGTTACCAGGCACATATAAAAACATTTTCTTAAAAAGGCTATTTAAACCCACACGAAACAAACATGACATGCTTGGAATGAGCCATTACAAGTGAAATTTTATAAGTTTACAATATGCAACAACAATTTAAATTAAAGAGAAATGCATAGAGTCAGTATACATATAATCATCTGTGTAAAGTTTATGGTCAAGAAACATTTTTTATGTGTAAGAGCACTCCTCCTAAAATGTCTTGATCCCAGTATGGTTAAATTGTCTGCCAATACGAAAGAAGAGACGACCAATGGGAAGAGAATGAAAAATCATAACAGAAGTGAGTATGGAAAAAATCTGAAAATGGAAGAGGAGAGAGAATAGGGAGGTAGCAGAGAGGTAAAGCAGGAGAAAGACATTTTAGGAGGAGTGCTCTTACACATAAAAAATGTTTCTTGACCATAAACTTTACACAGATGATTATATGTATACTGACTCTATGCATTTCTCTTTAATTTAAATTGTTGTTGCATATTGTAAACTTATAAAATTTCACTTGTAATGGCTCATTCCAAGCATGTCATGTTTGTTTCGTGTGGGTTTAAATAGCCTTTTTAAGAAAATGTTTTTATATGTGCCTGGTAACACTTAGATGCTATCCTAAGCATTTTTGTAGTGCCAATTTGTGTTTTTTGTCTGTTTGTTAAAACAAAGTTTTCAACACGTCTTTGTATATATCTGTTACAGCCCTGAAGAAGTCCTTTGATGGACGAAACGCGTCGGCTGTTCCGGCTGTTCTGGAAAACTTTGACTTTTAAAGTGTAAAAATTATCGCAAAATAAAAGTGGATCTTTTGTAAAAACATAAAACTACTCAAGAATCTGAATATGATTTAATTTACAGTGTTTAAGTGGTGCATTTGGTTTGGTGATTGTACATGTATCTTCCAGTTTTTGGAACGACATTGTGCTGGCGGGTGTCTACCAAGTTTGCACACTTGCGGTGATTTCATTATATCACCATAACTGATATTGGGTAATTTTCAAAACCGGTGCTGTTCTAGAGGGCCACCGCTAGCCTTGTGTTTGGTTCTAGACCTTTACAACTAAGCCGACCTTGCATGCCTTTACCCCACATGCTTGACCACGCATGCAACACTACCACACAAGTCTTTACTATGTAGCATTTTACAACTAATTTGCCTTCACCACACATGCCAAATCTCATTGTAAAGTCATGAATGGTAAAGGCATATTTGTTGTAGAGGTTTTAAAGAGCAGTATATGTAAGTAATAATGGGTTTAAGTTTTTTTTACAAATATATTTATATATATATATTTTAAGGAAAGGTTTTTGGGGGGGTTTGTGGTGGGTAAGAGTATATGAGTTTTTAGGTTGAGGGAATTATTAAGGTTTAGTTGGGGTTTGGATAGTTAGTGAATTTTTAGGGTTTAAGGTGGGTATGGGTTTTTGGGTGGCCAGGGTATTTTTAGGGTTTAGGGCGAGTATGGGGTTTTTGATGGTAAGGACATTTTTAGAGTTTTGGTTGGGGTTTTGGGTGCCAAGGGTAATTTTAGGGTGAGTATGGGTTTTTGGGGCGCAAGAGTATTTTTAGGGTTTAGGGTAGGTATGGGTTTGTAGGTGCTAAGGGATTGCTAGGGTTTAGGGGGTGTGGGTTTTTGGGTGCTAAGGAGTTGATGCGGATGAGGTGGGTATGGTTTTTGGATGCAAGGGTAATTTTAGGGTTTATGGTGTGTATGAGTTTTTGGGTGACAATGGTATTTTTAGGGTTTAAGGCGGGTATGGGTTTTTGGGTACTAAAGGGTTTTTGGATGCAAGGATAATTTTAGGGTTTCGGGCGAGTATCAGTTTTTGGGTGACAATTATATTTTTAGGGTTTAGGGTGGGTATGGATTTCGTTGTGACAAGTATAGTTTCAGGGTTTAGGGTGGGTATGGGTTTTTGGGTGCAGGGGTATTTTTAGGCTTCAGGGCGTGTATGGGTTTTTGGATGGCAAGGTTATTTTAGGGTTTAGGGTAGGTATGGGTTTTTGAATGCTTGTTTTAGCTTCAGCTTTCAAAACCTAGAACCACTAGCATTGCATTGACCATTTCTTTAAAGGTCTAGCTCCAGGTAAAGAGGCACATTTTTGTCATACACCCACCCCTTTCTCCCTCCAAAGCGAACCTAATCAAGTATCATTTTATAAATATAGTACAACTTGTCTCTTTTACACTCAACCGCATGTACTTTGCTAGCTGACTAGAGGCTTGTGTATGTTCAGCACTAGGATACCTTCTGAGGTCAACAGAGTGCTGTATAAAACATTTTTCATTCATCCATTCACATCCAAATAGAGTTCTTATGAATTTTGTCCCTTTTTCATAGTGAGGAAAGAAAACAAGTCCCTTACGTACGGAGACCCTGTTTTACTGGACCTTTGTCCAGCTGGTCTATAAATGAAATTACAAGATTTTGTAGACATGGCAAACTAAAGATCAATCCCGGGGAAAGTTACGTAATGACGTTCTCCAAGGGATGGATCAATTTACATTTTTTGCTAAAGTTGGTAAATAAAACATTTTGGCAATCAAAAACTTCTACAGTTTGTGTGACTGCAAGTATCTACCAAATGCTGCTCTGATAAGAAATGACAGTGTGGAGTACAAGATTTAGAAAACAAACCCAGCAGTGGGGGCTATTCTTTGAGTGGAATCCATCGGGAAGGATAAAGGTCTATCTTACACTACTCTGAAAGGACAGGTTCATATCATTATGACTAAGTCACAGTTGGCATATAGTCCAAATTATTCTTTGTATGATCTGCGTGCAAAACTGGGAGCAATGTAAGCTAAAACCTGTACTTCAACTATTTACTAGCACAGATGCCACACAAGTTGAAGTAACAGATCAGTTAAAAGCTCCTCTGGAGGTCACACTCTCTCAGTGCAAGTGGAAAATGAAGAACTGATAAGCACTACCTAGCCATCTATCTATGCGGTCAGATGAAGTGTGCACAAATGACAAGATTTACCAATATCCAGGTCTGTGGCAAAGAATGACATGCAGTTGTAATTAAAAGCTGTGGTGGGCTTACAATTAAGCAAATTATACTTAAACTTTTGGATCTAGAGACCTGCCCTTGTTAGCAAACTGATGTGCTTGGTTAACTTTAGAGAAAAATGACCATCAGTGTCCAATCTGTTTTCAAGCAACTGAAGAAGTCTAAAGGCATCATGAGGGAGGCGCATTAGAACATTCTTTTTTCAGAAAATTCAAGCAGTAAGGGGCTTTATAATGAAACAGTCAATACACATCAACTATTTAGCCGTGTAAACTTTGCAGCGTTATTTAAAACTAGTACAATTATGAATGCGATAGTTGTGATCCACGGTGCAGGTGCTCTTGAGTTAAACACAAATAAAGTACGGTTGTAAAAGCATAAGAAAATGTTTTTCAGCAAAGTAAATATGGAGAGCTAACATTGCATGAGTTGGTATCCAGGCAGAGCGAGGGGAACCCACGCAGCGGTTTAGCAGTCTGGATATCAAAAACTCGACAAATTTTTATATCTCTTCAACACTAAAAACATCTCAGTCCAAACATAACACATAAGAAAACTCTGGCACATTTGTTGATTCTAGAAATTGGAATATTATACAAAACACATTACAGTCTAAGCTTGAGGTAGCTAAATTTACAACAGTGTGCTACGGATAGAGGTGGAAGACGCATCAAAATTGTAAAACATACAACAGATGTATTACTGGGCCATTGCAGAAAGAACTTAAGTATGGGCGAACTGAAACGCAGCTGTCGTCATCCAAGGGAATCTGTTCTGATTCCATACTCTACCCCTACTTGTATTGACATGGAAAATAGTATAACTCCTAGGATATCTAAATATAGCAGGATGATGAAAGAGGTGTTAAATGAAAAAACATAAGGTATATACTTACGCACTAGTCTGAATGTTAAATCCTTGCAAAAGAAGGGCATACTTTTAAACACACAAGTAGAAGATTTTGCCATTGAAAGCCACAAATTAGCAATAACTTGCATTCACAACCGCAAAAAAATAAATTAAATTACAGTGAGCGTGGGACGATAAATTAATCTCCCTTTTCTACCGCTGTGCTCGATCTTAATAGGTTAAGTTCGTCAGGGTACTCAGTCCTTCTTATCACGGCAGCTATGTAAGTGAAGCATTTTCGAAGACAAGATTCAACATCGTATTTGATCTATGCTCTTTTGCAAACCGCACGGTAAAAAAAAAAATGAAAACTGAAAGTAGACTTTAGAGCCAGGAGTTCTTGTGCTTGGGTGCACAGTTCGGAGGGGTGTGGTCCGAGTGAACAGGATCCTTTAGTGCCTGACAGGTGCTGTCGAAGATGTGTCAGCGGTGAATGATGAAAGCTGTAGCATCTTATTCTCACCTGCTCCAATGTAAGCCGCAGGAAGTCTTCGGACAGCAGCTCGGGGTGCAGCAATAACAGGTCCACGCTGCCTTCAGACTCGCTTGTCCCACCATTATGCCATCTTTGCCACCGTAGATGCTGGCTGCCCCAACAATGCCCCAGCAGCCATGCGCGAAGTTCCACGGTAGCTCGCAGGCGGAAGTGACGTACCCATTGTTCATACAACATAGCAAATAAACTAGAATGGCACAGAGTTTGTGCTTGGCGGAACTGCTATCCGTAAAGTGAACGTCAGGGGTATATTAGTTTGGGTATAGGGCGACGGACTGCGAGCTATATTTCTACAGCCGCCTAAGGGTATCAACAGTGATATAATTCAATGAAGCATTTGTGTACATGTTGTAAAATATGACCTTAAAGTTAATCAACGAAATATTGATTGTAAATTAAACAACCATTGGCCGCATGACGGCGAAACTGAAAGTGATTGCGGAGTTGGTGGCGGTAATAGGAAATTTTAAAAAAGCACGCGAGTGGTGCGCGTGAGTGTTGCGCCTGCGCGCGGCACTTTATTACCCATGACAACAAAGGCATGACTGACGGTTCGCGCGTGCACGCTCGTGTGGACGCAAGCTTGTTGCCAGGCAGCAGCACTTTGAAAACTTACCTACTAAAGTCTCTCCGAGCAGCGCATGCGCGCTGACTCAGCAAGACCTAAAAAGGAGGCAGAATGTTGTATCAGCCTGGGGGAACTAATATAAAATAGAGAACTGATGTTATAACAGACATTTTTAGAGTATCTTGGGTATATATGTAAAATTTGGAAGTTGACAGTTATTCTATTCCCACCCAATATATTAAAACAAACCCGTTCGTACAGGATATTGCACTGATTGACATTCATTATATAATACAGAGTAGCAATTCATGATTGCAGTTTCTAAAATACATTAGTCAACATATAGAGTTAAATACAAAATAATGCTAAGTAAAAATCATAGAAAATTGTGCAAATCTTCGGTATTGTTAAGTCCTGATGGTGATTTAGAATCTAATTCAAGATTTATTTGTGTCTCCAATTAGCAAAGCAGTTTTTCCCTATTTCCACCTCGTCTCAATGGTGGTATTGCTCCGATAGCATAGTAAGTGAGGTACCTAAGGTTATTGTCATGTTCCGATTTGAAGTGTCTAGCCACCAGGTACGTAGGGTCTGAGTTGACTATTGCCCTTAAATGTTGGAGAATTCGCATGTGTACCTGTAGCTTCGTGCTACCAACATAATGTAGCCCAAAGTTGCACTCAAGAACATACACTGCAAATTCTGTTTGACAGTGATAGTTTCCCTTTATAGGTTCTAAACTAAATGGTTTGGTATAATGGGTGGTGTTAATACCAAATTTGCACGCCCTACAAGAACTACATTTAAAAAACCCTTCCTTCGGTGTAAGCCAAGTAGTGGTTAAACGTATCTCAGGGATGCTCTTAACTAGTGTGTTTTTCATGCAAGGAGCTCGCCTGAAGGTAAGATTCGGTTTATCTGTTAATTTTTGGCCCAGAACTGCATCTGTTGGTACATTCGGCCAGTTTTTGTTCACTATTGCCCTTAGCTTGCTCTCCTGTCGGCTATAGGTGGTTATAAGCCTAATCTTTGAGTCATTATTGTTCCTTGTTTTTATATTGCAATTCCCAGGTACAAGACTCCCTTTGTCTGGCCCCGGCATAGTTTCCCTTGGTACTGAATTTGCTTTAGAGATTGCCGGTTTGATTATTTTGTCGCTATAACCTCTCTCCAAAACCTAACACTAGCTTCTTGTTGACATTTCTGCAGGTCCTTCGTAGAGCTGCATATCTTTCTTTGTCTTAAAAATTCACCATAGGGAATACTATTAATAAGGTGACTCAGGTGAAAACTGGTCGCATGTAGTGTTGAATTACCTGCGGTGTTTTTGTGGTGCAACGTTGTCTCAAGCTTGTTTCCTCACACATACATTTTTACATCCAAAAAATCTATGGACTGTTTATCGATGTGTGAGGTGAACTCTAAATTGAGTTGGTTATTGTCAAACTTATATATAAAAGCCTCTGCACTCTCTTTGATACCTTTCCACACAATAAAAATATCATCGATAAATCTCATTCATAAATCCCATTTATGTATATAAATATAAGTAAAAACTATACCCTTTCAGGTATAGAGTGAAGCATACATTATGCAAAAAAGAAGCAGAGAGCTCTTGGTAGTTCTCAATTTTAGGTGGAAAGCAGCTCTTGTATAGCGCACCCCTAACAGCAGCAACACTCTTGATCTGCTCACCTCAAATTACTGCTTTTCTATCAAAGTTTTTAAGCATAGTATTAGTACAGAGCCATTCACGCAGAGATAGAAAGGGACAAAGTCTTTTGCCATTCCTACAGCCATTTATATATATACATATACAAGACTCATTTCAGACATCCAGGATAATGTACATCTGTCTCTTATTCAACAGGATCCCCATAACTTAATGATAATATATTCCAATTCTTAATTTCATTATTAATTTTCCTCTTCATGGTGTGTGCCTAAACAATGAATTAGAAGGAATAATCAATGAAAATGAATGACAGAAAATCCTGTAGTTTTTGCTTTGAGATGGCCACTGTGTTTACTGTACTATCTAATGGCGGGGTCCGGCTTAGTCCTCTTCTTATGTTACATGAAATGTACTGCCGAACCAATGAAATGTAGGTTTACAAGGGGGTCCTTCACTTTGATTAACTGACATAGACGAAGGCCAGGAGGCCGAAACGCGTCTGCCATTCTGTTTCAGAATGGGTTGCTTATAAAATAAATAACCAGTAATTTTAAATGCCTGGAGTGCTCAGCGCTTTTCTCTTGTATCATTGAATGCTTACGCAAGGTCGCTGTTGCGTGCTGAGGCACCCGCTGTGAGGAGAGCGGCAGCTGTGGCAAAATTCATTGCGGGGAATATTTCACAGTCACATTTAATTTGTTTAATTTATACTTTTCACATTTAATGTCATAACAATTGCACTAAAAATGTACTACAACAACCAGATTGCCAAGCGCTAGGAAACCAGGAAGTGATGCAATGTTAACTTGCTTTGAAATACTGGCGTCAACACTAGCACTGGTTACCCGTGAGAAAGGTCTGAGTACAGACTGAAACGCGTAGGGTTGTTTCTTGCCGGGAATATTGCTGCCAAATAAAACGAGAGCAATATAGACATCTACCCGTGAGTACGTGTGGACTTTTTCCAAAAGGAATACCGCTGCAAATTTAATTACGGCTGGGCTCTGCCGTCTCCACAGCGCACCATCTCAGAGGGCCGACTGCCGAGAAAGTGAGCCGTTTGGAGGGTGGATATATATATATATATATATCATCAAACAAAGTTGCCTGCTGAAGAAAAAGGCCCAACACCAGGTGAGTATCAGCCTCGATCTTTAATGAAGGAAGAGATGCAGCAATTCAGCCCAGTCCACCAACATTTAGCCCGACGCGTTTCGTGAGTGCTTCACTTCTTCTGGGGCTCTCGGCTTTGCAGTGAACAGAAACGCCATGAATTCGGCACAGCCATAAGTATAATAGTCCCCGCCCAGGTGGGCGTGGCCACCCCAGTGGCCTGTGGTAGTTGAAGTGCCTAAATCTTCTCAAGTGAGCTGGCGTATTGTCCAAGTTGAAAGCACATATTAAAATCACAGTGGATTGTGGCGCGGGGCAGGAAAATACCGCATCACTCACTCGCTCCTTCAAAAGCTGGCTCCTGATGTTCCAAGCAGTTACGTCGTATGACGTCTCCACAGGACTGCCACAACAGCAGCTGGGCACCTTTCCGCGGCTCAGGCAAGCCGCTAAATACCATCAAACAAAGTTGCCTGCTGAAGAAAAAGGCCCAACACCAGGTGAGTATCAGCCTCGATCTTTAATGAAGGAAGAGATGCAGCAATTCAGCCCAGTCCACCAACATTTAGCCCGACGCGTTTCGTGAGTGCTTCACTTCTTCTGGGGCTCTCGGCTTTGCAGTGAACAGAAACGCCATGAATTCGGCACAGCCATAAGTATAATAGTCCCCGCCCAGGTGGGCGTGGCCACCCCAGTGGCCTGTGGTAGTTGAAGTGCCTAAATCTTCTCAAGTGAGCTGGCGTATTGTCCAAGTTGAAAGCACATATTAAAATCACAGTGGATTGTGGCGCGGGGCAGGAAAATACCGCATCACTCACTCGCTCCTTCAAAAGCTGGCTCCTGATGTTCCAAGCAGTTACGTCGTATGACGTCTCCACAGGACTGCCACAACAGCAGCTGGGCACCTTTCCGCGGCTCAGGCAAGCCGCTAAATACCATCAAACAAAGTTGCCTGCTGAAGAAAAAGGCCCAACACCAGGTGAGAATCAGCCTCGATCTTTAATGAAGGAAGAGATGCAGCAATTCAGCCCAGTCCACCAACATTTAGCCCGACGCGTTTCGTGAGTGCTTCACTTCTTCTGGGGCTCTCGGCTTTGCAGTGAACAGAAACGCCATGAATTCGGCACAGCCATAAGTATAATAGTCCCCGCCCAGGTGGGCGTGGCCACCCCAGTGGCCTGTGGTAGTTGAAGTGCCTAAATCTTCTCAAGTGAGCTGGCGTATTGTCCAAGTTGAAAGCACATATTAAAATCACAGTGGATTGTGGCGCGGGGCAGGAAAATACCGCATCACTCACTCGCTCCTTCAAAAGCTGGCTCCTGATGTTCCAAGCAGTTACGTCGTATGACGTCTCCACAGGACTGCCACAACAGCAGCTGGGCACCTTTCCGCGGCTCAGGCAAGCCGCTAAATACCATCAAACAAAGTTGCCTGCTGAAGAAAAAGGCCCAACACAATTACCTGCGGTGTTTTTGTGGTGCAACGTTGTCTCAAGCTTGTTTCCTCACACATACATTTTTACATCCAAAAAATCTATGGACTGTTTATCGATGTGTGAGGTGAACTCTAAATTGAGTTGGTTATTGTCAAACTTATATATAAAAGCCTCTGCACTCTCTTTGATACCTTTCCACACAATAAAAATATCATCGATAAATCTCATTCATAAATCCCATTTATGTATATAAATATAAGTAAAAACTATACCCTTTCAGGTATAGAGTGAAGCATACATTATGCAAAAAAGAAGCAGAGAGCTCTTGGTAGTTCTCAATTTTAGGTGGAAAGCAGCTCTTGTATAGCGCACCCCTAACAGCAGCAACACTCTTGATCTGCTCACCTCAAATTACTGCTTTTCTATCAAAGTTTTTAAGCATAGTATTAGTACAGAGCCATTCACGCAGAGATAGAAAGGGACAAAGTCTTTTGCCATTCCTACAGCCATTTATATATATACATATACAAGACTCATTTCAGACATCCAGGATAATGTACATCTGTCTCTTATTCAACAGGATCCCCATAACTTAATGATAATATATTCCAATTCTTAATTTCATTATTAATTTTCCTCTTCATGGTGTGTGCCTAAACAATGAATTAGAAGGAATAATCAATGAAAATGAATGACAGAAAATCCTGTAGTTTTTGCTTTGAGATGGCCACTGTGTTTACTGTACTATCTAATGGCGGGGTCCGGCTTAGTCCTCTTCTTATGTTACATGAAATGTACTGCCGAACCAATGAAATGTAGGTTTACAAGGGGGTCCTTCACTTTGATTAACTGACATAGACGAAGGCCAGGAGGCCGAAACGCGTCTGCCATTCTGTTTCAGAATGGGTTGCTTATAAAATAAATAACCAGTAATTTTAAATGCCTGGAGTGCTCAGCGCTTTTCTCTTGTATCATTGAATGCTTACGCAAGGTCGCTGTTGCGTGCTGAGGCACCCGCTGTGAGGAGAGCGGCAGCTGTGGCAAAATTCATTGCGGGGAATATTTCACAGTCACATTTAATTTGTTTAATTTATACTTTTCACATTTAATGTCATAACAATTGCACTAAAAAATGTACTACAACAACCAGAATGCCAAGCGCTAGGAAACCAGGAAGTGATGCAATGTTAACTTGCTTTGAAATACTGGCGTCAACACTAGCACTGGTTACCCGTGAGAAAGGTCTGAGTACAGACTGAAACGCGTAGGGTTGTTTCTTGCCGGGAATATTGCTGCCAAATAAAACGAGAGCAATATAGACATCTACCCGTGAGTACGTGTGGACTTTTTCCAAAAGGAATACCGCTGCAAATTTAATTACGGCTGGGCTCTGCCGTCTCCACAGCGCACCATCTCAGAGGGCCGACTGCCGAGAAAGTGAGCCGTTTGGAGGGTGGATATATATATATATATATATATATATATATATATATATATATATATATATATATATATATATATATATATATATATATATATATATATATAGTTCGCTCAAATCTTTATTCGATCTATGTACAGATCATAAAAGCACACGTTTTTCAGTTGAATCACAGTAAAACAAATTAGATAAAAGAACCTGAAGATGTTTAAAAAAAATCTTATTAAACTTTTTTGAATACCTTGTTAAAACCAAGATCGTCTGTACATTTTGGTCCCTGAGTATTTAAAATTCCTAATAACAAACCCCTGGCCCCTCTATTCCTCCAACAGGCCCACAAAAAGGATGCTACCGAATAACAGACGTACAGGTTCGAAAGAGTTTTTAAAAAGTGCAGTGCCAGTCTGCATTGCATGATATTTTAGAATTGGAAGAAGGAACCTTTTTCTTTCGCTAAGATAAAACTTACAAAACAGAACCAGATGTAGATCGGACTGGGGTGAACAGTTATAACAGGGGCAGGGACTAGATCTGCGTGCTTGAATTTCTTTTTAGGGAACCCAAACATCAAAGGGATTAGATTCAGGCGGAAGCGCAACCGAATAAATCTGTGTTGGGCTACTGTAACGTAAGAAAGGTAACAATAGCCTTCCTTCGTTCTTGGTGGAATTTGATCGTAAACTGCGAGCGCCTGAGAATGCCTGTTCTTTTCCCTACGATCACGATTGGCCTCTGTAAATAAAGGTCAATTATTTTCCGTTTGGAGACCTTACTGCGAGATGTGGGGTCCCTTAAGAGTTGTCCCTGCCCTATTGCATTTATTTCCGTTTCCACATATCTGAGCCAGCCGATCCTGCTATGGTCCTCGAGCCCCAGGCAATCACTAATTATGCGTTGGGTAAAGTTGACAGTCGCCCTTCACCAGATCGAGAGCCACAGCAAGATGGGTGCCATTCGAATGCAGTCAAATAAGTATGGGAGGCCCAATTTGAGATGTAAGATATGGTTAGGTGTTTAAGGTGGTAATGAAACCCTTGACTTAAAAAAGGTGTCTTCCACTATCTGCAATTGGTCGATTTGGGCCATTCCCCAAACTCCGGCCCCATAGCTTGCCCCCGCCTTAGTTTTGGCTTGGTTAGATATTTTTGATGGTGTCCAAAGGGCTGGCGCGTAGTTGTTTTTGCAAAACCCTTTATGGCTTGAAGGCCTCTTTCCATACCCTGGGCTCTCGCTGCCACCAGTTTGTTCCAAGAGTGCTGTTATCAAACAAGATCCCCAGGTCTGGAAAGGAGTCAACTTCCTCGATTTTATTTATAGGCTGGATGGAAATACACCACTTTTGCGCCTCTAGGGGCTCCCGCTATAATGATGAACGATTTAGATTTGTTCCATCTAAGGTCTAATGAAGCCATAAATGAGGCATACGAAGATATAAGGCTTTGGAGAGCTACCCCAGTCCTGGCAATTAAAACCGCATCGTCAGCGTATGCCAATAATGGGAGTGAGATGTTTTAAATTTTGGCACGTCTAGGAAGAGACCAGACAGGGCTGTCTCCACCCCGTTGGTGTAGATGGAAAAAAGAAACAGGGCGAGGATACAGTCCTGTCTGACTCCCTTCTCATTCCCCATTTCTGCCATAGCGCACGGAGGCAGTGGCGTTGGCGTATAGCTGACGGATAAAATGTATAATCAGGGGATCAATCTCAATGCCCTCCATCATCAGCCACAATTTGAAGTGGGACACACAATCGAAGGCCGCTGATAAGTCCATGAAGGCCATATATAACCTCCCACCTTTGGCCTTTGTGTACTTATTCATGCATAGCGAGAAGTTGAGGCATTGATCTACTGTCCCCTTACCTTTCTCGAAGCCATATTGCGCCTGCATTAAGATATTACGATCTTGAGCCCACTCCTCCAACCTGGCTAGCAACAGCCGACCCATAAGTTTGGCGATTGTGTCCAGGAGGGATATGGGCCTATAATTCTTGGGACAGCTTATGTCTCCCTTTTTGAATATTGGAACTATTACACTATGCTTCCAGGATGATGGGGGACCCTCCACCGTTATACTATTAAAAATGTTTGTTAATAGCGGGACCCACAGGTCGAAATTGGCCTGGAAAAGGTCAATTGGAACCCCATCTGGACCCGGGGCTTTCCCTTTAACGCAGGCTTCCAATCCTTTTCTCACTTCATACGGTGAAAAAAATCAGGGTTCGTTGGGTAGGGGGGAGTTGGTCTAGTTGAAGAAGCTCCTGGGGGGGTTGTAATACCAAGATACTTTCAAAATGCCCTATCAATGCAGCTTCCTCTACATGGGTATCCAAGGACGAGTCCTTTAAATCTTTAAAGTATGGGCCATTTATGACCTTCCAAAACTTCCTGCTATTACGTGAACTTGCAGCTTGTTCCAAAACATCCCAGGCCTTCTCCCTTAGTTCCTTCGTCTGTATACTTCTTGCCTGTTTATGGTCTTTGCGAAGTGAGCTTATCAAAGCCGGCACTCTGGGTTGCATTTTTAGAGCGCTATCAAGTGCTCTCTTGGCTGATGAGCATAGTGAGTCAAACCACCGGCTGTGTGGTGTACCATTTGCTGGTTTCTTTCGAGTAAGTGTGGCTTTTAATTTTAATAAAAGGGTTTTGAACTGGGAGACTAAATGGGAGGGAGAAACATCCTCAGCCAAGCAGAGTAGAATGTCCCCCCTCTCTTGAGTTATTATGGCAGAAGCCAAATCCTTTTTCTCCACCTGTGCCCACTTCAGTTGTTAACCGTTGTTTCTAGATAATGAAATGTTATTCACTAACGGTTAATGTCTCTTCACTTTTTGGGGGAAACTTAAATGGATAAGTAATATTGAATGATCGCTGTGATAGGTAAATGTATTACTATAATGATCAATTTTGTCCTGCATTACAGAAGAAGCTAAAATATATTAAATTGTGGACTCCGAATTATTTCTCGTAAATGTTTGCTCTATTTGACCTGTCTTGCCACTATTAACTATGGTCAAGTGCCGTGTTTATAGTAGCCTGTTAAGCGAGTCACCATATTCAGTATGAGTGAAATGTGTAAGTGGGATACCTTGCGGGTCATCCAACCCACACACGCTAGCCTCATTGTGTTCACATAAATGGGTATTTAAATCCCCCAGCCACATTAAACTGGGAGGGCCCTTCTGTGTTCGTATGTTAATTGATCGGATTTCATTATTTAGATCATCAACCACTCGTTTCATGTTAACCCAAAAGTAATTATTATAAAAATGTATTAATATCCAATGGCCCTCATTTAACACCTCCAATTGGAGAATTTGAAAATAATTATTCTGAGGACCCGTCTGTTTTACTTGGACCGATAGTGTATTAGAAACTAGGGTTAATAAACCACCCTTAGCTCTGCCTGATGCCGAAGGGACAGCTGGGGTATGAATGGTCTGGAACCCTGCAAAGAAAACTGGGTCCACAGCCCAGGTTTCTTGAACACATATGATGTCCCTCCTTTGCAAATGGTTAAGCCACTCGACATTTCCTACTTTTGAGGCAAGTCCTGCCACATTCTATGTACCTAGGCCTATAATGTTCCTATCCCCTGATTCCTGGGATAAAATGGGCAGGGATAAAACCTGCATAATAGGCCCAGTATTGGCTGGTGTTGGGGGTAGTGAAGACGTAGGTATTGGTTGTCAGTCACATACTTCCATATAAGAAAGGGCAGCAAATCTATTAAAGAGCCCAACCCCCGGTGAAGTGTTTGGGCGCTCTAAATAACGTGACGTTTGATATCCTGATCTTAACCTATACCTCTGTTTGTGGCCTAAAATTGGGATCTGTTTATAGAAATACTCCAATGCTAAGGGGATGATCTGCGTGTTCCTAAAGCAAAGTCTTTTAAGGATTCTGAGGAGGAAAGTGCCAGTATAAGGGTTGTTAAAGTTTATCACTATACAATCTTCAGAAAAGGTTTTCGTTGAGTTCCCCACCCACCCCACCCTCCTGGCCATAATGATTTTACTGGCTAGCTGATGGCTACCCATTCCCCTATCCATAGGTTGGCTAGATAGCTAATGCAGGCATTTGTCCATAAGCTGCGTGGTAGATTCCTGCTGATTGACCTGCAAGCAAGGAACATTAGCCAGAACCAACACTAAGTGGGAAGCTGCGGGTGGAAGGTAAAGGCATTGTTGATTACTAATGGCCATTACTGCAGGAAGAAGGTCTGTTCCTAGTGGATGAGGTGCCATTCTTAGCTCCTGGAGTGCCTGCTGTATCACTTCTCCTTTGTCCCTAAGTAATAGGGGTTGGACCGTTGGATGAGGGGGGTTTTGCTCATGAGCTAGGGGTGGCAAACCCTCTGTTGCAGGTGTGCTTGGGGGTATACTCAAGGGTGGTAAAATGATCACATCCCCTCTAGCACAGGAATTTTGTTGTGGATTGACCATAAGTGGATATATAGAGTCCGCATTCTGAATTGATGATGGTACAAGTATGGTTTGGGGCTAAAAGGCGGCTAATCTCTCTTCAGTCTTCGTCAATTTAAGAAAAATGGGGTCAAGAAGAGCGGTCATACGTTTGGTGACTTCTGCTCAAAAAACATCATCCAGTGTTAGCTCTCGTGAGAAGGCGTTTGTAAGTGGTGGCGTTGGCGCTATCACAGTGTCCGGTTTAACTATCTTGGCATGGACTGCCCTGGGTTTAGTCACTCTTGTGGGCTTAGGTTGTTTTGGTTTAGCAATTCCATGACATTTCCGTTGTTTTAAAGGGGTCATTAGCTACACAGATCGGAGATGGCGATTCATTGCCCCTCGGGGTGGAAGTAGATGGCGATTGTATAATTAGTGATGATTCCCGTTGACCAGGTGAGAGGTCATCAAGAGACAACGATTGTGACCTGGGGATGAGGGGGCAGTCTCAGCGGTACTTCCAGGGGATAATCTGTTAGCAAGGAGAAGTGGTTCCATGGACAAACGTGTCTCTGTGAGTTTTATTGCATGAGAGAGAACACTTCCAGCTCTAGTCTGGAACGCATCAAGGGTTGCCACTCTCCCTCCCCCTACTTTATCCACGGCCGGCTTCTTTCTTACCATAACTAGTAAGAGACGCTGCAAAATATAGATGAAAAATAGTACCTTAGTTCAGATGTTAAGGGGGTGGCCCAGCCCTTGGCCCGGGTTTCGCCAGGCGCATCCCAGCGCATCGGGTCGGCGTCTTGCTTTTAGCATGTTGACAGTGCGCTAAGGACTCTGGGGATTGTAATGCCACCAGTATATCCGGGTTCTTCTCCCGTTGGTCCTCCGGTCCCGGTCAGGCTAGAGCGGTGCTGCGGCTAAGAGACAATCCACGAAGGACAACCCAACAACAGCAGTGGTGCGTTCTGGCTGCAAGGCGCCGCGGGTCGGCGTCTTGCTCTTAGCGCGTTGACTGTGCGCTAAGGACTCTGGGCATAGTAGTGCCACTGGTAATTCTGGGGTCTTCTCCCGTTGTTCCTCCGGTCCCGGTCATGCTGGAGCGGTGCTGCGGCTAAGAGACACTCCACGAAGGACAACCCAGCAATAGCAGGTGGGGGTGGTGAGGTATGTGTGTCTGTGAGAGAGCGAGAGAGATATGACAAGCAGGCAACAGCAGGTTCTAAGTAGTCCTTTTTATTTCATTAAACCACCGACAGTGCAACAGGGAGACCTACGCGTTTCGGCCGGAGCCTTCAGCTGGGTATATATAATTTAATCTGGGGTTATATTTACCTGTTAAGTTTTTACCACACATATGCCTTCTCCATACATGCCTTAACAACGCAAATTTCGTTTTAAAGGCATGTGTGGTAAAGGGATATGCGCGGTAAAAACTTCCATGGTAAAGACATGTGTGGTAGTGTCGCGGTCATTGTAATGACCAGTTTATAAAGCCATGCATGGTAATGGCTTTCATGGTTCCGTTATACATCCCTTAAAACTGCCCTACCTTGCCAAAGACCAGGAGATATTGTTATCGGCCCACAAGTGAACTGATTTACATTAGGAATTGGAACCTTGCATTACATAAATGATGTGAGGGGAGCTTACAATATACTATGCATGTGGGTTGGTTTAAACATTAATTGAGATCTGTTTGTTTGGGGAGTGGGTGTATTAGGCAATGATGAATAAGAACAGAGGAGGACTAATTTTCAGATGTACTTTGTATTCTTAGATTGCCGGATGTTCTCTTCGGAATCGGATCAATTGTGTGAGAAAACATTTACACAACCCAATCCCTCATGAATCCATGGAATTCTCCTACCATTGCAGAGGTGAGTTGGAGTTGGCACTGATGCCGTTCTCATGTTGGCATCTTCTTTGGTACTTGCAAGAAAGTGACATGCTCACATTCATGGGGTCCCCTTCCTCATGAAATACATGCTATTTCGATGGTTGAAAGATAAATTCTTTAGAGTCCAAAAAATACTATGACCAGAACTTTTTCTGACCCTGGGATTAGCTTTTGGGTGTCTCACAGAAGGGTTTCTTTAAACTAGAGGCTTCCTTGTCTTTTTCTAACTCTTTCTTAGGTAACTCTTTCGGCATCTGTAAACTAACGTTTAAGCTGTTAAGTTTCCAAAAATCTATCGTATATACTTGGAACTGAAGGCTATCAACAGGAAAATAAATATCAGTAATGAGCATAGGCCTAAGTTGCTTGCACACACAAGAATATTCTGAAAAGGAAGAAGGACTAATTATGATACAGAGTAAGAAGCACGCTCCTGTAATATTTTCCAAGGCCTTGCAATAACACAAACAGATATTTAGGTTGTGCTTATCATATCATCAGTCCATTTTTATTGATATAATGTAATAAGTAGGGTATGCAGTTCCTATACCTGAAAAGTTATAGTGTGATGACCAGGTTAGTCAAGTCTGTGGGTCAGTGGGGAGCACAACTCTTAAGGAGCAAGAGCCCTCACACACCCAGAAGGGTGTAATGCTTTATCATAGGATGAGCTCCACGTTGGGCCGGCCCTGCAATGCCCTTCGGGCACCCACAAGGGGGCTCTTTACCGGAGACCTTTTTCGGTATGCCGTTTTGAAATGTATGAAGCCTCGGTGTGGGGCTGATCAGTTTAGATTGGTGTGAATAATTATGTAATCTATGAAGTACTTGATAAGTGCAGGTTATAAATAGGTCAGATGGTCCTCTAAAATAGTTTTAATGGATGAGTCCCCTAGCCTATTTAAAAAACTTCTGTGCACTATTATCAGAAATGATGATCTATGTTATCCGTTGGGTCAACATGGCAATTCTTCAGGACCGGTAAACCCAAATCTACACAAGCGCTTGTGATTGGTAACAACTCAATGACCCGATTTCCAATCACCATGCAATTTCCTACATCTATAAAAATTCCTTACAAAGTGTAAAAACTGACCTGTAAAAAGAAAGAGAAAAGGTTTACAAAGTAAACAGTGACAAATTTGTTTGGTGCGGCATGCGTGGCACTGCAAAACATGCAGTTAAACTGTGCGTGTTATAAAAGATTCTACACATATTAAATAAAAACAAGATGTGACAAACACCACATACAGATTCCAACCACTGTGCCCCACGGGTTGTCAACTCACCCTCTTGCCGTGCGGTTGGGCTTCCTCGACTAGGAGCATGGCTACGCACTAATCATGCATGCTGAAAAACAAATCCCCAAAATTTAGGATGGCGGTACGATTCACTCTCCATCTATTACAAAGCACCCCAGCCGGAGACATCTTAGGAACTACAAAGTACTTACGAGGTCTGCAGCGAAGTTGCGCAGGATGACCTACCCGGGCTCAGCTCTCTCGGAAGTGAGGGAGCTGGTTGGGCGACCTTTATGGGACCTACCCCCTTTTAGGGGACATTACCCGTGTGGAAGGGGTTCTGTTTGCAAATTCACCGCAATCATAAAATAAATCCAGCTGGATACCACTTTTATCTGGACACAAATGACACACACACAAATAACAGTTAAAAAAACAGTGTCTATGTGGTTACCTGTCCTTGTGACGGATTTTCCGAAAATTTACTTTGGGCAAATTACCCGGCATCGCAGCTTGAGACCTACCAACTAAGCTATCTTTTAACATAATTTTGCAATAAGGGATATTTTAGCATTCGCATCCATGGTGAACGGATTGACTAATCAGACTGTAGATAAGATAAAATGGCACCCGCAATAAGTCTCTGACCGGGATCAGTGAGCGTTTTAATTGCCTGCACCTCACTAAGAAAAATGGCGCCCACAATAGATCTGCGACCGGGGTCAGTCAGCGTTCGAGCGGACGGGCCGACTGCACCAGAAACCGATTGATACAGTGAGCTTGGCACTTAATGGCGGTCCCCCAACCGGCTCCCTCACTTCAGAGGGAGCTGAGATCGGGTAGGTTGTCCCGAGCACCTTCGCTGCGGACTCTGTGAGTACTTTGTAGTTCCTAAGAAGTCCCTGGCTGGGGCGCTTTGTATGAGACGGAGGGTGTACAGTACTGCCATCCTAAATTTTGGGGATTTGTCTTTTAGCACATATAATTAGCGTGTCGCCTTGCTCCTACTCGAAGAAGCCCAACCGCACCGCAATAGGGTGAATTGACAATCCTTGGTGGTATAGTGGTTGGCATCTGTATGTGGTATTTGTCACATCTTGTTTTTAATACATGTGCAGTATTTTGTATAATGAGCACAGTTTAACAGCATGTTTTGCAGTGCCACACATGTCGTCCCAAACAAATTTGTCACTGTTTACTTTGTAAACCGTTTCTGTTTCTTGATTGCAGGTCGGTTTTTACATTTTGTCAATTCTCTTAGCCATTACATCTTTATTTCTTTACTATAAAAAATACATTTTTTTGATACTTTTCTACATCACAAAATATTTTTTACTCCGCTTTCATGCATTTTTCATAAAAAACAATTGCAGTACACATTGTTTTAGCCCCCTACCCTCAACCCACTCTCTCATTTATTCACAGAAACCACATTCTCTCATTTATACATCTCATTCCAATCTCAGCCACACTCCACGTACACCACGGTATACAACTGGAAAAGATCATCAATTTCTGCTGTTGTTGTGTTGCTCGCTGGGATCTGTCACAAAGACAGACAGGTAATATCAGAACCGATCCAGGCCGAATGAAAGCCAGACTGAGGAAGTGAAAAAGATGGCGCTAACCACATGTTGTAATGGGCTGCAAGGAAGACAGAGTTGTGCAGCCTAGGACAGGATAGGAACAGAGCAGTACAGGAGTCATGGAGTTGAGGGCTCTATCCATCAAAGAACCAATGAAAACCAGGGGAAACAGCAAGGCCGACAGTCAAGTAAGTGCTAATCCCTTTTTCGGTTGCTGACATCAGGGATGGAGAAATAGACTTAGATGATATGATCAAAGGGTCACCATTCTCATGATAGGTTGTTTACTCTATTAAAAGGTTAACGCTGCAGTGAGGAATAGCGCACTTAGCTTGTATAAAGATCCTCAGAATCAAAGAGCCATTTACCACTCTAACACAACAATTACATTTAAAAAAAAATACAGCACTAAAACTTAATGCTCCATGCAGACACCTTTTACCTGAATACTGTTGGTACCATGAACCCTATCAGACCTAGCAGGAAACATTTTAGGAATCCCTCTCATTAACAAAACCAAGTGCCTCATTTGAAGTATGGGAGACAGGTTACTCCTTCAGAAATCTGATAGATATCCTGTCTGTGTTAGTACAAGTGCCATATGACATATATATACATACTTCTGTAGTAGGGGATCTCTGTGTATAGTCATAATCATGTGAATAGTCCCGCCCATTTGCGTGGACCCCGGAGCAATCAAAATAGGCTCTTAAGAGGAGGAGCCTAGCGCGGGACCAAGATGGCTGCGTGAGCACAGAGCTCCCGCGACCCTCGTTCCCTCCGGCAACTATCCTGCAAAAATCCTGTGTCAAATATCCGGAATATTGGAGATGAACCATTGCTGAGGCGAGCGTCGTTGTCCGGACTGAAATTGTGCACCGGAGACCGAAGTTGTGACAAGTGGAAGTTCGCGGCCTATCCCCGGGAGGTGCCCGGGTCTCGCGTTGGCATGGGCCCGGACACTAATTGAACAACAGCGGCCGTGTGTGGTGCAGACCATCGGATGGGGGCTGTTTTCACTTTCACTTTCGATTTCTTCTACAACTGCGTGCCTCGGCCCGCGAGTGTCTTGGACAACAGTCGCCTGTAGCTCGGCCTGCACATGCTTGGGCTTGAATCGGGGTCCCGGATCCAGCGGACCTCGTGCCAATTGTGTGGCTGAGCGGCCTGTCTTTGATGCTGACTGTTCCGGTGTTGAGGATGTCGGCTAAATCGGAAGCCGGCAAACACAAGCCCAAGAATACCAGGCGGGGGGGCTACACTCAAACTAACAATATGGATCGCTATGACCAGCAAAAGGGATCGCCAAGTGGACCGGGGAAGCCACAGGAATTACCGAGAGACGGCTCGGTCCCCGCACCGGAACTGACACTGCAAGACATCATGGGCGCCATTGAGGAGATGAAGTCCTCTATTGGGCAACAGTTCGAGACCCTGGCACACAAAGTGGACACTATCTCAGTTGACGTTAATTTGCTTCGCGCTGACCTGGGGAAAACTAATGAGAGAGTTAAATCATTGGACCAAAAAACCTCTAGCCTCACGGGGGACGTCTCTGATCTGCAAATAGAGGTCCGCACGCTGAGGACTACCAATGACCTCTTTGCCCGCAAGATGGAGGATTTTGAAGGCCGGGCGAGGCGCAATAACGTGCGCATTGTTGGCGTTCCGGAGAAATCGGAGGAGCAATCAGCGGACTTGTTTGTCGAGGACTTGGTGGTTAATCATTTGGCGCCTAAGGGCCTCAGCAAGTTCTTTGCGGTCGAGCGGGCCCAGCGAGTCCCGGGTGGGAGGCCCAAGGTGGGAGCCCCCCCGAGACCGATCATCGCCAGGATCTTCAATTTCAGGGACCGCGATGCAATTCTGCAGGCGTCACAAGTGTCCGGACCAGTCACTTTCCAGAACACTGCAGTGAGTTTTTATCCTGACTTCACCCAGGCGGTGCAGAAGCAACGGCAGAGTTTCCTGGGGGTTAAGAGGAGGCTACGTGAGATGGGCCTGAAGTATGCCATGCTCTTCCCAGCCAAGTTGCGCGTCGAGTACGAAGAGCGAACCTTTTTCTTTGACTTGCCAGACGAGGTTGGGGAATGGCTCGACACATTGCCTCAGCGGCGGACTAGCGGGGATCATGCTGGCGGAGCGGAAGGTGGTCATGTCGCAAAAGAGTGAGGACTCCGGTGATTGAACATTCTGGCTAAGCTCAGGACAGTGGTTCGCTGATTTGTTTTCATTGCTAGCTATTGTCCGGGGGTGGCGAGGGTACAATGGGATCTCTTCCCTCCTACGGGGTTTCTTCTTGTAGATTAGCTTCTGCTAGGGCGACAGGCACACTGCAAGTTGGGGGGGCTTTTTAGGCTTATGCAGGCGTGCAGGGTGGGGGGTGGTATGGGTTTGTTGGAGTGTTTGTTGTTGTTTTTCATTTTGCAAGGTATCGCAATGCAAGTCTCGTGTGCTGTTTTCTTGGGGGGGGCGGGGGTCTCTTGCCATTCTGTGATGGGGGGTAGGGGTTTGAATATACTTAGTTGGAATGTTAATGGCTTGGGGGATCGTATTAAGCGGGGGATTGTTTTGCAATTTCTGAAGAGGTGCTCTCCTGACATAGTTTTGCTGCAGGAGACGCACCTGATAGGCAACACGTGTCATGCTCTCAATAGAAAGGGTTATAAATTTGTTGCGCACTCTGGGTTTTCCTCGGGATCTCGGGGGGCTGGAATACTCGTTAGGACCTCGCTGCCGTTTGAGATTGATTCTACTACTGTCGATGAGAGGGGGCGCTTTGTGGCTGTTGCGGGGAGGTGGGAGGGCAGGACACTGGTTTTGGTTTCTGTTTATGTTCCTCCTGGCCTGCAGACCGCCACATTTGCTGACTTGGGGAGGGCTATGCTGGATCTCCCCGAGGGCGTGTTGTTGGTGGGTGGTGACTTTAATGCAGTTGGTTCCGGATTACTAGACAGACATCCGCCAAGGGACCCCGGGGGGGCGCAGAGATGGCTCCCAGATTTTATTGAAACACTAGGTCTGGTTGACTGCTGGAGGCTGCTGCACCCCGCTCAGCGGCAGTACACTTTTCACTCTGGGGCGCACGGCAGTCTCTCTAGAATAGATTATGTTCTCACCTTAGCTGCCCAAGCTTCCTTGGTGTCCGAGGCTAGGCACATGGCTAGGGGCATCTCCGATCATTCGCCGGTGTGGATTTGTATGGATTTTGGCCGTGGAGCGGCAGGTAGGGTGGCTCCGATTAACCCCTGGTATTTCCGTGACCCTAGGACTCGTAGCGCGTTGCTGAAAGCGGTCGATCTCTACTTTTCGGAGAATCTTGGCTCGGTTACCTCCGCGGTGTCTTTGTGGGAAGCGTTTAAAACAGTACTGAGAGGGGAGGCCCTCTCCTTGATAGCGGATGTCAAACGTCGGAGAGATGCGGAGGTGGCCCAGATCGAGGCTGAGATAGTGGTATTAGAGTCAGTCCTGGAAGACGAGGTTACGGCGGAAACACTGCATAAGTTGAGATTAAAACAGTCTGAATATAAAGCACTGGTGACAAACGCGGCTAAGGTTCTTAGCAGGGAACAACAAGGGCGATTTGTATGATGTAGGTGACCAGGCTGGGAAATTAATAGCGTGGTTAGACAGAAAAGAACGAGTGAATAGAGTTGTGCCAGAAATAGTGACGGTCGGCGGGGATATTGTCACAGAACCCGACGGGATAGTCCAGTGTTTTGCGGACCACTTCCGCATGGTCTATACGTCCGTGTCGGACAAGCCGGAGGAAGACTCGCACGAACTGCTGCGAGATATTGCCCTGCATTGTCTCTCCGATGTAGACAGGGAAGACCTTGATGGTAACATCACCGCGGATGAGGTTGCAGTTGCTATCCGCTCGCTACACCCGGGCAAGGCCTCGGGCCCGAATGGCTTGCCGATCGAGTTGTATAAACTCAGGCCGGATAAGATTGCTCCGCATTTGCGAGATATGTTTGTAGAGGCGCGGGAGCATGGGTGTCTCCCATTTGACCAACGTCTGGCGACAATAGTGGTCATACACAAAGTTGGCAAGCCCCGGAACAGATGTGGCTCGTATAGGCCGATCTCCCTACTCAACGCTGAGCCAAAAATCCTCGCCAAACTGTTGGCTAACCGTTTGATCAGGGTCATTGGGGACTTGATCCACCCGGACCAATCCGGGTTTATCCCACACCGCAACACTGCGTTGAACCTCAGGCGACTCCATGGCGTGCTCACGAGGGTTGGGACGCTGCGGGAGTCGGCCATCTTGGCGTCACTTGATGCCACGATGGCTTTCGACACTGTGGAATGGCCGTATCTGTGGGCAGCGCTCACAAAATTTGGCTTCGGACCGGGTTTTATAGGCTGGATTAGGCTACTTCAGTGGTTCCCAAAGTGTGCGCCGCGGCACCCCAGTGCGCCGCGATTAGAAGCCAGGGGCGCCGCGCCGCCTCGCAGGATGTGGGAGATTGCAGCCCCAGCTCAGATACCCAGCAGCATTGGAGAGGCACAGCGGGATGGCAACACTCACACCTTCAGCCCCATCATGAGCTGTTAAGTCCTGTTTGAAGGTGACTGAGAGGGAGGGGCTGCAGCTTCGGTCGCAGGGGCATCTTTTCAGATGCAAACAACCCTGAATGCGTCGTGTCATGTCACTGCAATTTAGAGGGGCCTCACACATTCCCTTCCTCCCCAGGGCCATAAAAATCGTAGAACAGGCCCTGATTACACCGAGGCAGCACGTGGTTCTCTCCACAGAGTTTAATTAATGTTACTAAATTGTAAGAAAACCTCGGTTCTTCAAACATGCAGTTTAAAATGTAATAAAATAGACATGGCACAATCGCACCCACACTGATTAACAAAGTATGGAGGACAATCCGTTAAATCAGTTCTCCTTTAAGTACTGTACATCACAGTGGGGGATGGCAAAACTAACATTTTTGACAGAGACCCTGTCGTCTCGTTGTCTTGTCCAGGAGGGGGTGAGGAGCCCTACCCCACCCTGAAAGAGACAAAGATGATACTAGAATACTCCATGCCCACCCCTGTGCCCACCCTGGTGGATCCTGTTCCCCCTCATGTGATGGCTCCTGCCCCCCCCGTGATGGCTCCTGTCCCCCCCCATGTGGTGGCTCCTGTCCCCCCCCCCCCCCCAAAACCTGTGATGGCTCCTGTCCCCCCCGCCCCCCCTATGGTGGATCATGTCTCCGCCCTGGGTGGTTTCTGTCCCAGTCCTGGAATGGCTCCTGCAGCGAGGGTGAAGTTCTTGATGGGCCTCTTCTTAAAAAGGCTCAGCTCAAAATTAATATGAAAAGGTGAGCGAGTGAGTAAGTGAAGGGATGGGTGGATGGCTGGATGAATTAGTGAAAGGGTGAATGGATGAATGAAAGATTGAATAGATGGAGAATGAGAGGATGGATGGATGGATGAGTGGGTGGAAGGATGGATGAAAGAAAAGGTAAATAGCTGGATGTATGGGTCGAAGGGTTGCTGGATGGGTAAAAGGGTGGATGGATGAGTGAAAGGATGGATGAGTGAAAGGATGGATGTGTGAAAAGGTGGATGATGAGTGAGTAAGTGGGAGGATGGAGGTGTGAAATTATGGATGGATTGATGAATTTATAAGTGCAAGGGTGAATGGATGGATGGATGAGTGAAAGGGTGGATGGATGGATGGGTGAGTGAAAGGGAGAGTAGGCGGACAAAAGGATGAATAGATGAGTGAAGGAGTGAAAGGATAAATGGATGAGAGAAAGGATGGATGAGTGATCGGGTCAATGGATGGATTAATGAGTGGATGAGTAGATGGGTGGGTGGGTGGATGGATGGAAGGATGGCTAAGTGAAAGGGTCGATGGAGAGAGAAAGGGAGGATGGATGGATGAGTGAAAGGATGGATGAAGGGATGGATGAGTGAAATGATAGCTGGAAGGATACATGATGGATAGGTTTGCAAATGGTTGAATATGTTTGGATATGGCTGGGCTTACTTATATACTACTGCGCGACCTCCTCTGATGTGTCTGTAAAACTTACCTATTGTCCTGACACCTGCCTTTTAGAACTGCACCAGCAGGACCCAGCACACTTAAAACACTGGGTAGAGGGGATCTGGTGAGCCATCTTGGGTTCATCAGAGCCCACCCCATGTAAACTTCTTGTAACGCCACAGAGCTCCTTGAGCCTTTCTCTAGCAATTGAGATGTACTTTATAAGATCTTTTTGATTGCAAATAAAGTTTTATGATGGTGATGGCTACTCTCTGAATCCTTCATCACGTCTAGGCTTGATTCTTCATGTAGACCAGTGGTTCCCAAACTGTGCGCCGCGGCACCCCGGTGCGCCGGTAAAAAAATGGTGGGGAGCCACGGCCAACTGCCAAGTGGGTCAAGGGAGCCATGGGTCAAAAAGTTTGGGAACCACTGGGCTACTTTATGAGGAACCTTTGGCTAAAATCGCGGTGAACGGTAGGGCGTCATCTCCGTTCGAGCTTGGGAGGGGCACCCGGCAGGGTTGTCCACTGTCGCCACTATTGTTCGCCCTCGCCCTTGAGCCGCTGGCGGCATGGATTAGATGGCAGCCAGACATAAAAGGGATCCGATGGTCGCCAGACCACGAGGACCGCATTTCTTTGTATGCAGACGACATTTTGTTATACTTGACCTCACCTAGGAAATACCTCATAGTGGTCTGTGACGTTTTGAATTCTTTTGGAAGAAACTCGGGTCTCGCCATTAATTGGGGAAAGTCGGATCTATATGTTCTCAGTGGAGACACCCCTATCGTCCCGCGGAATTGCTCCATCCAGATCGCCCAGCAGGGCTTTCTGTACTTGGGGATATATATTTCCACCGATCCCTCTATCCGATACGAGAAGAACCTACTCCCTCCGTTGTCACGTTTGAGACGGGACGTTGCGGGTTGGAGGCGGCAGCCGCTCTCCCTCCTAGGCCGCGCCGCATTGTTTAAAATGATGTCCCTTCCCCGATTTCTCTATGCCCTACAGAACACCCTAGAGTTAGTTCCGGCCTGTTATTTTCGTGAGGTGGAGAGCCTCCAGCGCTCGCTGTTATGGGACGGTCGACCGCGTATAGCTATTGCAAAGTTGACCCTTCCATGGTATGACGGGGGGATTGCACTCCCTGACATCAGAAGATATTATTGGGCTACCCAATTGGGGGCGATTAACCACGGTGTTTATGGTCCGGCGTTGAACCCTGGGTTTGCTATGGATCGGTGGTTGTTGCGCGGGGGTAATTATCTTAGGGCGCTGTATTCCAAATCACTGGATGGGTCCCTCACGGGACCAACCAAGACGGCAGTGCATGTGTGGAAGGCGGTTACAAACTCGTTGGGCTGGAAGGACAGACTTACCCAGGCTACTCCGCTTTTCGAATCCGATATATTGGGGAAATTATGGCACACGAAAGGGTTTGAGAAGTGGGACCTAATTGGGATTTCTAGAGTTGGGGATTTGCTGACTAAGGGTAAGGTGAAATCGTTTGAGATGCTGCAGACGGAGTACGAATTAGGGGGTACTGAATACTTTCGATATGCCCAGGTGCGTCACGCTCTGCTATCTGTCTGTGCCGAGGGGGAGGTCGTGCCTGAGTCTTCTCCTTTGGAGGATCGGATTCTGGACGGTCATATGCCGGAGAGTACAATCTCCTTGATTTACAAGAAGCTTGTAAATGTTTGGACCGACCTCCTCCTTGATGTGCGAGAACAATGGACTAGGGATGGTCTCGAGCTGGACGATGAGGACTGGCAATATGCCATCTCCTCTCCGAAGGAGGTTGCGATCCCTGCTAGACTGCGGCTGGTGCAGCTTAAGATACTCCACAGGGTTTATGTCATGGGGCCCCGCCTGATTCATATGGGTTTTTCTGATGATGACTTATGCAAGAGAGGCTGTGGGATGTTGGACACCTTTCTACACATTTTTGGGGAGTGTGGGGAGATCGTAGAGTTCTGGAAACAAATTCATGACGTGATAGAAGAGGTCACGGGTATCGCACTCTTCCCGGAGGCAAGACGATGCCTATTGAATGTCTGGGGTCCCACCGACTATGATGCCACTCCGACCCAATGGGTGACCCTGGGGAATATGGTGGCGAAGCGAGATATTGCGCAGCTGTGGGGATCCCAGAGACCTCCCACCTTGGTAACATGGATGGAAAATATGGACTGGGGCATGTTCCGGGAGAAAACGGTGTATAGTGCCCGAGGTCGCCCTAAGAAATGGCATAAGATATGGGGGAAATGAAACCATTATAGGGGAGATATTTGTGTGCCCCCGGTTACTGAGATGCTCGATGTGCAACTTTCCCCCTAGCTCTACTCCCAACTTTGGATGTAAAACTGTTCATAACCTGGAGTCCGTACCTCTGCTTTCCCCTCACTTCTTTGGCGTGGTGTACTGCTCCGCTGATGGGAGTGGGACCTCGCCCCGGCTGAGAACTAGCGCATGCTTATTATATGCTCTGCCTTGCTTGTGTTTTTATTTTTTGGTTTACATTAAAACTAAACCTTTGTTACTCCTGATGTATAGCTATGGACCTTCCTATGTATTGTTCTCATCGTGCTGCCGGACCTCCGGGATGTCGGCTGAATAGCTGTGTACCATGTTGACGTAAATAAAGGTTTAAAAAAAAAAAAAAAAATAGTCTCTTAAGTTGTCCTCTTCTGCAATCCTGCATAGACACTTAAGAGAAAATAAAGACAAATAATGCAGCCTGAAATAAACAAGGCTACTCTGGCCAGTACTTCATCCTCAAGTGAAAAAGGATAGCCAGATAATACTGAATTTTAAACATTTTGCTAAGTTTCACACATAGAGAAACTCCGCTTCACAAAAATGCTTTGTCATGATAGAGGGGAAGGGTTGGACAGACAAGCCCCCATAGGCTGCCATTATGTGTCTGTAAAAGGATACCGTGCCTTTAAGGAACCCTCCAGAGACCCTCGGTATCCCATGATGCACAGCCAAAGGCTAGTTACTTTCAGTTCTTTTTTCTGGCTCCTGCTAGCAGGACCCTGGAGCATTGAGCTCTACCTTTAGTGGTATATCTTCATATATTTGAGCTTTTTTGATAATTTGAGAGTTTCACTCGACGTCTGAGGAATTTACCTTCCTTATGCTGTCTTTTTGGGGCAGTTTAGCCACTTTTTTCTTGTCAAAATGCCATCTTTATTTGACAAGTGCCCAGAATGTGTCAGGAAGAAGGCCAAATCGGACTCTCACAGGGTTTGTATACTCTGTCTTCCTTCATCTCATGTTCCTGACTCCTGTGTCATCTGCAAGTCATTTTCCAGGAGGACCCTGCGTGACAGGGAGAAGATTCGTCTTCAAGGCCTGGAGCAGAGAAGACAACAGGCTGCAGGTGGGACATCTGGGCATGGAGAGAGCCTTTCCTCTTCCACAACCCATGCGTCGGCCTCTGGGGGGCTCCCCAGACGAAAGAAGGCACAAACGGCGCAGGTCCCGGTCGACTTTGAAGGCGACAACGGCGACTTCGAGGCCAGGTATGACTACCATATCCTCCCCGTCGACCCAGGGTTCTGGGTCCAAACAACGTCAAAGATCAACGTCGAGGGGAAGGATGTGGAGACCTCGGACGAGGTCGACGCTGAGGACTTCACAGATGACATCGAGACATCATCGCCGTCGATCTGAGTCCAGGAGACATTGGCGCTCGCCGCCAAGGCGACCCCGCCGTTCGTCGACGAGAAGATGAACAACGGCTAGGAGAAGTTGACGTCGAGAAGGAGCTCGTCGTCGAGAAGCCTGTCACCCTCTGTGGTCAGCATCTCCACGTCTGGGAGTTCAAGGTCAAGACTGCATCGACGTTCACCTTCCAGAGGCACTGCTTCCAGAGCTTTCTCTTCGAGGCCTGCCCGCAAGCAGAGGAGGGTGATTCATACTTCGGACTCGGAGTACTCCAGGACCTATTCACCAGCCAGGTCACCGGAATCAGCTCGGCTTGTGGCTCCTTGTCAGTTGCCGCTGCGACCTAGGACGCCTACTCCTCCTCCTCCTCCTCCACCTCCTCGTCCTCCTCCTCCACGTCTGCCTCCGCCTCCACCTCTTCCACCACCACCGCCCCTGCCTCAGCTGCTTCCTCGGCCGCTGGCTGCTTCACCTGTGCCAGTGGTCTCGGTGGTACCAAGAAGGCCAAGATCTCGATCCCGGCCTAGACATCGCTCTTGTAGCCGGCACCGGTCTTCAACCAGATCACGCCGTCATCATCGTCACGAGCGGTCACGTTCCAGGTATACTAGGGACACGGAGTCCTCTAGTGCAGGAGGATATTCGCGGACTCTGTCGGATTCCCCACCTCAGAGGGTGTCACCGGTTGATGACATTACCACGTTTCAGGAGGTTCTGGTAAGTGGAGCGACGAAGCTGGGCATTGCACTGTCCGTGCCTACCCCGTCCACATCTGTGATCTTTGAGACGCTACAAAGGAAGCAAATCTCTTGTCCTCTGCTTCCGCTGGTACCCGGTTTGGAGGAACCAGCGATGGAGTTGTTCCTGACGGCTGCCTCAGTGAAGTTGGCTCCCTCGAGACTTCAAAAGAAATACAGGCCCCCGGTCTCGGACCCTGCATTCCTGCGGGTGGATCCCCCTCCAGATTCAGTTACAGTAGTGGCGGCGAAGAAGCAGCACGCTACGGCCCCTTCGACCACAGTTCCACCGGACAAGGAAAGCCGTAGACTTGATTCTGCGGGGAGGAAAGTCTGCAGCACTGCAGCCACTTTAATGAAGGCAGCGAGCTCGACGGCTCTCTTGGGCCGGTATGACCGCTCCTTGTGGGAGTCTCTCCAACAGTTCGTGGAACTCCTGCCTAGAGACAAACGCAAGGACTTTCAGGAGGTTCTCAATGAGGATCTGATGGTCTCCAATCAGATCATCAGTGCGGCTGCGAACACCTCTCTCCTGGCTGCTCATGGATATTGTCATGGTGTGACTCTGCGGCGCCATTCATGGTTGCGTCTCACCTCCCTGAAACCGAAGGCTCAGCAACGTATCGCTAACCTGCCATTATCGGGTTCCACCCTCTTTGGTTCCCATGCGGACGAGGAAATGGCTCGTATGAAGGCAGAGGTTGAGACCCTCAAGGCTGTTGGCTTGGAGAACCCGAAGGAACAGCTTAAGAGTTTCCGCCCCTACCAACGGCGAGACTCTTCCCAACAGTTCCAACGTGGACAGGGACGTCAGGCTGGACAACAGCAGCAGCAGTTTCAGCAGCAGCCCTTTCAGAGACGTCAGAGAGGCAGGGGCAACAAGCAGTCCACATCGGGGAACAAGGGCCCCGCTGGTTCTAAGCCCTGAGGGATTACTTCCCCCTCTTCTGTTACCCACTCCGGTGGGGGGAAGCATTCAAAATTACCTGGCAGAGTGGAGAAAAATAACTCCAGACAATTGGGTGCTGAATATTGTTCGCAGTGGATACTGTCTCCGTTTCATCAGTCCCCCTCCATCTATTCCACCAGTTCGTTCACAATACCTGTTGCGCGAACTTCAAGTGGAGGTCGATACCCTGTTAAGAAAAAGGGCAATAGAACTGGTTCCTCCTCCTCAAAGGGGAAAAGGTCTATACTCCAGGTTCTTTCTGGTGCGCAAAAAGGACAAAAACGAATTCAGGCCCATTCTCGATTTGTGGCAAGCAAACAAATGGATTCGCAGAGAGAAGTTCCAGATGCTGTCCCTGCACCAGATTTACCCTCAGCTGCATCAAGGGGACTGGCTCTGCGCCATAGATATGCAAGATGCGTACTTCCATGTACCCATTGCAAGGAAGCATCGGAAGTTCCTGCGGTTCCTAGTCAGCACCAATCACTACCAATATACAGTGCTTCCATTCGGCCTAAAGTCTACGCCCAGGACTTTTTCAAAGTGCATGGCGGTGGTTGCAGCGCACCTGAGGAAGAACAAGATCTTCGTCTATCCGTAACTGGACGACTGGCTGATCAAAGCCTCCACGTTTCAGGAAGCACAGCTACATTTCAACAGGATGGCTGTTCTCTTGAACCAATTGGGCCTTCACATCAACATGTCAAAGTCTGTCTCGACTCCTGTTCAGTGTCTGCAGTACCTGGGAGCCTCCATCGATACACTCCAGGCAAGCATGTGTCCTTCGGAGGAGCGACGCTTATCGATCCTTCGGAAGGCTCAGACTCTCATGTCCGTTCCTTCTGCGACGGTGAGGACGGTGTCCTCTCTCCTAGGTTCGATGGCCTCTTGCATCTTTCTCACTCCACATGCACTCCTCCACATGCGGCCGCTGCAGGAATGTCTACAGGATCAGTGGGACCAAAAACGAGGGAACTGGGAGGACAGGATCCTACTGTCGCAACACGTTGCCCAGTCCCTGAAGTGGTGGTGTTCACCCCACAATCTCCTCAGAGGGATTCCGTTCCACAAAGAGATACCGACTCAAACCATTGTGACAGATGTGTCTCTCCACGGCTGGGGAGCACATTCGGAACACCTTCAAATACAAGGGACGTGGTCCCAGACGTTGTCCACGTATCACATCAACTTTCTGGAACTCCGAGCAGTTCACTTGGCGCGGAAAGCCTTCCAGCCCTCATTCCACACCAGTTCCCTGCTTGTACAGACGGACAACACAATAACAATGTATTACCTCAACAAGCAGGGGGGCTCAAGATCGCGCACACTGTCTCGGGAGGCGCAGACGATCTGGAATTGGCTGCTGGCCAGGGGATTGACGATCAGGGCGACTCATCTGCCAGGTGTGCAGTATGCGCAGGCAGATGCACTCAGCAGGCTCGGTCAAGAAAATCACGAATGGGTCTTAAACAACGAGGTGTTAAGGGGCATCTTCGCAATGTGGTCCACTGCAGACATCGATCTGTTTGCCACCGCAGAAAACAGCAAATGCCGAGACTTCGCCTCCAGGTTTTGCCAACCGGGGACACTGGTGAATGCACTGTGGATTAACTGGTCGAACAGCTTTCTCTACGCTTTTCCACCCATTCCCCTGATCCCGGCAGTGTTGATCAAACTCTCCCAGTCCAGGGCCAGAATGAATCTCATTGCTCCGGAATGGCCTCGGCAGTGGTAGTTCACCGACCTCCTACACCAGTCTCTCCTGCCGCATCTTCGACTTCCGTGTCAGCCGGACCTTCTTACGAAGTTCGGAGGGCAGATGGTGCATCCCATCCTCTCGTCGTTGAGTTTGGCAGCATGGCTCCTGAGCTAGTGCAGTATGGACATTTAAATCTGCCTCAGAACTGCATGGAGATATTAAAAGAGGCAAAAAGACCGTCTACAAGGACTTCCTATGCATACAAATGGAAGAGATTCTGCATTTGGTGCACGTCTAAGAGTGCAGACCCTACATCCTGCAAGGAGGATGTCACCCTCCCATATTTACTGCATTTGGCTCAATCTGGCCTTAACTTTCATTCCATTAAGGTCACCTAGCAGCTTTAACTGCGTATAGGAAATGCCCTTTCACAAACTTCTTTTTTCCAAATCCCAGTCATCAAATATTTATTTTCTAGAAGGTTTGAAGAAGGTGTTTCCTCCCATTAGGCGTCCTTCGCCTCCTTGGGAGCTTAATGTGGTGCTGTCTAGACTAATGAAAGAGCCTTTTGAGCCTATTCATAAGGCTTCTCTACAGCATCTATCCTGGAAGGCAGCTTTCCTTGTAGCTATAAAATCGGCTCGCAGGGTGAGTGAGATCCAGGCTCTTTGTTGCCAAGAGCCCTATACTGTGTTTCATGCATCTAAAGTTGTCATGAGAACTCACCCAACGTTTCTTCCTAAGGTTGTGTCCGATTTCCATGTGAATCAAACAATCACGTTGCCCACGTTTTTTCAGCATCCTTCCTCTCCGGCGGAGAGGTCCCTCTCCGGCGGAGAGGTCCCTTCATTCTCTCGATGTGAGAAGGGTGTTGAAATTCTACTTAGATAAGACTAAGGAGATTCGTAGATCGGATCAATTATTTGTTAATTATGGATCGGTCAGGACTGGTCTTGCTACCTCTAAACAGACCATCTCTAGGTGGAATGTGTCCTGTATTCAACTTTGTTACCAGAAAGCTAACAAGACTCTAGGGGGTAAGCCTAAGGCTCACTCTACCAGAGGTAAAGCTGCTACAGTGGCTTTGCTGCGCAATGTCCCCATTGCAGACATCTGTAGGGCTGCCACTTGGAAGTCAGTCCATACCTTTGCTAAACACTACTGCCTGGACTCTGATGCCAGGGCAGATGCTCAGGTTGGGCAGGCTTCGCTTAGAAATTTGTTTGCACAGTAGTGATTCTGTCTATTTCTTCCACCGCTGGGTTTGGTTTGTGGGGATGGGCTTGCCATTCTATTCACATGATTATGACTATACACAGAGATCCCCTACTACAGAAGGAGTCGTTTCTTACCTGCAGCTCCAGTTCTGTAGTAGGGGTACCTCTGTCATAAGCAACCCGCCTTCCTCCCTGGTGGATGAAACGATAATATCCTGAATGCTACAGGCCTGGCTTTATACACCTTCAAAAAGAACTGAAAGTAACTAGCCTTTGGCTGTGCATCATGGGATACCGAGGGTCTCTGGAGGGTCCTTAAAGGCACGGTATCCTTTTACAGACACATAATGGCAGCCTTTGGGGGCTTGTCTGTCCAACCCTTCCTCTCTATCATGACAAAGGTTGTTTGTGAAGGGGAGTTTCTCTAGGTGTGAAACTTAGCAAAATGTTAAAAATTCAGTATTATCTGGCTATCCCTTTTCACTTCAGGATGAAGTACTGGCCAGAGTAGCCTTGTTTATTTCAGGCTGCATTATTTGTCTTTATTTTCTCTTAAGTGTCTATGCAGGATTGCAGAAGAGGACAACTTAAGAGACTATTTCGATTGCTCCGGGGTCCACGCACATGGGCGGGACTATTCACATGATTATGACTATAACGGAGATACCCCTACTACAGACCTGGAGTTACAGGTAAGAAACTACTCCATTTATGATTGAGTATTGCCCTCTTGGTCCCTTTTCTTTTTCTGCTAAATATCAACGGTATTAGTAACCATTTAATAGAACATAGCAATGATGTACCACGTATGGGCCTAATATCCATTCTCATTTCATAATACACGGACGACGCTGTTCTGATCGCGTGTACCGCAAATAGCCTTCAGTCCCTTTTGGAATTGGTTCTAGCATTTATGGAGGATCTGGATCTCAAATTAAATTTCTCATAGTCGTATGAAATAACTTGTGCCCACCCCAGCTCTAACTGAACGTCTTTAAAAATGGGAGACTCTGTCTTATCATAGGTAAAAGAAAATTATTATCTATGGATCTTATTTAAGCAGTCACTGAGCTGGCCTCGCTTTTAACACTGAGATGCCAAACCTTTAACCAGAACATTGAAGCCATTTTTAGATTTGCCCGTGAGCTCCAAATTAAACCAGTTCCAGAAATGCTGAATATATACAGGAGCAAGTGCGTCTCAGCAGTGGTATATAGCGCTGGCCCGGGTACAATAACGTGGTTATTCTACAATGCAGAGAAAATATTATTTTTCATAGGCTACTTTCAGTCCCAATGGGTATAGCTACCTTAATATGCCATGAGGAGCTCGGGAAGCCTTACCTAGAAGATCATATTCGATTAGCTCTTATATTATTGTGGGTTCAAATATGGTCATCCCCAGAGGTTGGTCTGATTTAGATCTTGCATCTCAGACTGAATGTCTTTAGATGAGGTAGATCAATACAATCGCTAAGGTATTTGAAGGTCACGTTTGATAAATTGGGCCTCCTCGATCTTTATAAATTCCCCCAAACAATCGGCCCCAATCACAAACTACGCATTAAAGAACTGTTTATAGAGCATTGTATGAATAAACGTGTGGCCGTTGCTCAGACCAAACAATCAATTGTAAACTATGTCACAGTAAACTATGCCACAGTTTCAAGAACTTGTGGTTTAGACCCTCACTTGAGGTGGTGCGTTTTCCCTACATATCATCACTGACTGACTCTGTTTAGACTATACACTTTGAATTTATTTGCTTTTCCATTCCCAGGGGCACGGCGGCTGGATATATACGTTAGTGACAACTTTTCCATCCAAAGCATCGTTCATTTATTTTTGTTTTGCCCATTGTATCAAGATCTAAGACACAGTTTTTTGGTGCCGTTGCTGTGCAAGGCCAATGTGAAGCGGCATAAGGATGGTTTAATATTCATGCAGTTTTTAGTCTCACCTGAAATCTGATTTGCAGTTTAAAATTTTATAAAATCAGTGTTTTACAGCAGGAAGAGATATGAATTGTAAAGGCTATTTTTTGATGTTTAAGACATGATTTACTCTGGCTTGGCTCTATAAAATATTGTATCTCAGAATTGTCATTTGAAAATTGGGTATGGTCTATGATTCTGTACCAGACGAAATTTTTAATCTATGTCTTTTTATTTTATGTATACTTTTATGAACTTTGGCCGAATAAAGTTTACTTTGACTTAGCTTGACTGAGTAAATCATCTACCAAACTGTGTAAATGAGGCCCAAGTGTAAATACAAAAACACAAGAGGTTCAGCACTATACACTTGCGTATGTGCACAATATAACAACAATCGCTTGATAACAAAGCATGTGACACAAAGTATAAAGATTTTCTTCTTTATTGCTTTTGGATGAAGATTCCTTGTATTTCACATTTCATGTTCACATAGCCATAGCCAACGCGTTTCGTCTCTTGTGAGACTTCTTCAGGGCTCATATGTGTCATGTATATGGTTCTTCTTTAATTAGAAGTTCCTATGATATGGATTCAGCGATGAACACTTCTCTAAGTCACCCAATATTCTCATATGTGTCATGTATACGGTTCTTCTTTAATTAGAAGTTCCTATGATATGGATTCAGCGATGAACACTTCTCTAAGTCACCCAATATTTTGTAACGGTCTGATAGCCAGCGTATTCAGGTCATAGTGTAAATACAGACAGAAATAAATGTATTCCATAGTGCTAGGAACGCCATTTAACTCTAATGAATATACAAGCAACGCCTACAGTAATAAACAGTTGTGAATTCAGAGGAACTTTTTTTTTCCCCACAGAGTTTTATATAGCGCAAACTAGACCCGAGACATCGGGTATCAGAGCGCATTACATGAGCACAAGCTTCGTTACAAATGGACACATTCATTTTTTTGTTAGGCACCGGGAGATTAAGTGATTTGCCCAGAATCACCGGATGTTGAGCGTCGTTGCCGAGACTCGGACCCAGTTCCCCAGCTTCGAGGTCGACGGCTCTAGCCGTTAGGCTACATCCTCTCCCCTATAGAGATGAAGAGATATAAATAATACTAAAGAGTATTAGAACAGGAACAGTGGAATCCTTCTTCCCAAGCGTTGCTACCAACGAAGGTAGGGAATTAGAAAAGACAGGCTGGTGCCATATTCTGAGACTCCACACACAGGGCTCCGTAACATGTAATTTGGAGTGCTGCATTAATATACCCGATCCAGACATTACAAATAATAGTGGTATCACTAATATTAGGATGCAAAAATACCTCTTTATTCATGGATTCCCAGAGTGCCCTAAAAAAGAAAATTTAGTGCATGAATTGAAATTGCCACACTTGGGGCTAGATGAACATACCGATGTTCACCTAATTACAATTAGGAAATGGGTATTCCTAATGTATGAAACTCTTTTGAGTTTCATTAGTGATTCTTAATGAGTCGCAAATAGACCTGCCTCATGCATATTAATAAGGTAGGTCGCAATTTGTGACCCATCAGGAAATGCAGCCATAACCGGGAGGTCAGCAGACCACCATATCTGCGATTGCTTTTTGATAGGGCAATCATTCTATTTTTTTTAAATGCAGCCTGTTTTCCTTAAATATTAAACATTGCAGTTTCATTTTTAACTGTGACAGTGGTCTGTGGATGGGTTACCACCAGTTTTAAACTGGTAGTAAAGTATTACTTTTTTGCGACTTGAATTCGGTCGCAAAACAGAAATACATACCATACAGCTTCGGTATTTGAAAGGGAGGCCCTAAACACACCCCTTCCAAATACCGAATTGCAAATGGAAAATACGATTCAGTAACAAGTTAACGTTTCGCATTTTGTAAATTTCAAAAGGCATTTTTCTGGTTTGTTCTGCGAATCGGGCCGCTTGCGACCAGAAAAATACTTTTTACATCAGGCTCTTAATTCCCACAGCAAGTAAACGTCACTGTTTTCCCAACCTGGAAATTTCACCAGGTGAACTGTCCAGAAAGGGGAGGAGAAATAATAATTTGAGAGTGCAGAATTCTTGCATCTCTTTTAATTCTTGATTTAGCCCAAAACAATCATGAGAAATACTACATCCATGTAATGGAGCACATAGTCAGTATTTCACCCAACCTCTATAAAATGCCCCAGATATACATCCCAAGAAATGAGATCAACACCAGATTAATGACACTTGATAGAAGTTACCAGTGAACATGGGCACAGGTCTGCTCCGCACAAAAGGGAATTGTAGTAAGCAAGTAGGCCTCCAAGAACAGCAAATTAAGGTCACGTCTTTTCCTTGTGTGCGATTGAGCACTCTAAGGAAGCTAAGTTCCCCACAACTAGAGAACATTTAAGTAAAAAAAGGATTGTTACACAGGGCATAAAACATAGAGATCAAAAATATGCAGTGCCGACTACTACATGTTCAGTTAAAGCCCTAGCATGTCCTCTAGTGACCCTGAGCACCTGAGGCACAGTGAAAGCAAAATATCAGGAGGAATGAACAGGAGCCAATAGACGCTCTCCCTTTCAAAAGTCGTATTCTTTCCTGTTCCAACTTTTTTCAGGGCCTTGCCCTCAACACCATAATAAAAACACGATAGAAAAGCCCAGTAGCTATTTAAAGGGAGGTTGCTTATAGGGAGCCACAACAGAGGTATACGTCACACTCTCCTCAGTTGGTTACCTTGGAATTGCTATCTCAGAGAAGGTCACAGACTCTGATAAGAACCAGCTGCTAACCCCTTGTACCTGAAACCCGTGGTAGGGATGAAAGAAATATCTCCTCTTTAAACTCTGCCAGGAGCAAAACCCCTGTGAGAATTAGATAAGTCTGTCTGTTCCTGTAGGATTGTATCTCTTTGGACTACAAACATTCACTCGATGTCCCTGAGCTGATTGTCCATTGTAGTTGCAAAATCATGGGCATCACTAAAATCTGGTGTATAGACACCTCAATCACTGTCCTTTGTACTCTTCATCAAGATCTTGGCTTTTGCCTTAAAATAATTTCCTTCATTGCAGTAGGGGCAGTACAACAAATTACAGTAGCTACTTTCTAGATGGAATTATTGACGGGACGCGAGAACTGTTACCTGGGGTCTCCAATACTCATAATCTATCACCACGGCAAGGAGCAGGCAGAGGAGACAGGCTGCACATGTGACGCTCTTCTAAGCACTATGAAACGGGAGAGGGTCTCCCTCTGCGTGGGAGGTGAGATCTGTTGCCTGGGGACTCCAATCCCCACATTTCATTACCAGGACACGGAGGGGACAGAGGAGGCAGGCCCCACATTTGGCACGTCACTGAGTGCTATATATTGTGAGAGGATCCCCTGCTGCGTGGGAGGCGTGCAGTCGGTTTCCAGGCCAAGGGCTGGCCTGTCATGGCCCGGAGGAGGCTAGGCCACCCCCTTGACTCTACATCTAGCCATCTAATCCTCGCTTGGCTGCTCCTTCCAAGACTAAATTGGCTTGGCTAAATTGGTGTTCTTAAAACATGTGTCCCTGAGCACCTTTCGTGTCCCTCAGGTGGGTGTGTGGTGATCCTGCATAAGCACTTCACCCATTACAACATGTGGAAGAGGAAAGTTGCCTCAAGCCCCTAGGGTGTTAAAAGCAACGACATGTCTGCTAACCACACAGCAGAGAACTGCATTATAGTAGGCATTGGCAACCTACTAGAGGAAGTAGAAATCATGGTGGGTGATAGGTGCCTGGTTGAAGGGAGAAATTATAGACCAAAAAAAGCTGGGCAAAATGTTTGAGAGCAAGTGAAGATGCTTCCAGATTTACTATCAACTTTTATTTCCCGAAAGCTGAGTGACTGCAACATATTGCAGAGGACTGCCAGTATGGAAACCAGTGATTCTACCAACTTACTACCATTAGTCACTTGCAAGAACAAGTTCAAACCTCTTCAGCTAGCTGTTAGGAGTACAGAAGAGCCCAAAAGGCCCAAATCCAGTAAACTACCTAGAGAGACAAACAAATACTGTGGCACAGCAGTGCCCCGCGATCAATTCTGCAGAAGTTGGTGAACTGATTTAATCTATGAGATCTGAAATATGAGAGTTAAAGCAGATGGTATTGAAGCTAACAGATCTTTTATGCCATCACATCACCTAGAGGCCCCAACCAAAACTCATACTAGCACTGGCAATAGCCCTGAATCTACCTGAATATTTATAGATAGACTGACAACAGAGAGAGATTGATTGAGAGGGCCCACTCAAAGGTCCACTTATCCCTTCTACCTGATATCAATTTGTTTAATCAGACAGGAAAGAGAGACAAATGCCATGAGTGCTACCTACAGAAACTCACTGGGGTGGTGGTCAATGTGCTTACATGCTGGTAGACTGGCAAGAGACCTAATACATCACATAAGTTAGCAACCCCTTCAACCTCTAGGTTACCCCCTCTTGAACACAATATCTATACCAATATCTAGGATTTTACCTCACACAAAGTTGCAGACTGGTTTAATCCCTCTGATGAGAACGACCTCCTTATGGCTAAACTATTTAAACAGAAACGAGGCACTTATGAAGTTCTCTCCTCACTAAAAACAAGGTCATCCACTGGATTAGGAGTGTGCACCACTGTTATTCCATCATTTAAAACGATACAGTGGACGTGAAGTGCTATGTACACTCAAACGGCGAAAAAGATTGTATTAAAATTATTCTAAAAGGCACCACCCTAACTAGGGTCCTTATAATGCTGGGCTCAGATTCAAGCAAGTCATGAGGACGCCTATTGGGGTATTCCAGAACCAAATGCTGTAAAACATCTCACAAAGGCCGGATTACAAGTTTTTGACATTACCTTGTCGCATGGCCTGCGTGCATGCAACCGGCGCTCTGTTCTAGATAGCAACCCAGCGCCAACTTTCAAACAGGAATGTACAGGAGCAATATAGATATAGATGGTGGTGCTGAGACATGAGAGCGCTAACGATCTCTTGGTCCTCTACATGTCCGTCCCACTGATGAATGGTTTATTGCCTGGACCAATCAAGGGAGGCAGTTGCTTGATTATTGCAAACAATTGGGAAAATGTTAAATGGGGCACCATCTGGACCAGCGAAGCGGCACTAAATTTAGTCTGTTAGCACCGCTCCCGCGTTGGACCTCTTTAAAGGTAGGCGGGAGGATCGGACCCAAGATGGCGGAGTGAGGATCTGTGCCGAGCAGCTCACCTGGAGGCTCTTCTCTTTCCCTCTTCTGGTGAAACGTTTGTGATGGAGAGGCTGTAATAGGACGTAACGCTTAAACCCAGGAAGACAGTGGGGACTTTTCGAGAGGGAAAAAAGAAATAGAAACGGCTTTTGGAGCTCTTTGGAACTTTTGGAGTGGCAGTGGCGGTGGCGGCTCTTACCGATGCTAAGGCTCCCGGACAGGGCTTGGCTTTTCCGGCGGACGATCCGAGGTCTGCTTGGGAGCTCGGGGCTCGGTTGGCTTAGCCTTAATCTTCGTGCTGCTTCTTACACCTGGTGGCTAAGGAGAATGTCTCCAAAGAATCCGCCACGAACAACGCGCAATAGCAAACAGACAACAGGAGCAGCGGTGCCTCCTCCTCCCCCTCCGGCTGTAATCGCACGAGCAGCGGCAGCAGCAGTGCTTCCCCCAATCACTTTGGCTACTGGAGCTGCAGGAACTTCCGCGCTAGAGAGCGATGGACGCCTTGCTATGGATGGGGAGAGGCCAGGAATCGAAGCACTATCGTCATTGTCAGCTGGGTCGTTGCATCAGGAGAGAGGAAATACCGATAAACAGGTACTGAGACCATCCATTTTACTAGCGGGCTCGCACATTAAGAACGCCGGTTAAAATGCAACCAAGACGGCAGTTAAACCACCGGCAGGAAGGGGGGGCCGACTGGGGGCGAAGCAGACCGTGTGTCTTATGCCTCAGAGGCTACTCCCCTAAAAACTATCCCCGCTTCTAAGGAGGCACTCTTGGGTAATGCAAAAATATGCGACATACAGGGGCACAAACAATCAAACTCACTTACCTGTAACATTCTTGCGGAGTCTGAATGGGTACCTACTAGCCCCTCAACGGAACAGACACGGGCTGAAGAGTCAATAACTGCTATAATAGCTGAAACTGCTGAAAACCCGTGTCCCGGCTCAAACACGGGTGTACAGATCTCGGCTGGAGAGGTGAGCACCGTCATCTCGGATTCAATATCTATTGTTGAACCTGCTAGAGGCTCTCAACATACACTGCATGATATTGGGACATGTAACGCAGCAGCGCATATTTCCGGGAAAGGAGAGCTGGCAGTGGAAAACGCGGCACTCATTGAGCCCACCGAACATACGGAGCATACTGAGCTTATTGAACCAACCGAGCAAGGCTCCTTCGAGGACTATCACGCAGAGACTGAGACAGAGGATGAGTCGGGGGAGAGGGGGGAGAAGGACTATCACACAGATGGCAAGGTAAAATCTCGTGCGGGAAGAGGACGCAAACTCAAAAGCAAGTCCAGGGCAAAGAGAGGTGGCAAGGTTGGTGCTATATCAAATCGGCCTATCACAAACAATAACCAAGCCTCAAAGAAGATTTATCTGGCTAAAAACCCTTTAAGAAAATGGATTGAAGCAAAAGGTTTGGTTAAAAACATGACGCTGAGACTATCAGGGGCAAGCCCTATAGAATCTACAGAACCTACAGAATTTATGCCTACTATAGAGGTGCTCCGCTTTGCCGGCAGCCCTACTACATTGGAAAATAGTGCCCTAACCACCCCACTCAACTTGTCACCGGACGGGCCAATTGATCAAGAACAGCTCTTGACTCAAGAATATGTGGCTGATTCTCTAGTACGGGTAGGTGAAACTCTACAACTTAATGCAATCGCAGCTGCCTCATCGATGAGTGATGCCACCCTCCCCTCCACCGGGAGTTCTTCTTCTGTAACGACTTTTCCTCTAGCCAATCCAGCGATGGGCAAACATCTATGCGCTGTTAAAGATGGACATGGGCAAGAAGCGACTGACTTCTCTTCATTAGACATAATACTCCAGATATTGAGTAATCAACGGGTTGAAGCGCAGGAACATTATCTTCAACTGAGGGGGGACAATAGCAAAGTGCAATCCTCCCTGCAAGAGCTTACTACTAAACTGGGGGGGATCTCGCAGGATATCGTCGGACTTCAACAACGGGTGGTCGAGATTGAGGAAACAAGTACAAAAACGATGGCTGTAGTCGATAAACATGATGCCCAGTTGTCAGTGCTCCAACTAAAAGTTGAAGATTTGGAAAACCGACAGAGACGATCCAATCTGAGACTTTTTGGGATACCAGAGGGGTCAGAGGGCTCTGATCCGAGGGCCTATTTAGTGGGGCTGCTTCAGAAAGCTTTCCCAGACCTTACAGACTGGGACTGGGATTCACAAATCCAGCGTGCTCATCGCCTGCCTTTGGTTCAGAGAAACAGGGAGAATCAGTTTCCACGCCCTTTTCTAATTTTTTTGGGTAACTTTTTATTGCGCCAAGCTGTCTCGCAGAGAGCTCGTCCTAATGCCCCTATAGCTATAGGTGAGTTCTCAATTTTTGCTCGCTCTGATTTAAGCAAGGAAACAATGGACAGACGCTGGACGCTCCGTAAACAGATCGATCCTATTAAGTCCAGCGGAGGTCAGGCGTTTCTTCAGGAACCCGCCCGTCTCAAGGTTATCAAAAACGGACGTACTCACTTCTTTAATGATGCAAAAGAAGCTGAAGCATATATCTCTAGTATCAGTGTGGGCAAGAGCTAGACTTAAAATTAACCTGAAGAATTAGCTCTAATTAAAATGCGTAAAGTATAACTTATAATTGGAAGGTTTGGTACTTAGAAACACTGGTTGTACGGGGGTATCATTGAGAATATGAAATGTGCTTGCCGGGCCCTCTACCTAGAAACTCTGGTTGATTGTGTTTTTTTTTTTTTTTTGCTTATTACTGAGAATATGAAAAGTGCCTATTATGTTTTTGTCCTATTTTTTATATTTCTTAAAGAGGAGGGAGGGCGGGGGCCTCTTAAAGTGACTTGCTATGCGCACTGCCTTACTAGCGGCAGCCGTTGCTGAAGGGTGGCTCTTCCCCGGTTGGGGTGAGAGCTAGGGGGGAGGGGGGTTTCTTTCTCTGCAGGATGGGGGGTCGGGGGGGAGAAAAATTTAGTAAAAACTGTTTTCAGGCTGATGGGGAAGAATGTTGTGAGGACATATCAGTTTTAACTGTCTGGCTTATTTGTATGAGGAACAGGAAACACACTAGGACACCTGGAGATGGGTTCAAGGATTTTATTAATTGTAAATATATGAAATAAAATGCCTAGCTTGGAACGTAGCGGGGCTAAATAGCAAAAACAAGAGATCCCTGGTTACAGAAGAACTAAAATTACACAACCCTCATTTCGCTCTTCTTTCTGAGACACATATTGCTGGGAAGGATAAGAAGCTACTCAATCAACTGGGATACGACACTGTGGTTTGCTCTACCTTCGGGTACTCCATAAGAGGGGTGGCTATCCTCAAGGATAAACGATTTAGGGCTGAAATATTACAGACTGCTTGTGACAAGGGTGGCAGATGGGCTGTTGCTCAGATTAGCTTTGAGAACTATAAATATGTTCTATGTGTGGTGTACGGTTCTAATACAGATGAACTGATGCTCTTTGATCAGCTGAATATTAAACTTTTGGACTGGGAGGGAGAACTTATTATCATGGGGGATTTTAATTGTATTATGGACTATAAAATAGATACAACTAGGTCTGGCAGTTGCCAAAGGATGCATAAAACCAGGTCGTTCATTTTTGACCTATGCCGTATCCACAATATTAAAGACGCTTGGCGGTATTTATATCCAAAAACACTGGGATATACATATTATTCAGCGCCTCATAAACTCTGTTCAAGACTGGATATGGCATTAATAAGCGATAACTTACTAAAGGTCCGCTCCATGGTTTTATGCCCCCGAATTTCTTTGGATCATGACGCAATAATGTTGATATTCACTATAACACACACTAGGACTTCTCCCAGACCATTCTCCTTCCCCAGACACTTAGTTTCAGATCCACTTTATATGATGCAGCTTAAATCGCATCTTATAGAATTTATAGATATCAATACGGACTCAGCTGCATGCTGTACGGTATGGGACGCTTGCAAAGCAAGTATTAGGGGCTTCACTCAGGCTTATGTGATTAGACAAAATCTGGAATTCAGAAAGCGCAACGCCTTGTTGATTTAAAAAATAACTACTCAAGAAGAAATACTGGCCTCAGCACTTCGACTAAATTTGTTAACGACTACAGAAATTGGCCTTAAACTTGGCCTACTAAAAAATGAAGCAAAGACTAAGTTCATCCAGAAGAGTAGCACTAGTATTCATAAATTTAAAATAGCACAATACGAGGGGGGGGGATAAAATTGGCAAAATCTTGGCCTATAAAGTTGCTGAGGATAGAGCAGGCAATCTGATTATAAATATTCGGGGGGACGGCAACAAAATTTATAACCAGCCACTAGACATACTAGAACAATTTGCTGATTTCTATAGAACATTATATACCCCAGAAACCGCACCTAATCTAGACATAATACGGGAATATGTTGACGAGCACTTAACAAACATACAGAACATTTCAGGAATGGACTCATTGTCTGACAATATAACCATGGCAGAATTACATCAGGCCATAGCTTTACTACCTGCAGGGAAAGCGGCGGGGGAGGATACAATACCTCTGGAGATATATAAAGCGTGTTTAGTGGAATTGGAATCTTTGCTACTGAAGGTAATGCAATCTGTTGGGCTAAACGGAAAAGCTCCTAAATCATGGAACAGGGCGAAAATAATCTTTTTTTTGAAGAAAGACAAGCCGAAGGAGGAGAGAGGGTCATACCGACCCATATCTCTGATAAATACTGAAGCAAAAATATTTGCAAAAATTTTAGCATTAAGACTGTCCCCTATTTTGCCTCAAATTATTAACCCACAGCAACATGGGTTCATAACCGGGAGAGATACTACAACGCACGTAAACATGGCCATTACGGCATTTGATGTAGCAGAGATAGAGTCCACCCCACTCGGCATGATCTTATTAGATGCCGAGAAGGCTTTCGACCGAGTGGGGTGGGACTATCTCTGGTGTGTCCTGTCTAAAATAGGGTTTGGGGGGCAATTTATGCGGGGTATACAGGCGCTGTATGATAACCCAACGGCCTGCACTAGTTATGGGGGCCTGACCTCTCCAGATTTCTTAATCTTACGCGGCACTCGTCAGGGATGCCCCCTTTCACCTCTCTTATTTGCCCTTTCATTGGAACCTTTTTTGTCTGCTCTTCAGTCCCAAACCCAGATTGTACCTTTTAGATCCGGTTCACAGGTGCTAAAAATAACAGCATATGCTGACGATATTGCGGTCTATTCACAGGATATTGTGGAGGCACTACAAGGTATCGTCCTAGAGGCTGGTAAATTCGGGAAAGTGTCTGGTTATAAACTTAATCTACAAAAGACGCAAGTTATAGCTAACTACACCCCAGCCGTGGCGGTTCCCGAGATTTGTAAAGTTGCTACATATCTAGGGGTCAAAATAACGGCCAAACTACAGGAAATTAATAATATAAATTACAACAAATTAACCAAATCTACTATTCTACTATTAAAAAAGTGGCACAGACTACCCTTGAATCTAATTGGCAGAATCAATCTAATTAAGATGAAGGTACTGCCTAAATTTGTGTACTTATTCCGATCTATCCCACTGGCACTAAACAATTTGTTTTTTAAGCAACTAGATGGAGCACTCAGCAGATTTATCTGGGGCTACAAAAAAGCGAGAAGGTCGCTGAATCTTCTGAAAAACAATACGAATGAGGGAGGGCTTAATTTTCCGGATTTTAAGATGTACTTTTGGTCTGCTTTTGTTATACGCTTCCGCTCTCTACTTAACAGAGGAAGGGCACTGTTTTTTCCACTCCTTTATGTTAAAACATGATTCAAATAGGTTTTTGCTACGAGCAAATGACCCTAACTACTTCAAAAGGGTCAAATTCAAGACCGCAAGAGACTTAATAAAGATTTGGGGCAATACATTAACTTACTGCAAAACCACTTTCTTCCATTCAAAGTTACAGCTGTGGGGCAATCCGGGTCTCCAGGGAATCTTCAATGATAACAACGCTTATAGCTGGTCTAGGTTAGGCATTAGTGTTTTAGGGGATCTATATGGTACACAAGGGTTTTTAGATTTTAACACTCTCAAATTGTTATATGATCTACCTGAAACTATGAGGTACAAACACCTACAGATGTACGACTATCTGATCAACAAAAAACAGGTTCAGGAGGTTTCGGATAGCGACATATGGACCTGTCTATACTCTCTCTTAATCGGTCTTAAATCAAACGACTGCCTTAAACTAGCTGATAAGTGGGGCAGTGTTAGACGGCGACCTCAGAGGAGCCCGGAAAGGGGGTCCTGACTACCCTGAGACCCACCCTCAAAGTATCGTAGCCGGGCACTGGCGGGAGACTCCTCAGGAGGAGAAATCTCGTATCGAGGATCGTACTTCTGGCACCACACGACACAGAAACACCACACCGTGCGTTCTTAGGAACCAATCTTTATCAAACAGGTTAGCACTGCAAATATGTACAAGGAGAGCACGGGCTCAATGAGTCTCGGAAGGGATAGGGGGTAGCGGGACAGTCTCTGGTAAAAGGTTCAAGGCAAGGGCGTACCCGGCGCACAGCTCACAATCCTCGAGCTGGGGGGTAGGCTGGTTGTCGTGGGGTCCGGCGGGACCGGTGGAGTCTGTGGAAGCCGCGAGTCACTCAGCGGGCTCAGGTACAAGTTCGGAGGTCTTACGATCTTCAGGGAGCCGCGAGTCACTCAGCAGGCTCAAGTACAAGTTCGGAGGTCTTACGATCTTCGGGGAGCCGCGAGTCACTCAGCAGGGCTCAGGTACAAGTTCGGAGGTCTTACGATCTTCAGGGAGCCGCGAGTCACTCAGCAGGGCTCAGGTACAGTTCGGAGGTCTTACGATCTTCAGGGAGCCGCGAGTCACTCAGCAGGGCTCAGGTACAAGTTCGGAGGTCTTACGATCTTCAGGGAGCCGCGAGTCACTCAGCAGGGCTCAGGTACAGTTCGGAGGTCTTACGATCTTCAGGGAGCCGCGACCGCGTCAGCAGGCTCTCGTTGTTCCAGCGTCGAATCTGCCGGACAGTCCCAGAGCACCCCTTGTTATAGGTCGACCCCTCTTTGATGTCCGAAGTCTGTGCAGGCAGGGGTCTTGTCACCTGGGGGTTGCTTGTCGGGGTTTCCTGCCATTGTCTTGTGATCTTTTCAGGGCCGGGTCGGGAGGAGTCCCAGACACCCAGCAGGCATGGAGCCAGCCCTCAGGGAGGCCGGAGGGCCGATCGAAACCCATCGCCCCAGGGGAGTTCAGAGGTGCGATAGAAACTGCTCCTCCCTCTCTCATCCCCTGGAAGCGTGATGTCCTCCAGCCAGAGTGGCGCCTCTAGGCCCGGGTCGCGCTGGGGCCGGGCGGCCATCTTGGTGCATGAAGTGGGCACGTGGGCCCGGGGTGGCCGAAGGGAGAGAGGCCATGGACGAGGATGTCCAGGTCGGGTGCGTGTGTTCTGGTGGAAAGGATCGGTTAGGCCGGGGGATTGGGGCTGCCGGTACCAGGTTACGTGGTGTGGGGACCAGTAGAGCCATGTTACGAGGCCGGGTCCAACACGCGTCCCCCCCAGCTGAAAGCCGGAGAGAACTGCCCATCATCTTGGGGGGTTCTCTTCGCTGAGGCGGAAGAACCGGGAGATGCCGTCAGCGTTGGCGTGGTCCGTACCAGGGCGATGTTCTACGGTGAAATCCATCCCCTGGAGGGAGATTGACCACCGCAGTAGCTTGGGGTTTTCTCCTCGCATCTGCATGAGCCATCGCAAGGGCCGATGGTCGGTTTGGACTTTGAAATGGGTGCCGAACAGGTAAGGGCGTAGTTTCTTGAGCGCCCAGACCACGGCAAAGGCTTCGCGCTCAATGGTGCTCCATCTCTGTTCTCTGGGCAACAGCCGCCGGCTGAGAAAGGCGATGGGCTGGTCTAGGCCTTGGTCATTCACCTGGGACAAGACGGCCCCAATGCCATGCTCGGAGGCATCGGTTTGGACTACAAACTCCTTGGAGTAGTCGGGAGCCTGGAGGACGGGGGCAGTACACATGGCCTTCTTTAGGGCATCGAACGCCTCCTGGCAGGCAGTCGTCCAGTGCACCTTCTTTGGCTGTTTTTTGGATGTGAGTTCTGTGAGGGGGCCGACAAGGCTGCCATACCCCTTGATGAATCTTCGGTAGTAGCCAGTGAGGCCCAGAAAGGCTCGGACCTCCGTTTGGGTGGTGGGGGGTTCCCAGGCCACGATGGCGTCGATCTTTGGCTGTAGAGGGGCGACCTGGCCACTCCCGACCTGGTGCCTCAGGTAGACTACTGATCCTTGCCCAATTTGGCACTTGCTGGCTTTTACTGTGAGGCCTGCCTGGCGCAGGGCGGTTAGCACCCTCCGGAGGTGCTGGAGGTGCTCACTCCATTCGGAACTGAAAACGGCGATGTCGTCTAGATAGGCCGCGCTGAACTGTTCCAGCCCGGCCAGGACTCTATTCACCAGTCGCTGGAAGGTGGCCGGGGCATTTTTCATTCCGAAGGGCATTACGCGGAAGCGGTAATGCCCATCTGGGATGGAGAAGGCGGACCGCTCCTTGGCCCCCTCGGTGAGCGCAATCTGCCAGTATCCGCAGGTGAGGTCGAAGGTGCTGAGGAACCGGGCTGCCCCGAGTCGGTCAATGAGTTCGTCGGCTCGTGGAATGGGGTGGGCATCGGCTCGGGTGACGTCATTGAGCCCCCGGTAGTCCACACAGAACCGGAGCTCGGGGGCGACACCGGGGGCCGCTGCCTTCGGGACCAGGACCACTGGGCTGGCCCAGGGGCTGTCAGATGGCTCGATCACCCCCATGGTCAACATCTTTGAGACTTCAGCTTGAATGCAGGACCGGACCCGGTCTGGGACCCGGTATGCTCAGTGTCTCACCGGCGGGCTGTCCCCGGTGTCCACGTCATGGACACACCAGTCGGTGACTCGGGGGATCAGGGAGAAGAGGTCGGCAAATTGTCCTAGTAGCTGGCGGCAGTCCTCTTGTTGCTGGGCAGTGAGAGCTGGGGAGAGGTTTACTCCCTCCACGGAGCCATCCTGCTCCTTGACACACAGGAGGTCCGGGAGGGGATCGGACTCATCTTCGGCCCCGTCATCGGTGGCCAGCAGGAGGCTCAGTTCTGTCCGCACGAAGTGAGGCTTGAGGCGGTTCACGTGAAGGACCCGGAGGGGATCCCGAGGCGACTGGACGTCCACCAAGTATGTGACTTGACTCTTCCGCTCATTCACTTTGTAGGGCCCGGTCCACCTGTCCTGGAGGGCGCCTGGCTTCACGGGGGCCATGACCCATACTTGTTGGCCCGGCTGGAACTCGACCAGAGTGGCTTTCTGGTCGTACCAGCGCTTCATCTCTTCTTGGCTTGTCTCTAGGTTGGCCTCGGCCAGTGTTCGGAACTTCCTGGTCTGGTTCCGGAGGGTCAGAACATAGTGGAACACATCTTGTGGGGTGGTCTGGGGTGCCGCCTCCCACCCTTCCTTAACCAAGCTGAGGGGACCTCGGACGGGGTGCCCATAGAGCAACTCAAACGGGCTGAACCCTAGGGACTTCTGGAGGACCTCTCGGTAAGCGAATAAGAGGCAGGGGAGCAGGACGTCCCACTTACGCCGGAGGGGCTCTTCTAGGCCGGTGATCATCCCTTTCAGAGTCCTGTTAAACCTCTCTACTAGGCCGTTCCCTTGGGGATGGTACGGGGTGGTGAATTTGTAGGACACTCCACATTGTTGCCACAGGGACGTCATGTACTTCGAGATACAATTAGTGCCGCGATCGCTCACGACCTCGCGGGGGAAACCTACCCGGGAAAAGATCCCCATCAGGGCCCGGCCCACTACGGGGGCCGTGACGGTGCGTAGGGGGATCGCCTCAGGGTATCGGGTGGCGTGATCCACCAGGACCAGGATGAAACGGTGACCTTGGGAGGTGGGGGGGTCCAGGGGCCCCACGATGTCGATCCCGACTCGTTCAAAGGGGGTACTGACGACCGGGAAGGGTTGGAGGGGAGCCTTGCGCTTCCCCCCACTCTTCCTACTAGCTTGGCACGTGGGACAGGACTTGCAGTGGGCTTCTACAGCTGCTCTCATTCTAGGCCAGTAAAAATGGGTCACGAGACGGCTGTAGGTCTTGTCTTGACCCAGGTGGCCGGCGAGGGGGACGTCGTGGGCTAAGCCCAGGAGGAAGTCTCGGAAGCGGAGGGGTACCACCAGCACCCGTCCGGATCCCAGCTCCACCGACTTCTGCTCACTGTACAAAATGCTATTCTCCCAATAAATTCGGTGCGTTCCAGTTTGGTCGCCTGCGGCTTGGCCCTCGGCCTGGCACCGTAGTCCGACCAGGGAAGGACAAGTGGCTTGCTCCCGGCAAAACTCCTCCCGGGTGGGCCCGCCCTCGTGACGCCATTGGGCCAACTCGGGTAGATCGCCTAACTCGGGGACCGGGGCGGTGTCGGACAGTGAGGGCTCGTCGCTGGCGACGGGCCCTTCCGGTGGGGGGACGGGAGGACCCTCGGGGGTTACTGCTCTGACTTCTTCGGTCGGGGCGTCTTCGACTTCTCCCAGGGGGGGAAGTCGAGCTGACATGGATCGGGTGGTGGCGCACACCCACTCGGGGAGCCCCATCATCTCTAGGTGGGCCTTGCGCTCGACGTGCTTCCAGGGAGAACTCTTCAGGTCGTTTCCTAAGAGGCAGTCGACCGGCTGGGAGGTTCTTACGGCAACCCTCAGCTTACCTATCACCCCACCCCACTCAAACGGCACCAGAGCTACCTGACACATACTCTCTCTATTATCGGCGGAAATTACTGGGCAAAAGACGTTGGGGAGGATCTGCTCCTCGGGGACTAAGTGCCTGAGGACACCGGTGATGCTGGCCCCGGTGTCCCGCAGGGCCTCTATTTGGTGGCCATTGATCTTGACGAGCTGCCCGTATTTTTTCGTGTTGGAGGGCAGGAGGCTACCAGGGACCATCTCCCTATCTCCCAGGGATACTAGGGCCATGGCTGCGGGTTCCCACTCCCCGGTTTCCTCAACCTCCTCCCCCAGAGCTATGTTGGCTATCTGTCTTGCAGGGGTGTTTTGGGTGGCCATGGGGCATTCTGGGTCATTGGCGTAGTGCCCGGGCTTCTGGCAACGGAAACAAGTGACGGTTACCCTGTGTCCCAGTCTCCCGGGGGGTCCGGTTACTGGTGGGGGGGGCGCTGGGAAAGGTGGAGGTTGGGTTTTTGGGGGACTCGGCTGGGACTCTCTCTGGCCTCCCTGGTTCCCCCCTCCTCTCTGGCGGGGTGGTCCCTGACTGGCTCGGGGGTATTCTCCTACCATGCCCCGGGTGACCCGGGTGTTGGTCCAGCGGTCTGCTTCCACCGCCAGCTTCCTGGGATCGGTGAGTTTCCTGTCAAGCAGATGCTGGCGTAGTTCCACAAAGCAGTTCGCAGCCAGGTGTTCCCACAACAGGAGGTCGGTGAGTTCCTCAAGGGTGGTGACTTTGCTGCCCTTGACCCACCCATCGAAGGCCCGACTAAAAAAGTTTACATATTCCACCCAGGTGGTGCCCGGGATTTTCCTGCAGTCCCGGAATCGCTGACGGTACATCTCGGGGGTGAGACCGTACCTTGTGAGTAGAGCCTCTTTCATGTGGCTGTAGGAGGTCTGCAGAGAGAGGGGTAGGTCGAGCAGGGTGTCTCTTCCTTCGCTCAGAAACCGTCCCCACAACCCTGCCCCCCAGTCCTTCTGCGGGACCCGATGGGAGGTCATGGCGACCTCGTAGGCCCTGAACCATTGTTGAATGTCATCGTTTTTATAATATTCCTTGACCACGTCCTTGGGGATGTGGACCTTCTGCTCCGCTGGGGAGGTCGCCTCTCGGTTTCCCGGGGGCCTCCCTTCCTCACTTCTGGCCTTGAGCTCGATTTCTTTCAAGCTGCGTTCGTGCTCTAGTTGGAGCTTTCTTCCTTCGTGTTCCCGTTGGAGCTTCTTCTCTTCTAGCTCGCCTTGCACGCGCATTTGCTCTACTGCTAGCTTTTTCTCCGCTAACTTTAATTCGCCTTCGATTTTGAGTTTAGCTAACTCGAGTTCGTGATTGCGGCTTCTCTCTCTGTCCGCGAGTTCTTCCGGGGATAGACCCCCGTCTGGAACGATGCCTCGCACCTGATTGCTGCTGCTTTCGCCTTGGGGGGGTGCGGCCTCGTCGGGGCGCTCTCCCGTGTCTTCCGGGCGGGAGGCCCCGGCATCCACCCAGGCTTTCAGTGCTTTCTGCAAATCTTCCTTGGTGTTCAGACCGGTGGTAGCGATTCTAAGTTCTTTGCAGAATTGCTTTAGTTCTTTGTGTGTGTATTCTTCTAGTTGTTCCACCTGGAACACCCTGTTGGCGTTGATTTCTGCGGGGATCATGGCGTTTCCTTCTGCCATCTTTGTCGGTAGTGCGTCCGTTGTTCACGGTACGATCTCTCGGTGATAGGCCCGAATCCCATCGCTTGCCACCAATGTTAGACGGCGACCTCAGAGGAGCCCGGAAAGGGGGTCCTGACTACCCTGAGACCCACCCTCAAAGTATCGTAGCCGGGCACTGGCGGGAGACTCCTCAGGAGGAGAAATCTCGTATCGAGGATCGTACTTCTGGCACCACACGACACAGAAACACCACACCGTGCGTTCTTAGGAACCAATCTTTATCAAACAGGTTAGCACTGCAAATATGTACAAGGAGAGCACGGGCTCAATGAGTCTCGAGAGGGATAGGGGGTAGCGGGACAGTCTCTGGTAAAAGGTTCAAGGCAAGGGCGTACCCGGCGCACAGCTCACAATCCTCGAGCTGGGGGGTAGGCTGGTTGTCGTGGGGTCCGGCGGGACCGGTGGAGTCTGTGGAAGCCGCGAGTCACTCAGCGGGCTCAGGTACAAGTTCGGAGGTCTTACGATCTTCGGGGAGCCGCGAGTCACTCAGCAGGGCTCAGGTACAAGTTCGGAGGTCTTACGATCTTCAGGGAGCCGCGAGTCACTCAGCAGGGCTCAGGTACAGTTCGGAGGTCTTACGATCTTCAGGGAGCCGCGAGTCACTCAGCAGGGCTCAGGTACAAGTTCGGAGGTCTTACGATCTTCAGGGAGCCGCGAGTCACTCAGCAGGGCTCAGGTACAGTTCGGAGGTCTTACGATCTTCAGGGAGCCGCGACCGCGTCAGCAGGCTCTCGTTGTTCCAGCGTCGAATCTGCCGGACAGTCCCAGAGCACCCCTTGTTATAGGTCGACCCCTCTTTGATGTCCGGAGTCTGTGCAGGCAGGGGTCTTGTCACCTGGGGGTCGCTTGTCGGGGTTTCCTGCCATTGTCTTGTGATCTTTTCAGGGCCGGGTCGGGAGGAGTCCCAGACACCCAGCAGGCGTGGAGCCAGCCCTCAGGGAGGCCGGAGGGCCGATCGAAACCCATCGCCCCAGGGGAGTTCAGAGGTGCGATAGAAACTGCTCCTCCCTTTCTCATCCCCTGGAAGCGTGATGTCCTCCAGCCGGAGTGGCGCCTCTAGGCCCGGGTCGCGCTGGGGCCGGGCGGCCATCTTGGTGCATGAAGTGGGCACGCGGGCCCGGGGTGGCCGAAGGGAGAGAGGCCATGGACGAGGATGTCCGGGTCGGGTGCGTGTGTTCTGGTGGAAAGGATCGGTTAGGCCGGGGGATTGGGGCTGCCGGTACCAGGTTACGTGGTGTGGGGACCAGTAGAGCCATGTTACGAGGCCGGGTCCAACAGGCAGACTACTAGGTCTAAATATAACATCAAAAGAGATAGAGTGTTCCCTGTCAAATATTAATAAGCGAGTACGATCATCTAGTTTAAGGCTCCAACAATTTAGAACGACCTGCATGTTATATTACACGCCCGAAAGAATCTCCAAATGGTCCTCTAACAACTCCTACAGCGATCGTACGAAATGCCCCAAATGTTCCGCCGAGGCAGCCGACCTAGCACATATGCTGTTCTCTTGTCCCAATCTTAAGGCCTTTTGGGGGGACATTCAGAAGGTTGTGAAAATTAAGCTGATTCAGCTGCCCATATTTACTGCTTCTTCGGTTTTGTTAGATATTTATCCTATCTCTTTCCCACAGGCTGCCTTGGTTACTATACTTATGTCATGTGCCAAATTAACTATGGCCAGAGCTTGGACCTGCTCCGAACCACCTACGGTCTGGGATTGGTGGGCACTTGTAACCGAGATTCACTCGATGGAGCTAGCATTAGCGAATCTTAGGGGAACACGCTCATTGAGTAAATATGAAATAAATTGGGGAACCTTTGTGGAATGATGGTGCTCTCTCCTCCTGTTAAGCATAGCCAAATACTGAGCTTTAATGCGTCTAATAACGAGCTTCTTTTTCTTTCTTCTTTATAACTTGTCTCCGGAGCTATTTATTTTGGCCTTGTGTTGAAAGAATGTTATAATTTATTAGAGAATCTATATATTTTTTTACTTTCTTTTGTCTTTCCCTTTCATCTCTGTTTTGTTTATTTTATATATATGTCTGCTAGTACATGTATTAATGTATGTTTTACTTGCCAGCCTGTTAATAAATAAAAATAAAAAAGAGAAATAGACCTCTTTAAAGGTAATACGAATTGTCCAACCAGACTGCTAGAAATCCATCACATGCTGTGCTTTGACCTTAGGGGAATTTTTGTGTAGAATACAGTGGGGGCTAGACCTCAGAGTGGTCCAACTCTAATTGCCGGCCTGGAAAGCCCAACCGAATAAATGCTAGTAAGTTCGGTGACAGATATATAATAAAGGCGATGAGGGCCTCCTAAAGAAGGCAGGATTAAGACCAAAGCACAATCGACCAGCCTTTTTAGGTCTCGCCTGACCCAGCGCATGCGCTGGTCTGGCGAGACTTTTTGTGAGGTAAAAAAATGCTACCATGGCCAGCCTAGAGCTACAATGCATGTGCGCGGGCGCGCGCTTAGGAGCAGAGGCTGGCAAACCTCGTCATGCTCATTAAGCACCCGCGATCACTTTCACTTTCGCCCACGATCACTTTCGTGGCGCCCCTTTGATGTTCTTGTTCAAAGAAAATCAAACATCAAAGAACATGTTGTTGTGCTAATGCTTTGCTGCGCACATTTGACTTACAATGTGCTTTCTCTTTCCACAAACTCGATGTTTTGTTCCTTTATTTTGAGATGCTTTTAGTATTACTGTTTTGTGACTTAAAGAACATTAAGGAAATGTTGCTGTGTGTTGGAAGGCGTTCCCCGGGGAGGCTGCGGAATGTGTTCCTGACCACCCTGAGGCCCACCTTTCTCAGAGTTAGGCCGAGCAAGAGCAGGGAGGCCCTTCCTGGAAGGGTCTCGCACCTAGGATCGCACACGCTACGCTTACTCTCTTCTTCGGATAGAGGGACACCACACAGTAAATCGTTGTAAGATAATAAGCTCTTATCGGTGGTTATCAGGGATCTTTATGATCCGGCAGGTAGGTGCAGAATTAATGCCACAAGCGGCAGCGATCTTGTGATGGAGGGAAAAGGGGTAGCGGGACAGTCTTTCAATCAGTGTCTCTGCGAGGTATGCGGCGCCCAGCTCTCAATCCTCGAGCTGAGGGGATGTTGCTTCTCTCGGCAATCTCTGCCGACTCTCTTGGAGGAACGGGCTGCAAGTCACTCAGCAGGCACCGGAGGATCTTAGTTCAGGGAGCCGCGACGGCGTCAGCAGGGCTCAGATGGTTCAGAATTCGGGGAGCTGCGACAGCGTCAGCAGGGCTCAGATGGTTCAGAGTTCGGGGAGCCGCGACAGCGTCAGCAGGGCTCAGATGGTTCGGAGTTCGGGGAGCCGCGACAGCGTCAGCAGGGCTCAGATGGTTCAGAGTTCGGGGAGCCGCGACAGCGTCCGCAGGGCTCAGTTGGTTCGGAGTTCGGGTAGCATTCTTCTGTTCGGGGAGCGATCGAGCCGCGACCAAGTCCAGTCCAGGTCTTCTCTGCCTCTCGTCCCTTCAGCACCCCTTGTTATACTCCCCCTCCTCTTTGAAGTCCGGAGTCCTCGCGGAGAGGGGTCTGGTGCCTGGGGGGCGGTGTGTCGGGGTTTCCTGTCGCTCAGCCCCTTGATCTGTTCAGGTGTGTCCGGGAGGGACTCCAGACGCCCAGCAGGAGAGGCGCCCGCTCACCGGGGGCCTGGTGGTCAATCGGAACCTCCCTCGGGGAAGAGACTAGAGGTGTGACAGGGTCGGCGCCTCTCGGTCTGGTTTGGGGGGGGGTTTCGTTCTCCCTCGGCCGGGCATGCGTGTTGGGGATCTGGTTGGCCCTCGGGATGTTGGTCCACGGAAGCCAGAAGGCCGTGCCCACGAGGTTCGGCGTGGTTGTAGTGTGACTTGCTGGTCGGGAGGGCCCACGCCACGAGGCCGGTCTTACACGTGCCCCCCCCAGCTGAAAGGCGGGGAGAACTACCCATCCACTTGGGAGTTCTCCTCGCTGAAGCGGAAGAATCGGGACAGGCCGTCCGCGTTGGCGTGGTCAGTCCCGGGGCGATGTTCCACAGTGAAATCCATCCCCTGGAGAGAGATGGACCAGCGTAGCAGCTTGGGGTTTTCCCCTCGCATCTGCATCAACCACCGCAGGGGTCGATGATCTGTTTGCACTCGGAAGTGTGTTCCGAACAGGTAGGGCCGTAGCTTTTTGAGGGCCCAGACTACTGCGAACGTCTCTCGTTCAATTGTGCTCCACCGCTGTTCCCGGGGCAGTAACCTTCGGCTGATGAAGGCTATGGGCTGATCTATGCCTTTGTCGTCGTACTGTGAGAGGACTGCCCCGATGCCGTGTTCCGAGGCGTCCGTCTGGACCACAAACTCCTGGGCGTAGTCGGGTGCTTTGAGCACTGGAGCCGCGCACATTGCGGCCTTTAGGGTGTCGAACGCCTCCTGGCAGGAGGGAGTCCAGTGTATTTTCTTGGGGTGTTTTTTGGAGGTTAGTTCTGTGAGAGGGCCTGCGATGCTGCCATAGTTTTAAATAAACCTTCGGTAGTAGCCGGTGAGGCCCAGGAAGGCTCGGACTTCCGTTTGGGTTGCAGGGGGTTCCCAGGACAAGATGGCGTCGATCTTCGGCTGGAGGGGGGCGACCTGCCCACTCCCCACTCCCCACCTGGTGCCCCAGATAGGTTACGGAGCCGTGCCCAATTTGACATTTGCTAGCTTTGACGGTGAGTCCGGCTCGGCGCAGAGCCAGCAGGACTTGACGGAGGTGCTGGAGGTGCTCGGTCCATTGGGAGCTGAAGACCGCTATGTCGCCGAGGTATGCTGCGCTGAACCCCTCTAGTCCGGACAGGACCCTGTTCACCAGCCGCTGGAAGGTGGCCTGGGCATTTTTCATTCCGAACGGCATCACCCTAAAGCGGTAGTGCCCATCCGGGGTGGAGAAGGCGGAGCGCTCCTTGGCTCCCTCGGTGAGGGCAATCTGCCAGTACCCACGGGTCAGGTCGAAGGTGCTGAGGTAGCAGGCGGCCCCAAGGCGGTCAATGAGTTCGTCGGCACGGGGGATAGGGTGAGCGTCTGCTCGGGTGACCGCATTGAGGCCTCGGTAGTCCACGCAAAATCTCAGCTCGGGGGCAACACCCGGGGTAGTCGCTTTCGGAACCAGGACTACCGGGCTGGCCCAGGGGCTGTCGGAGGGTTCAATCACCCCGAGGTCTAACATCTTTGCCACCTCGGTCTGGATGCAGGTCCGGACCCGATCAGGGACTCGGTAGGCACGATGTCTCACTGGCGGGCTGTCTCCGGTGTCCACGTCGTGGACACACCAGCTGGTGACCCCGGGGGTCAGGGAGAAGAGATCCGCGAACTGCCCTAGTAGCTGGCGGCAGTCGTCGGTCTGTTGGGCTGTGACGGCGGTCGACAGTCTCACTCCTTCCACGGATCCATCGGTTTCCTTCGCCCCCAGGGGGTCTGGAAGGGGATCGGTGTCTTCTTCGGCCCCATCGTCGGTGGCCAGGAGTAGACTTAATTCGGTCCGTACAAAGTGGGGCTTGAGGCGGTTCACGTGGAGAACCCGGAGGGGGTTCCGCGGGGACTGCACATCGATGAGATATGTGACTTGGCTCTTCCGCTCGATCACCTTGAAGGGCCCAGTCCATTTATCTTGGAGAGCGCAGGGTCTCACCGGGGCCATGACCCAGACTTGTTGGCCCGGCTGAAACTCGACCAGCGTCGCATTCTGGTCATACCAGCGCTTCATTTCTTCTTGACTGGCCTCGAGGTTTGCTTCTGCGAGTTCCCTGAATTTTCGGGTCTGGTTGCGGAGCGCCAAGATGTATCGGAACACGTCCGGAGGGGTCCCCCGGGGGGTTGTTTCCCACCCCTCCTTGACCAGGCTCAGGGGTCCTCGGACGGGGTGTCCATATAATAGTTCGAATGGGCTGAATCCCAGGGATTTTTGGGGAACCTCCCGGTAGGCGAACAGGAGACATGGGAGGAGGACGTCCCACCTCCGGCGTAGGGGTTCCTCGAGGCCCAGGATCATTCCTTTCAGCGTTTTGTTAAAGCGCTCGACTAGTCCGTTTCCTTGGGGGTGGTACGGGGTGGTGAATTTGTACGATACTCCGCACTGCTGCCAGAGGGACTTCATATAACGGGAGATAAAGTTCGTACCCCGGTCACTCACGACTTTGTGGGGGAACCCCATGCGGGAGAAGATCCCCATCAAGGCCCGGCCCACCACGGGGGCCGTCACGGTGCGGAGAGGGATGGCCTCGGGGTAACGGGTGGCATGATCCACTAGAACGAGGATGAACCGGTGGCCCTGGGCGGTCTTGGGGTCCAGCGGTCCCACAATGTCGATTCCTACCCGCTCAAAAGGGGTACTGACGACGGGGAAGGGCTGTAGCGGAGCCTTGCGCTTGCCCCCACTCTTTCCTTTCCGCTGGCCTGGCACGTGGAGCAGGACTTGCAGTGGGCCTCCACATTTGCTCGCATCTTGGGCCAATAGAAGTGGGTGACGAGCCGTTGGTAGGTCTTATCTTGGCCTAAGTGTCCGGCCAGGGGTACATCATGGGCCAGGCCCAGGAGGAGACTTCGGAAGCGTAGGGGTACCACTAGTACCCGGGCCGATCCCAACTCGGCCGACTTCTGTTCGCTGTACAGGAGGCCGTCCTCCCAGTATACCCAGTGGGTGCCAGTCTGGTCGCCTGCTACTTGGGCCTCGGCCTGTTGTCGGGGTCCGATGAGGGACGGGCAGGTGGATTGTTCTTGGCAGAATTCTTCACGGGAGGGGCCCCCTTCGCAAGGCCACTGGGCCAGTTCTGGCAGGTCCTCGAGGTGGGTCAGGGTTTCGGGGTCGGAAGGCACTGACCCTTCGTCGGGAGCGGTCGGCTCGTCCAGAAGGGGGTCGTTGGCCTCTGGTGGTGTATTCTGGATCTCGGGGGTGGTGGCGGTGTCTAGCGGCATGGGCTCTTCCCCCTCGGAGGGAGGCGCCCGGAGAGTCATTGAGCGCGTGGTGGCGCATACCCACTCGGGGAGGCCCATCATCTCGAGGTGGGCTCTTCGTTCCACTTGTCCCCACGGGGAGTTCTCAAGGTCGTTGCCCAGGAGGCAGTCCACGGGCTGGGAGGTTCGGACCGTCACCTTTAACTTGCCGGTGACTCCCCCCCCATTCGAAGGGGACTAGGGCCATCCGACAGAGGCTCTCGGAATTGTCTGAGGAGATGACGGGGCAAAAGGCGCCAGGCAGGATCTGATCCTCGGAGATCAGGTGACAATGAACCGCCGTGACACTCGCCCCCGTGTCCCGGAGGCCCTCGATGCGGTGACCGTTGACCGTCACCTGCTGTCGGTACTTCTTCGTGTTGGCGGGCAGGGACGTTCCGGGGACCATCTCTCGATCCCCTAGGGAGACCAAGGCTATGGCGGCTGGTTCCCATTCTTCGGAGTCTTCTATCTCTTCCCCCAGGGCTACAGAGGCCATCTGTCAAGTCGGCGGGGTTGTTGTGGTGGACCGCTGGTACAGGGGACACTGGGGGTCGCTGGCATAGTGTCCGGTCTGTTGGCAGCGGAAGCAGGTGATCCTCACTCGGGGCCCCGGCCTCCCTGGTGGCCCGGTGCTGGCCGGAGGTGGAGCTGGAAAGGGCGGAGATTGTCCTCTGGGAGGGCTGAGCGGGGATCCCCCCGGAAGCTCCCTTTGCCGGGCCTTGATTCCCTCCGCCCCTCTGGCGGGGGGGTCCCTGACTGTGGCGACCGTAGTCCCCCACGGGGCCCCGGGAGGCCCGGGTGTTCACCCATCGGTCAGCCTCGACGGCCAGTTTTCGAGGGTCTGTGAGTTTGCTGTCCAGGAGGTGCTGGCGCAGCTCTACGAAGCAATTCACGGACAAGTGTTCCCATGCGATTAGGTCGAACAGCTCCTCGAAGGTGGAGACCTTGCTGCCCTTGATCCATCCGTCCAAGGCCCGGCTGTAGAAGTTCACGTACTCCACCCAGGTGGTACCGGGTATCTTTTTGCAGTCTCTAAACCGTTGCCGGTACATTTCAGGGGTGAGCCCATATCTGGCTACTAGAGCCTCTTTCATGTGACTGTAGGAGTTCATCACGGTGGAGGGCAGGTCCAGCAGGGTATCTCTCCCCTCGCTCAGGAACCGGCCCCACAGCCCAGCCCCCCAGTCCTTCTGCGGGACTCGGTGGGAGGTCATGGCGACTTCGTAGGCCTTGAACCATTGCTGAATATCGTCGTTCTTATAGTATTCTTTCACCACATCTTTGGGGATGTGGACCTTTGGTTCCACGGTGGAGGAGATGGGTTGGGTTTCCGAGGGTCGGGCCTCCGCCTTCTTAGCCTTGAGCTCGATTTCTTTTAGGCTACGTTCGTGCTCTAGTTGGAGTTTTTTCTCGTCGTGTTCTCTCTGTCGTTTCTTTTCCTCTAGTTCTCCTTGTAGGCGTAACTGTTCCACCACCAGTTTTTTCTCAGCCAGCTTTAGCTCTCCTTCGATTTTAAATTTTGCTAGTTCTAGTTCGTGGTTGCGATCTCTTTCTCGGTCCGCTAGTTCCTCTGGGGATAGGCCCCTCTCGGGGGCGCCGTTCCTCCCCGGGTTGCTTCGTGGTTCGTTGGGAGGTTCTCCTTCTGTTTGTGTCCGGGGAGTTTCTGCCTCGACCCAGGTTTTTAATGCCCCCTGGAAGTCCTCTTTTGTGCTTAGTCCGGTGGTAGCGATTCCAAAGTCTTTGCAAAATTGTTTCAGTTCTCGGTGTGTATAAGATTCTAACTGGTCTTTTTGGAATGCCGTGCTCGGGTTGGTGCCTGCGGCACCTGGCGAAGTTTCTCCTTCCATTCTTCTTGGTAGCGCGTACGCCATCTACTGCACGATCTCTAGGTGTTGGCTCGGATCCCGTCGCCTGCCACCAAATGTTGGAAGGCGTTCCCCGGGGAGGCTGCGGAATGTGTTCCTGACCACCCTGAGGCCCACCTTTCCCAGAGTTAGGCCGAGCAAGAGCAGGGAGGCCCTTCCTGGAAGGGTCTCGCACCTAGGATCGCACACGCTACGCTTACTCTCTTCTTCGGATAGAGGGACACCACACAGTAAATCGTTGTAAGATAATAAGCTTTTATCGGTGGTTATCAGGGATCTTTATGATCCGGCAGGTAGGTGCAGAATTAATGCCACAAGCGGCAGCGATCTTGTGATGGAGGGAAAAGGGGTAGCGGGACAGTCTTTCAATCAGTGTCTCTGCGAGGTATCCGGCGCCCAGCTCTCAATCCTCGAGCTGAGGGGATGTTGCTTCTCTCGGCAATCTCTGCCGACTCTCTTGGAGGAACGGGCCGCGAGTCACTCAGCAGGCACCGGAGGATCTTAGTTCAGGGAGCCGCGACGGCGTCAGCAGGGCTCAGATGGTTCAGAATTCGGGGAGCTGCGACAGCGTCAGCAGGGCTCAGATGGTTCAGAGTTCGGGGAGCCGCAACAGCGTCAGCAGGGCTCAGATGGTTCGGAGTTCGGGGAGCCGCATCAGCGTCAGCAGGGCTCAGATGGTTCAGAGTTCGGGGAGCCGCGACAGCGTCCGCAGGGCTCAGTTGGTTCGGAGTTCGGGTAGCGTTCTTCTGTTCGGGGAGCGATCGAGCCGCAACCAAGTCCGCAGGCTCTTGTCAGTCCAGGTCTTCTCTGCCTCTCGTCTCTTCAGCACCCCTTGTTATACTCCCCCTCCTCTTTGAAGTCCGGAGTCCTCGCGGAGAGGGGTCTGGTGCCTGGGGGGCGGTGTGTCGGGGTTTCCTGTCGCTTAGCCCCTTGATCTGTTCAGGTGTGTCCGGGAGGGACTCCAGACGCCCAGCAGGAGAGGCGCCCGCTCACCGGGGGCCTGGTGGTCGATCGGAACCTCCCTCGGGGAAGAGACCAGAGGTGTGACAGGGTCGGCGCCTCTCGGTCTGGTTTGGGGGGGGGTTTCGTTCTCCCTCGGCCGGGCATGCGTGTTGGGGATCTGGTCGGCCCTCGGGATGTTGGTCCACGGAAGCCGGAAGGCCGTGCCCACGAGGTTCAGCGTGGTTGTAGTGTGACTTGCTGGTCGGGAGGGTCCACGCCACGAGGCCGGTCTCACACTGTGAAACTGGACAACGTTCACAGTGTTTATTTCTGATCGCAGCGGCTGCTTCATGTCTGTTGCACCATTCAGGGAGTCCTTTTGTTGAAGCTTTCATGAGGACATGATGAGGAAGCTGGAAACTTTTGGCACATTCTCTTTAAAAGCACAGCATGTTGGCGACTGGTTAATCGATTAGACCTATGTAGCGCTTTAGATATCAAAGCGCTATGGTGGGTGCAGCAGTTACAACTCATGAAATATGGGGTGCAACTCACAAGGAGGGGGCAGGTTTGAGTGCACATTGGCTGCAATCGAACTCTTAAGATGATGGGCTGTGTGTGTCCATTATCAGCACTCACTCTTCGCTAAGTGATTTTGTTTGTTTTGTTGTTGTGTTAATGCTTTGCTGCACCCGTTTGACTTACAAAATGCTTTCTCTTTCCACAAACTCGATGTTTGTGTTGCTTTATTTTGAGATGCTTTTAGTATTACTGTCACACACACGACCACAACCACACACAACCACACATACAACCACACACACACACACAACCACACACATACGCACACAACCACACACACACAACCACGCCCACAACCACACACACACAACCACACACACAACCACACACACACACAACCACACATACAACCACACGCACAACCACAACCACACACACAACCATACACACACGGCACACACACCCACACACAACCACACCCAACCACACACAACCACACCCAACCACACCCAACCACACACACAACCACACAAACAACCATACCCACAACCACACACACACAACCACACCCAACCACACCCACAACCACACACACATACCACACCCCCACACACACACACAACCACACCCACGCCCACACACCCACGCCCACACACACAACCACACACACACAACCACACACACACAACCACACACACACAACCACACATACAACCACACACAACCAACCACACACAACCACACACACAACCACACACACACACAACCACACACACACACAACCACACACCCAACCACACACCCACCCACACCCACACAACCACAACCACACACACACAACCACACACAACCACATAACCACACCCACAACCACACACAACCACACACAACTATACACACAACCACACACACACACACACACACAACCACACACAACTGCACACACACAACCACACACACAACCATACACACAACACACACAACCACAAACACAACCACACCCACACAACCACAACCCCACACACAACCCCACACACAACCACACACACAACCACACAAACAACCACACCCACAATCACACCCACAATCACACCCACAACCACACATACAACCACACACACACAACCACACACACAACCATAAACGCACAACCACACCCACACACCCACACATGCAACCCCACACACAACCACAACCACACACAACCACACATCCACACCTGCACCCACACACAACCACACACACAAAACCACACACAACCACACAACCACACACACAACCACACACATAACCACACACAACCACAACCACACACACAACCCCACACACACACACACACACAACCACACACACACAACCACACACACAACCTCACACACACACAACCACACACACACACAACCACACACACAACCATACACACAAAACCACACACACAACCACACAAACACACACAACCACACACAACCACACACACAACCACACACAACCACACATCCACACACACACCCACAACCACACACACAACCACACATACACACAACCACACACAACCACACATCTACAGACACACACCCACAACCACATCCACAACCACACACACAACCACAACCCCACACACAACCACAACCATACACACAACTACACACACACCCACACCCAACCACACATCCACACATACCCACAACCGCACCCACAACCACACACAACCACACACACAACCACACACAACCACACATCCACACACACCCACAACCACACCCACACACAACCACACACACAACCACACACACACAACCACACACACACAACCACACACACAACCACACACACACACACAACCACACACACACACACACACACACACAACCACACACACAACCATACACACACACAACCACACACACACACAACCACACACACAACCACACCAAGCATTGGCATAGCCAATAGGTCTCGCCTTTGGGACCTTATAAGTGTTTAGCCACGCAACACTTGATGTGGTTGCACCACGGATATTGTGCTGCATAACTAAATACTTAGAAGGTCCCAAAAGCGAGACCTATTGGCTATGCCAAAGCTTGTTTATTTCTTTTGATCAGGTACAAGGTTGTAAACATAAGTCAGTAGCTTATATGTAGCTTTTGCTGACCTCAAGGCAGCATGCAACACAGTCCCAAGAGATAAGCTGTGGCAAGAGTCTTCTGAGATGATCATTCCCTCTGATCTTTTAACTATAATTAGGCCCTTGCACACTGATAATTTTGCACAGGTCTGTTGTGTTCTAAATAGGGAACTTTCAGGAAGAAACGAGAGGGATGCGTTTTATCTCCAATTCTTTTTCTTTTTTTAATTAACGGCTGTGCAGACTTGCTGACAAATTACAAAAATGATTCACCCGTATTAGCAGGGCTGAAGGTACCAGTACTTTTCTTTGCAGAAAGCACTTTATTAATCCCCAAACGCAGAGAGAGCTCCAGATAGTAATCAAGAACTTTGATCTGTTTTGTAACAATCATAGGCTGGAGATAAATGACCCAAAAACAAAGATATGGCATTCTACCCCCACAGGAAGTCACGATGCAGGATAACCCTGCATGGTAACACTCTTGAAAGAGAAAAGGAATTTGACTACCAGGGTGTCCGATTATTTGGCACCTACTTGTGGCATGAACAAATTGCAAAGAGCAAGCTTTTGTTAAATCACAGGGCAGCTGCCATAGCCAAGTTTGTTAGACGAGCCTCAACTTATCCTGTGTCCCCGGCTCTAGAGATCTACAGGGCTCAGGCTCTCAGTGCTGTCCTGTGTGGTGTAGAACTATGGGGTCACTGTGGAGTAGAAAACCTCGGGAGAGCTGAGAACAACTTCATAAGATCTTTTTTGAGGCTGCCACTGCGAGTAGATCTAGATTTAAACCAATAGCTGAGTATGCGAGGCTAATGCCAATGTTGTACTGGACAAGAATCTGGCCCACAAAAGAACTAGAGCATTTTAGAATGGGGTCACAACATGTCATCGGCAGACCACAAGTGCCCATAATCCCTTGGCTGAGGTATGTTAAATCTTCACTGGCCTACCTGGGGATAGGGTGTTGTTGGTCAAACGCAGTGTCAATTCCACCAGGCGCCTCTGATTGTCAAGAGGAGACTCGGCATTGTGTCCGGGACATACAAACAAACTCGGCCTCATTGGGGAGATTAACTAGTACTATTTTAAATATGAAAACTTATTATAACTTTGAAGAAAGCTGTATGTGAAGTTCAGACGGCACACTTCAACTGGCATTTTTTGCTCGCTGTTGCTAACATCTGACTCTGGATCTGAATTGTGCCTTATCTGTAATATTCCTGATGAAACTGAAGAGCCTCTGCTATTCTTTTGGCCAGAATGTAAGCAGTCCAGAACCAGATGGATTAAACCTACTGCTTATTTGGTAGTTAGGATATACAGCAAAGTGTTAAGGATATGCAAATCGGATACCAGAATGCGGATACTGCTTTTGTTCCTCTTTACGCTTTTACATCATGTTATGCTACACAAAACTATGACTCTACACATGTCAAAGGTTGGGACTAGCATATGTGACGGTGACCATAAGTATGGTTCCTTATTTCAACTAATCTATCTTTCAAGGTTGACTGATGTACAGATTCGTTTTTCTCATTACAGCATTTACTGCAGAGCTGCTAGTGGGAATGTAACCAGTCAGGCATGTGCCCGTCTGTTGCACACCATTTGGTAATTTCTATCACTGAGTGGCAAGGGAATGACTGGGATACAGTCTTACTAAGAAATAACTTTTCATCATCTCCCTTCCATTTTCATTCTTGGCCTATTCTCTCTTATTTCTCTCATTTAATCTTTTAATCAATCTGTTTCTCTTTTATTATACATTTCTCCCTTTCAAAGCGATTTTATGTGTTGGAATTCATATTTTATATTGGATGTTATGTATAGCTTGTGTTACAGAAGTAATTCTTGCTTTTTTTTCTGCAGGATTTCTTCATCAGTATGACTGAAACTTTGAAATACAATGACGATGACCACAAAACTATCTTCTTGAAAACATTAAATGAGCAACGCCTTGAAGGCGAGTTTTGTGACATTGCTATTGTGGTGGAAGATGTCAAATTTAGAGCACATCGGTGTGTACTTGCTGCCTGCAGTACATACTTCAAGAAGCTTTTCAAGAAACTGGAGGTGGACAGTTCTTCAGTGATAGAGATAGATTTCCTCCGTTCTGACATTTTTGAAGAGGTTCTTAATTATATGTACACTTCAAAGATTGCTGTCAAAAAAGAAGATGTAAATCTGATGATGTCTTCTGGCCAGATTCTTGGAATACGATTTTTGGATAAGCTCTGCTCTCAGAAACGTGACCTTTCAAGTTCTGAAGATACCACGACAGATCCAAAGAATAAGTATTCATATGACACAAGCTTAAAAATTAATAGTTCTGTTGTAGTGCCAAATGACACCCAAGACGATGATGTAGAGGAAATTAGAGATCCGGATGACAGTCCATCTGATGACACAGTTGACGGAACCACCCCTAGTCATGAAGAGGAAAAATCACCAACTTCCACACTGAGAGTACAAGAGGCCATTCTGAAAGAACTGGGAAGTGAAGAGGTTCGGAAAGTAAACTGCTATGGTCAGGATGTGGAAGCAATGGACACCACCGAGCCGAAGGACTTGGGATCCCCAACCCCTCAGACGCTGACATTTAACGACAGCATGAGCGAAGTCAAAGATGAGCAAACACCAGGATGGACAACAGCTGCCACTGACATGAAATTTGAGTATTTGCTTTACGGTCATAGGGAACAATTTGCCTGTCAAGCATGTGGGAAGACATTCACCGACGAAGCACGGCTGAGAAAGCACGAAAAGCTCCACACTGCAGACAGGCCATTTGTGTGTCAAATGTGCACCAAAGCCTTCACAACACAGGCTCATCTGAAAGAGCATTTGAAAATCCACACAGGTTACAAACCTTATAGTTGTGAGGTGTGCGGAAAGTCTTTTATCCGGGCACCAGACTTGAAGAAGCACGAAAGGGTGCACAGCAATGAAAGACCCTTTGCATGCCACATGTGTGACAAGGCCTTTAAGCACAAGTCTCACCTGAAGGACCACGAAAGGAGGCATAGAGGAGAGAAGCCTTTCATCTGTGCATCCTGTACTAAAGCGTTTGCCAAAGCCTCAGACCTAAAGCGACACGAGAACAACATGCATAGTGAGAGAAAGCAAGTGTCCGGAGTCATTCCGACTGAAACAGAGCAGCTGCAAGCCGCAGCAATGGCTGCGGAAGCCGAGCAGCAACTCGAAAGTATAGCTTGCAGTTAATATGTCAGCTTGTCTTTCAAACATTGCCTTGCAGCTTACAAAGCTAAATTCCATTTCAAAAAGTGAAAAATATGCCAGTAAGTTGATGGGTATTGAGCATTTTTTTCTTTTTTACTGGACTGATGACTTTTTGATAAATACTTTAGAACTTTGCTGCTGACGTGTTCCATTTTTATAAGAAAAAGTTTTCTTAAAAGGAGTCGAGTGTTTCTTATTTACTTTTCTTGAGCATCAAGATAATACTGTCTTATTCTTTCATTGCAATTAAATAAACGTCAGGTATTCAGTGAATTTGTTTTACATGAAAGCAAAAATCAAGGGTCAAAATGTAGGCAGTGAGTGCTCTTAATCATAGAACACTAGTTTTGTAACTATTTTTTAAAGAAAGCAAATCATCAATGTACACAGACTGTAGTTTATCTCAGAGTAGATCGTTTTTGGTAAGATAACTAACTTTGGATAATTCAATGTACTAGTTCCGTAGCCACAGAAAAGCAACGAGAAACCTACTTCCTTTTTAAAATTGGCAGTTTTGAATTTTCAACAACGAAACTGTTTTTGATTTATTTCCTTTTTTAATCCCTAAAGCTCTTTTCGTAAACTAATATTGGTTTACTGTCTGCATTTATGTGACTGATCTTGCAAACCCTCATTTCGTGACTTGAGACGTATAAGGCTATACATTCTATAGCCACACTACTTGGCCATATCAGAACTAAGCACTTGCACGATTTGTCAACCGTGTATCCCAGAAACACAGCAGTTTTTAAGTTTTTCACAGTAAGGTGGACACCAGTTTAAATTTTGCTTTCTGGTTGCTTCACTATTTTCGGTATACAGTCTAGTGTACAGGTGTGTGTGCGCGCGCATGTGTACAACCTACTTGTGCTTCCGTTTTTGGGGGCACGATAGAAATATACCAACATTGAGGAAAAACAGATCTACATTCACATCAAAGTAGAAAATATGTATGCCCTTTCTTTGTTTTCATGTTCCAACTAACTACATTTTCGTATTCCACAAACAATACCCGATTGCTTTACGATAAGGTCTTTTCAGTCACTATGGAAAACCTGTTTGGGATTCACCCTCTATTGGGTGAAAATCTTTAAAATTAGTTTAATAAAATATGTATATAAGCTCAATACTTTCTATATGCTTTGTGTATTTGTGTGTTTGCACATCTATTTGTTAATAAATGTTCCCATATATTTATTATTACAAAACTTACTAATTTGTTTTATTACAGATGAGTGCAACACAGTTCACCTGGTTGTTCAGGGCTAGCCAGTATGGGAAACATGACGATTGAATATACCATTCATATCTAAACAAATTATTTGCCTGAAAATAAGGAAACATCCATTCCCCCGGGGTCATTTATAGGGTCAAACGCGGTCATTGTATTTTATAGTGTTGATTTCATAAGGCAGCTTTCAGTGGTTTTAGGGGTGAGTTGGGAGGGGGCTTAATACATTTTTACTTGGGATTGGCTGGTAAAACATTTGATTCGTATTTGGGTTTGGAGCTCCGAATGATTCATTTCCATGAATGGGCTGGGTGATGAGGGGCATCTGCATCGATAATTCGAGGGTGAAGATTTCACTCTGTCTTTGGAATGATTTCATGCTGGTGGTTGAAAGCAAAAACAGGGTCTTTTGTCCGCAGCTAAAAAGATGAGGATGAGAGTCAGCCTTGTATTCCACATACACAGTATTTGATTGATTTCAAATATAAAAAATATAAATCACACAGAAAATCACCAATGGGATCGTGAAGGTTGCAGAGTCTAGTCCCATTTTAGCTGGTGCCTTTCTGCCTAGACTACTATCCACAGACCCATTTACCACCAGAATGTGTTTGTCAATGCCCCATCGTGTACAGGAGAGACAGGGTATTTGTGTCCCTAATATGTAGAAAAGACATCCATCTAATTTTAGGCTCTAATTATTACATATAGCGAACAAGGGCAAACAAGAGAATAGTTGTGACCAGTAATCATCACCGCCACCCCACCCCCTCCCCCTCAAACGCCAGTGCACTCGATGCATGGACAAGGGCTGTTTCAGAAACATAAACATATCAAGTATGTGGTTGTGCGTCTCATGTTAAAGAAAATAAGAAGGAATCCTAGACAAAAGACTAAAGGACGAGGACTCAAGAAAATCAGGGGGACTATAAAGGCAGGTCACATTTGAACTGGAGAATCTTGGAGAATCCAGTAAAATAAACCAAGTTACCAAACAATTGTAGATTGACTCTCACACTTCTTGTACGATTAGGCTAGAGAGTTTACCAGAAATGATGTAGCCTGAAGAGGTCCTCCATCTTACTTTTATTGTACTCTGGGTGTTCTTCTTTATCCACGTATGTTGACAGTGAGACAACAGGCTTGCATTTACCCCCAGCTGTGGATTTTTGTTCTTTCTGTCCATCATACAGTGCCACAAGTGTCCTTGCTATTCTACAGATTGAGGTTGGAATACTTTGTGCCACTCAGACTGAATGTGTGTAGGTGTTTGCTTTTGACCTCAGTATCTTTCTTCAGAACCTTCATCAGTGTCCCACCCCTTGGAGGTAGACTAGACATAAGAACTTTTTTGCAGGACATCCAGTAAATGAATGAGTTAATTACTTTGGTGGACACAGATGCATAGGTAATGATCTAGCTGCTTTGTATATTACATTGATGGTGTGTGTATTCCTGACAACTCAGTTTCTTGTGCTCAGATGGATGGGGATTCTACTATTGGTGTTTGATTCTGGACTTGTGTCCAGCATTTGTTTCGTTGTTATTGACATTTTCTTAGCAGACGCCAATCTTTGAACAGTACATTTAAATAAATATTGGAGAAAGGGCATCAAAGTGAAGGGATCTGAATGGTAGCAAATTACTGTTGCCGGGCCCTCCCAAAAAGAATACGTAAAAAAAGTGCAAACGGAAGGAGTGGGAGAGCACCTATGGAGTGGGTGTTTATGGAACAACACGGAATGCGCGGGTAGCAGAGATTGGTAGGGCAGAGCTGTGCATGAGGGAGGGAGCAAGAAAACACACTCATTCCAGTGCTGATAGAATAAGAAAAAATGTAGTTCCCTTTAACGACAGCATGAGCGAAGTCAAAGATGAGCAAACACCAGGATGGACAACAGCTGCCACTGACATGAAATTTGAGTATTTGCTTTACGGTCATAGGGAACAATTTGCCTGTCAAGCATGTGGGAAGACATTCACCGACGAAGCACGGCTGAGAAAGCACGAAAAGCTCCACACTGCAGACAGGCCATTTGTGTGTCAAATGTGCACCAAAGCCTTCACAACACAGGCTCATCTGAAAGAGCATTTGAAAATCCACACAGGTTACAAACCTTATAGTTGTGAGGTGTGCGGAAAGTCTTTTATCCGGGCACCAGACTTGAAGAAGCACGAAAGGGTGCACAGCAATGAAAGACCCTTTGCATGCCACATGTGTGACAAGGCCTTTAAGCACAAGTCTCACCTGAAGGACCACGAAAGGAGGCATAGAGGAGAGAAGCCTTTCATCTGTGCATCCTGTACTAAAGCGTTTGCCAAAGCCTCAGACCTAAAGCGACACGAGAACAACATGCATAGTGAGAGAAAGCAAGTGTCCGGAGTCATTCCGACTGAAACAGAGCAGCTGCAAGCCGCAGCAATGGCTGCGGAAGCCGAGCAGCAACTCGAAAGTATAGCTTGCAGTTAATATGTCAGCTTGTCTTTCAAACATTGCCTTGCAGCTTACAAAGCTAAATTCCATTTCAAAAAGTGAAAAATATGCCAGTAAGTTGATGGGTATTGAGCATTTTTTTCTTTTTTACTGGACTGATGACTTTTTGATAAATACTTTAGAACTTTGCTGCTGACGTGTTCCATTTTTATAAGAAAAAGTTTTCTTAAAAGGAGTCGAGTGTTTCTTATTTACTTTTCTTGAGCATCAAGATAATACTGTCTTATTCTTTCATTGCAATTAAATAAACGTCAGGTATTCAGTGAATTTGTTTTACATGAAAGCAAAAATCAAGGGTCAAAATGTAGGCAGTGAGTGCTCTTAATCATAGAACACTAGTTTTGTAACTATTTTTTAAAGAAAGCAAATCATCAATGTACACAGACTGTAGTTTATCTCAGAGTAGATCGTTTTTGGTAAGATAACTAACTTTGGATAATTCAATGTACTAGTTCCGTAGCCACAGAAAAGCAACGAGAAACCTACTTCCTTTTTAAAATTGGCAGTTTTGAATTTTCAACAACGAAACTGTTTTTGATTTATTTCCTTTTTTAATCCCTAAAGCTCTTTTCGTAAACTAATATTGGTTTACTGTCTGCATTTATGTGACTGATCTTGCAAACCCTCATTTCGTGACTTGAGACGTATAAGGCTATACATTCTATAGCCACACTACTTGGCCATATCAGAACTAAGCACTTGCACGATTTGTCAACCGTGTATCCCAGAAACACAGCAGTTTTTAAGTTTTTCACAGTAAGGTGGACACCAGTTTAAATTTTGCTTTCTGGTTGCTTCACTATTTTCGGTATACAGTCTAGTGTACAGGTGTGTGTGCGCGCGCATGTGTACAACCTACTTGTGCTTCCGTTTTTGGGGGCACGATAGAAATATACCAACATTGAGGAAAAACAGATCTACATTCACATCAAAGTAGAAAATATGTATGCCCTTTCTTTGTTTTCATGTTCCAACTAACTACATTTTCGTATTCCACAAACAATACCCGATTGCTTTACGATAAGGTATTTTCAGTCACTATGGAAAACCTGTTTGGGATTCACCCTCTATTGGGTGAAAATCTTTAAAATTAGTTTAATAAAATATGTATATAAGCTCAATACTTTCTATATGCTTTGTGTATTTGTGTGTTTGCACATCTATTTGTTAATAAATGTTCCCATATATTTATTATTACAAAACTTACTAATTTGTTTTATTACAGATGAGTGCAACACAGTTCACCTGGTTGTTCAGGGCTAGCCAGTATGGGAAACATGACGATTGAATATACCATTCATATCTAAACAAATTATTTGCCTGAAAATAAGGAAACATCCATTCCCCCGGGGTCATTTATAGGGTCAAACGCTGTCATTGTATTTTATAGTGTTGATTTCATAAGGCAGCTTTCAGTGGTTTTAGGGGTGAGTTGGGAGGGGGCTTAATACATTTTTACTTGGGATTGGCTGGTAAAACATTTGATTCGTATTTGGGTTTGTAGCTCCGAATGATTCATTTCCATGAATGGGCTGGGTGATGAGGGGCATCTGCATCGATAATTCGAGGGTGAAGATTTCACTCTGTCTTTGGAATGATTTCATGCTGGTGGTTGAAAGCAAAAACAGGGTCTTTTGTCCGCAGCTAAAAAGATGAGGATGAGAGTCAGCCTTGTATTCCACATACACAGTATTTGATTGATTTCAAATATAAAAAATATAAATCACACAGAAAATCACCAATGGGATCGTGAAGGTTGCAGAGTCTAGTCCCATTTTAGCTGGTGCCTTTCTGCCTAGACTACTATCCACAGACCCATTTACCACCAGAATGTGTTTGTCAATGCCCCATCGTGTACAGGAGAGACAGGGTATTTGTGTCCCTAATATGTAGAAAAGACATCCGTCTAATTTTAGGCTCTAATTATTACATATAGCGAACAAGGGCAAACAAGAGAATAGTTGTGACCAGTAATCATCACCGCCACCCCACCCCCTCCCCCTCAAACGCCAGTGCACTCGATGCATGGACAAGGGCTGTTTCAGAAACATAAACATATCAAGTATGTGGTTGTGCGTCTCATGTTAAAGAAAATAAGAAGGAATCCTAGACAAAAGACTAAAGGACGAGGACTCAAGAAAATCAGGGGGACTATAAAGGCAGGTCACATTTGAACTGGAGAATCTTGGAGAATCCAGTAAAATAAACCAAGTTACCAAACAATTGTAGATTGACTCTCACACTTCTTGTACGATTAGGCTAGAGAGTTTACCAGAAATGATGTAGCCTGAAGAGGTCCTCCATCTTACTTTTATTGTACTCTGGGTGTTCTTCTTTATCCACGTATGTTGACAGTGAGACAACAGGCTTGCATTTACCCCCAGCTGTGGATTTTTGTTCTTTCTGTCCATAATACAGTGCCACAAGTGTCCTTGCTATTCTACAGATTGAGGTTGTAATACTTTGTGCCACTCAGACTGAATGTGTGTAGGTGTTTGCTTTTGACCTCAGTATCTTTCTTCAGAACCTTCATCAGTGTCCCACCCCTTGGAGGTAGACTAGACATAAGAACTTTTTTGCAGGACATCCAGTAAGTGAATGAGTTAATTACTTTGGTGGACACAGATGCATAGGTAATGATCTAGCTGCTTTGTATATTACATTGATGGTGTGTGTATTCCTGACAACTCAGTTTCTTGTGCTCAGATGGATGGGGATTCTACTATTGGTGTTTGATTCTGGACTTGTGTCCAGCATTTGTTTCGTTGTTATTGACATTTTCTTAGCAGACGCCAATCTTTGAACAGTACATTTAAATAAATATTGGAGAAAGGGCATCAAAGTGAAGGGATCTGAATGGTAGCAAATTACTGTTGCCGGGCCCTCCCAAAAAGAATACGTAAAAAAAGTGCAAACGGAAGGAGTGGGAGAGCACCTATGGAGTGGGTGTTTATGGAACAACACGGAATGCGCGGGTAGCAGAGATTGGTAGGGCAGAGCTGTGCATGAGGGAGGGAGCAAGAAAACACACTCATTCCAGTGCTGATAGAATAAGAAAAAATGTAGTTCCCTGAATGTAAGCAGTGGATGGATACAAATCATCAAATCAAAAGGATGGTAAAGAAGCTATGCTGCTGGACAGGGACAAACAAGGAAGGGCTGGGAAAGCCTCTGAATAAAAAGCAGGCTAATGAGAAAACCAGCAAATCGTAGAGAGTGGGGAGGCATAAAGCTAACTGTAAGTGTTACCAGTGCGCATAATAGGTTTTTGGCAATAGACAGCTAAAAGCTGACCTAAAAACCGACTAGATGAGCCCTTCGAAGTTAGGACAATCCTATGTTTGTCTAGAATCTAGCTAAGGACTGATGACAAGATTTGTTTTTGGAGTCAGCATCACCAATCACCATAAATAACATCATGGATCCTTTCGATAACGATCCCCAGAAGTTAGACAGATCTCCTACACCTCTCTGAACATCCACCAAATATGCTAGCTGATGTCTGTCCATTTGAGGAGTTCAGAAGGACTTGTAGGGGAGATGCAGTGCATCACCACAGTCTTAACCTAAGCCTTAATAAGACATTTGTTGTTTGTTCATTTATAAGGTTGTTCTATGACTTACATTTGTTATGTTCCATAGTTTCCTCTACTCCTTTTCGGTCAGTTGAGTTCCTTATCTGCCTTCGGTTTGTCTTTCCATTTGGTTTTAATCTGAAGAAAATGTAGCTTCTGTATCCTAGTTATAATGGTTTTATTGTTAGATTTACTTTATGCAGTTCTGTGATCTTAGGAAAGCCTCCCCATTTAATTTGAACTTCTTTGGCAATATTCGCAAATCGCCAATATTTTTTTCTAGATGAATCAAAGTACCCACATTCTCACGATACGTTAAATGTTCTTTGCCCAACCATATTGGTTTTAAGGTTTTTTTTATTGCCCCTCTCACATTCTATTCATGTTGTGGAACACATAATTTACTTTGAGAAAGCCAACATGTACAGTACTTTTTTGTCCTGAACTGAAAGCACCTTTACATCCTATAACCTGATAATAGGGTCATAACAGTCCTGGACCGCTTAGAGAAGCGAAGATGGCGACCGCTTAGAGGTCGACTGCAGCATCGGCGAGCTGGGTCAGATCAGACCGTGAACAGAGGAACCACTACAGACCTACCGAAAAACAGTGAATCGGCAATATACGTTTTTTTACTTTTTGCTGGTATCGCAGAGGATGCGGTTTAGGTTCTGGGCAGCTCTCTCAGTGATCGCGCTGCGGATAGCTGAACGCCCCATCTGGAGTTATCTCCCTCACCTGGTGATGGCGCGGATCGGAGGAGGAATGTCCCCGAAGCTGGTAGTTAATGCGGCTGGCTCCAGGATGACCGTGGCAGCGCGAAAGCTGCGAGGTGGGGCTGTCGCAGGCTTAGTTGCATCAGAGCTAAGTGCACCGGAGCAAACGGGTGGCCTGCGGCAGACGCCCACATCGGACCCGCCGAGACGGGGGAAAGGCGGAGCTACGGGAAAGAACCGTCCAGCCTGCTCCTCAATAGCGGAAATGCTAACACAGGGAAAGGAGCCGCGGACAGAGGCGGCGGCGGCCGAGGTAACTTCTGAGGCATCCGCTGTAGCGAAGGATCAAAGCTGGAATCAAAGTGATGAGGTGCGCCAGGCCACCGCTCAAGGCAAATACTCAGGTATATTAGATATCGTAATAGCCCCCCCTCTGTCTGCTGCTGTGCATAAAAATGGAATAAGTAACATGGGGGTGACTGTTTTGCCTGATACATTGACTGGGTCAATGACCTCCCCTAGTTTGTTGGAAAACAATGATATACTTGACTAAATGTCTATTGCTGGGGAAGGAGTAATTGAAGCGGGGCCTTCTCAGCTGGTTTCTGTGTTGGAAATCGGTGATTTGATGGTGGCTTTGGATCCTTCCTTTGGTGATAAGGATACACTGGATAAAGAAAAGGAGCCTAGTGACTGCTTTTTCTCTGTCTCTGAAGGGGCAGAATGGTCCCAAGATGATCAAAGCTCATCATTAGGGGATAGTAATCCCGAATCCGATCTTGAGGAAAGCGATTTAGACCCCCCCCCCAAAACAACTTAAAAATCTAAATCTTAAGCAGACATGCAAGACCGGGGGAGTAAAAATCTGAAATGGGACTACTCATCTACTACTCCACTCGCTGGTACTCCACTCTCGGAACCAGTAGCAAACACCTCCATGCTGGAGATAATACATCAAGCTATCCTCTCAAATAGGGAAGAAACTCGCCAGGACAGTCGCAAAGCTCAAGCTGCCATGAGAAAGATGCAAGGGGTTGTAAGGAAGCTCTCCAAAGCCTGTACAAATATAGGGGACAGGGTGACGAACCTTGAGGAAAGAATAGTAGCTACTGAAGCAGAAACAGCTTTCACCTCCACTCAAGCAGAGGCTCAAAATGCGCAAATCAAAGATATCCAGTGGAAACTGGAAGAATTTGAAAATAGACAGAGGAGGAATAATCTTAGGGTGTTGGGGGTCCCCGAGGGGGTGAAAGGGGGAGATACCAGAGCTTACATAATTGATCTATTTAAATCCGCCTTCCCGGAGCTGTTAGAGTGGAAATGGACAGCTGAAATTCAATGGGCACACCGTACCCCGTTTAAGACCCGAGAAACTACAGGAGGGGAAGGAAAGCCATGGGCGATCTTGGTATTCCTGGGTAATTTTCTCCTGCAACAGACTATTTTTGACAAAGCTAGACCTGAATCAAGGAGATCAAGTGGGGAGGTTTCGTTTTTTGTCCTCCCCGATTTTTGCCACACAACGGTAGAGAGACGCTGGAGATTGAGGCAACTAATCAAACCATTTCGGGAGAAAAATATGCAGAGCTATCTAATTAATCCAGCACAACTCAAGGTGATTCATGAAGGACAGACCCGATATTTTACGTCTGAGATAAAAGCGAAAGAGTTTTTGGATACTGTGGGCAATCAGAAGGAATAATCTTTTTTCAGCTGGATCAGTATGATATTTGACTTAAGGTTATGGTTGAGGTCTATTTGAGTTATTAGGATGGTGGGGTATTGGTATATTGGCTGATTGGTTTTAGGTTTGACTCAGCTCGCTATTGCTGTGTACATCACATGCACAGACCTAGGTCTGAGCGCTTCACGGGAGGGTGGGTGCAGTGGCGAGAGGGGGGAAGGACGGGGGGGTCAGGGGGTGGGAGGGAGGGTTGGGTGGGAGAAGGGGAGGTAAAATCTAGAGAAAAAAAAATAATACCAGGTGCTATTTTTTGTTGTAATGCTTTTTGTATTTATACAGTGGTTTTGGTCTTGGTTGATGCTAAAGGAAAAGACAATATAAAAGGTATTAATGGGGAAACTTAAGATTTGTTCAGTCAATATAGGTGGTCTAAACGATTGGAGGAAATGGCAGAGACTAGGGCACTTTGTTAGTTCAAATTTTATAGATGTGTTATGTCTACAGGAAACACATCTACCGTGGGAAAAAAAGTATCTGTTAAACATAAGAGGTTTCGACTTGTTGGCCTGTTCCTCACAAACGTCTATAATAAGAGGGGTGGCAATCTTAGCTAAATCTTCGCTGGGAGGCGCAAAGCGTCAAAGTGCTGATACTTCGGGGAGATGGACACTGGTCGAATTAGACGTTGGGTGTACAAGCTGTGTGATTTACGGATCTAATCAGGATGATCCTGAAGTATTTGATTTTTTGGAAATTGAATTGGCAAACTGGCCTAGACCAGTTATAGTATGTGGAGATTTAAATATTCACGCAGATTTTACAAATAAGGGCCCCTACGTAGGGCAAAAGCCTAGGGTATTTCGAGCTGTCAGCTCGTTAATTAAATCACACGGGCTAGAAGATGTATGTGGAAACAAAGAGCCCAATAACCTGGGGTTTACATATTTCTCATGTCCTTTTCAGAAATATACTAAATAGGATTACTTTTTGTTATCTGCAACAGAATTGAAGAAGGTTAGTATCAATAAGCTACCGAAAATTATGTCTGACCACAGCCCTTTGATTTTGCAATATGATCTAGAAACTTAAAAAAAAAAAACCTTCAAGATGGACCTTCGAGAGGAAGTTATTAGCAAATACTAGATTTGTCGAGCATTTAAGGAAATGGGCCCAAGATTATTTTGATGCAAATCGCTTTAGCGCCTCCAGAAATAGTGTTTGGGATTCATTTAAGGCAGCTTTGAGAAGTGAAACAATTAGTTTCTCTGCTAGGCTCACGAATGAAGATCGGTTAGAAAACATGAGACTTATTAATCAGCTAACAGTAGCAGAAGAGCAGTATATGAGGGAAGTTGGTCAGGGAAAGGAGGGGGTGGGGAGTCGGCAGAGCATTTCTATTATTCAAGCAGAGCTTCATAAGCGGATAGCTCAGAAAGCTGCCGGCGAATATCAGACCCATAGGGGTAAACATATTTCTCATGTCCTTTTCAGAAATATACTAAATAGGATTACTTTTTGTTATCTGCAACAGAATTGAAGAAGGTTAGTATCAATAAGCTACCGAAAATTATGTCTGACCACAGCCCTTTGATTTTGCAATATGATCTAGAAACTTTAAAAAAAAAAACCTTCAAGATGGACCTTCGAGAGGAAGTTATTAGCAAATACTAGATTTGTCGAGCATTTAAGGAAATGGGCCCAAGATTATTTTGATGCAAATCGCTTTAGCGCCTCCAGAAATAGTGTTTGGGATTCATTTAAGGCAGCTTTGAGAAGTGAAACAATTAGTTTCTCTGCTAGGCTCACGAATGAAGATCGGTTAGAAAACATGAGACTTATTAATCAGCTAACAGTTGCAGAAGAGCAGTATATGAGGGAAGTTGGTCAGGGAAAGGAGGGGGTGGGGAGTCGGCAGAGCATTTCTATTATTCAAGCAGAGCTTCATAAGCGGATAGCTCAGAAAGCTGCCGGCGAATATCAGACCCATAGGGGTAAACTTTATGAGACCGGAGAACAGGCAGGCAGATTATTGGCACTTCGGATTAGGCAGGGGAGAACCAAAAATATAATTTCAAGTTTATGTGAAGGCAACTAGAACTATTCGGAACCAAATGATATACTGAAAGTATTTAGAATTTTTTTTCAGATTTTGTATAAAGAAGAGATTGACTCAGATGTTGGTAGATCTGAGTTTGTGGATAGTGGCCCTCAGTTGAGTATTGTCGATAAAGAAGTGTTAGATAAGGATTTGGAAATGGGCGAAGTTGTGGAAGCATTACAGGAGCTAGCAGCGGGAAAGGCGGCACGGCTGGACAGTATCCCACTAGAAGTCTATAAAAGCATTCAGAATGAAATTGCTCTAATATTGTTGGATTTATTCAATGGGATAATGTGTACCGACGTAATCCCGGATTCTTGGAAAAGAAACAAATATTGTTGTCTTCCATAAAAAAGGAAAGCCTAAAGAGAACCCTGGATCATATCAGCCAATATCCCTCATCAACGCGGACACTAAGATATATGCTAAGATTTTAGCTAAAAGATTGGGAAGGATTATTGGCGGTCTGGTTTCCCCGTGGCAGCATGGGTTTATCCCGGGCAGAGGAACAACTGACCACATTAGGCGGGCCATCACTCTTTCTGATGTGCAGGCTGCCTCGGGGGGGAAGGATGGCCATGATCCTTCTCGACGCAGAAAAGGCTTTTGATCGCGTTGCATGGAAGTATCTATGCGGGATATTGGACCGAAGGGGTTTTGGCCCTAAAATAACAAAAGCAATTAAGGCCATGTATCGTGATCCTAAGGCTAAAATCGAGTTAATGGGTGAAAGCTCAGAACAAATCCATATTTCTAGGGGGACGCGCCAGGGGTGTCCCTGCTCACCTATTCTCTTTGCCCTGTATATAGACCCGCTGGTACGCAGGATTATGGGTTGTGATGATATTAAGCCAGTAGTTTGTAACAGGCTGGAGACCAAACTGCTGGCTTATGCAGATGATTTGGCTATAATCACTCCTGAGCCAGCTAGGGCTGTGACAGCTCTTATAGGGATAGCAGGGGAATTGGGTCGCTCTTCTGGGTATCGTTTGAATGAGGGTAAGACTCAGATAATTTGTACTACCAATATTAACAAGCATTTGCAAAGCATTAGGTCTCGCATTTACGCGAGTTTGAGCTATTGACATTGCAAATAACAATGCCTATTGGCATTGTCATTTACAATGCCAATAGCTTTAACTCGTGTTACTGCGAGACCTATTGCATTGCAAATGCTTGTTTTGTTCACCGAATATTTCACCTATGCGTTGGACCTCAATTCGATTTGTGACAATAAAACAGAATAACGGGCAGAAAGTGGCGCGCGGGGTGCAGCGAGGGCGTTCATATTGAATCTAGTCAGGAAGCAGTGGCAACATTTCTGCCTTAATTGCGCACAATTGGTGCATGGGAAGCCTTGATAAAATTGATTTCCAGGTATGTTGCACATAGAAAGCACAGTCAAGTTAAACCGGTCACCGTTTAATTGGTGTGTTGTGACTGCGGAACAGAGAGTCCGGCGCGCGCGTTTCAGTGTTTTCAAAGAGGGGCTGCGAATGGCGCACACGGCAGTCTGAACTATTTACAGGATCGGATCTGCAATCCCCGGAGGGGTGTCACGCTGTGAGATGTGCTGAAAGCAGTCGGGTCAAGAGTGATTAATGGTCCGCTGGTCAGTGTAGTAACACGGTCCACCTTAGATGTGGCTGTGTAACATCAACTAACTTGATGGCGAGGAGCAAATTGTATCTCAAAGCTATTATTATGAAATTCATTGACAACGCGAGCAGCCTCCCGAGGGCATGTCGGGAAAAAAACGTTATGGAATTATATCACACGAACCAAACATAAAACAAGCAGGAAGTGGGATAAGGGAGGGGGTGGCAAATGGTGTGCACTTTCGCGGCCGCTTTGATGTTCTCAGTGGCCGCGCGGCTCACTGAGAACATCAAAGCGGCCGCGAAAGTGATCAGCAGGCTGCCAAATGGTGCGCGCGCCCGACGCACATGCACTGTAGTTGGCGGCCTGAAAGCACTGGTTTGCACTTCCAAATCCCCCTTTTACAAAAGCTCTTGTGAGAGCAGCGCTAAAGCACTATGATGTATCCAGCGCTAACACACTTTAAAAAAAAGTGCATTAACCCTAGCTGCATTTTAGCACTTTATTAAGTTAGTTTAGCCACACTGCAAATCATCTGCACTGCTGTACAGCGTGGCTACAAAAACTTTGCCAAAGCCAATAGCTCTCATAGGCGAGAACTATTTGCTATGACAATGCTTGTTTAACATAGGCTCTTCCATAGAAAACACAAACATCTATATTGCTCAAAACTTCCTGTATTAATTTCACCAACTTTCTATGCACACAGAACCAAATGGGTCCACAGATGTGCTTCATAGGTGTGGAGTAAATGATATTTGAAACCATGGTATATAAGGTCTAGCTGAGTAAAATGCTTATAACCCAAAATCAGGCACCTTAGTGGTTCCCAGCCTGGGACTTATAATTGGTCACCTCAAATGTAATCCAGCAACTCTCCTAGAGCATGGAGTAAGATCCCTGGGGGGTCAAGTCCTGAGATTATGGAACAAACTCTTCAGCCTCAGCTCCATTCAGCATCCAGCTATTTTCAATTCTGGATGCTCTCACTTGGATCATCTTTCAACAAGGAAGGATGTGTGGAGAGTATGATGGCCAAGACATTTTTCAGGAGCCAAAGTTTTGCACTGTCTAGAATTTTCTGATGCTGCACATCAGATTTGAGCTCTATCTGCCTACCCTAGACTCTGCAGCATTAATTACTATGGGCAACGATGCTGGGAAGATGTTTTTTTCAACTGTCTGGGCTCTGACATTCCCATCTAAGCACAAACAGATGTTCTATGTGACATTCTCTTATAGTGCTCTAAAGAGACCAAAAGGAAATATTTTTGCACTTTATAAAACAAATAAATAAAATAAATAATGACCCTTTTAAGGAAAGCAGTTTGGGCAACAATGCTGAATGTTGCAAAGACACAGTAAACTGAGGCCTCCAACACCAGCACCATCTACCGCTATTCTAAGATCAACAAGTATTGCCTTCACCATCAACTATGCCCCATGTGCTGGTCTAATGCAGGCCTCAGTCTGTAGATTAAAGATATGGGTTCCTTAAATGAAAAATGAAAAATGAAAATAGATTTATTGAGCGCGATTGCTGCCCGGGGGCGTCCAAGCGCTAAGTTGTGCTGAGGCGGAGAGACCAGGAACGGAGGAATTAAGACACGAAGGATTTAGCGAACAGTAGTGTCTTCAAGTTTTTCCGGAATGAAAGCAGATTTGGATTCGATCGGAGTGAGAGGGGAAGGGCGTTCCAGAGTTTGGCAGTGTTTAGAGAGAACAGCCTGCCACCCGACCTGACCCTCTTCACTCTGGGAACAACAGCAAGAAAGGCTTCCATCGACCTAAGGTTCCTGTTTGGGTGATAGGGGGTTACAAGGTCGTTGTTAATGGGTGGGCCTGTTTTCCAAAAGGCGTGATGTGCCATGCATAACGCCTTGAATGCTACTCTCTGCCTCACTGGCAGCCAGTGGAGACTCTTCAGAGCAGGTCTGGCTGACTGGGATCGTGGAATCTGTAGCAGGGTGCGAGCTGCACAGTTTTGCACGATCTGTAATTTCCGGAGGGTCATTTCAGGAGCCCCAACATACAGGGCATTATTCGAGTCCAGACGAGACTGAATGAGGCCTTGTACCGCCACCTTTCTAGCTTCTAACGGTAGAAGTGGAAGGATCTAAATAAATGACTGTTGTTGATTGTTTACTGGCTGTCATCAAGAGTGCCAGCCACAAGACTGGAAAAGGATGTGCAGTTTGTTAGGACAGGACAGCATGGGATTTTCAGCAGCGGGGTGGACTCTGCATTTTTAAATGTAATATAGGCCAATTCAGAAGCTAAAGAGGAGTTCAGGATTTCCAATAACAACTAACCTCTGTTAATGAGGAAACAAGCAGGTGTCTGTCGGGCACAGGTTTATCGAGGCGAACAAAGCATTTCTGCTGTTCTGAAAGGAAAGAAATTATCTCGCTGGCTAGCACCATGAACATGCATCCTAACATAATTTTACTTTGTACGTATAGCCCTCAGTGCAGGGACAGCTTAAGGATGTTGGGGGCCCTGGGCCAAACGTATTTTGGGGACCCCTGCTTTGAATTTATGATCCAATTCAAGCTTTTTCATGCCCTCTTTGGCCAGGTCACTGACAGTGCACAGGCACACGTGTCCAAATTCTAAATGCGTTTACATAGAATATTCAGGGATAGTGACATATTTTTAATATTTTAACACAGCAGCAGCTCACTAATATTACTGCAAATAATCTCTGTGACACCCTCCCATTTCTCATATAGGAGGTCCTGTTTTAATCTAATCAAAACTATTTTATGGATGTTGAATGAGACATAAACACAACATTTCTCTGCAAAATGTATGTGATAGAATCGAACACATCACCCACATTAAAATAGAATTAAATGAAAGTTGTATTTAAAACAATTTGTTTAAGAATTATTCAAGATCATAAGGGCAAGGCTCTCTGCAGAACACAGCTAGCTTTATCAGGGGGCCTCAAAGGCTGGGGGGCCCAAGCCAACTTTGCCCATGATTTAAAACGCCTCGGTGTGAGTCGAGTCTTATTGTTCAACAGCAACCCTTCTCTGGAGCTCAAAACAAAAGAGATGGTAGGAATGACTCACAACAGCTTTTGCATAGAGTATTTAATCAGTCTTGCTAGAGATATGTTGAGCATGAGTGTTAAATTAAATGAGACATTTATGTTCACCTGTCTCTAAAAGACATGCTGTTCCCTCATCCTGAGAATTTTTTTTTTTTACTGTTTTGGCTACTAAAGATACAAGCCGAAATGTGAAAACAAAGGGCGATGAGGGAGTACTTCAATGTTCCCTTCGCATTGCGTTCAAGTGGAGGACAGTTTATGAGAGGGAGCTAAAACAAAGCGATTTAATAGTTGGCACCCATTCACATATTTTAACATGTGGCATCGTAAAAGATAAATAAATAGAAAAGACTGTAGATAAGTAAAAGTTCATAACGGTTCCAGCATATCCTTAGACTTACAGTATATAGATGCTAAAACGAAAAAATATTATTCCAGTATTGGGACGAGGGAAAGAAGATGCGCAGCTGTCTGACAGCAGAGAAAGCACCGCCTGCTCCTCTGTCCCATTCACATATTTTAACATGTGGCATCGTAAACGATAAATAAATAGAAAAGACTGTAGATAAGTAAAAGTTCATAACGGTTCCAGCATATCCTTAGACTTATAGTATATAGATGCTAAAACGAAAAAATATTATTCCAGTATTGGGACGAGGGAAAGAAGATGCGCCGCTGTCTGACAGCAGAGAAAGCACCGCCTGCTCCTCTGTCCGGGCTGAGGAACTCTGACGTGAGCAGCCATGCTTGGAAAGGATCATTGTGCTGGAGTGCAGAGGTCAGAGGACGGAGGCCTCTAGATATCAAAAGACTGCCAGAAGAATGGCGGGATTCCCAGCAGCCCCGAGAGGGCTCCATTGTTGATGGGGGACTGTGGGCTTGGACATCAAAGGGCAGCAGTGCCCCCCTAACCCCAGTGCCGTACTGGACATAGACAAGGAGCTGAGCACAGCAGTCCTGATGCCTCTTCACCTCCTCATACCGCAGGGCAGCAGATCAATGCCATCTGCATAACAACATCATGAAACAATACAAACACCCCCACAGCAAAATAATGGAACATTCCACACGAGTCAGTGGTGTCCAGCTATGAAAACGTGATAGTGTATCGTGCTGCCCGGCGTCTACTTAGGCGCAAAGTAACTTGATCATATTATGCCTTTAGGGCAGAAAGGTGTCACCGAAACAGGGAATTGGTCGATTTTCATTGCATTGTAAAGCACAAATTAACAAAGGGCGTGTAAGAAACATAATACCTGAACATGTTTCTTGATTATGGGGCCAGGCTACATACTATTTGTCAACAAGCTTTGGCATTGCGGCCGCGAAAGTGAAAGTGATCGCAATCGCGATTACGATCGCGTGCAACGGAGGGCGCGCGTGCACGTTCACGTGCACTGTAGCTTTAGGCCACGGCAGCACTTTTAAAATGCCCGTTTACAAAATGTCTCGGCCAGATCAGCGCAAGCGCTGAATCAGGCGAGACCTAAAAAGGAGGATATAAGATATATTGACTCAGCAGTCTATTTAGGAGTTAGGGTTAGCTCATAAAAGATCATTTTACTCCGCTTTTGAAATCAATGACGGCAGATCTTAAAAAAGAATGGATACCCTTCATCTCTCTATAATAGGGAGAGTTAATGTAGTGAAAATGACTATGTTCCCCAAGATTTTATATCTTTTCCGTTCTATCCCATTTTTTATAGAGGAGAGCCCAATAAAGACAATAGAGGCAGTTTTTGTGAACTTTATTTGGCAATATGGCAAAATAAGGCGATCAATGAAGTACCTGTCTCTTCCACAGGAGAAAGGGGGGCTAGCAATGCCGAATATCAGACTTTATCATTGGGCTTGTCTGTTGACTCAGATGGCAATTTTATTCGATCCTGCCACCAATCTCTCGGAGACTCCATTTGGTATTCAAAACCCCCCCTCCATTTTTGAACTTTTGTTGGGCAGAGAAGCACTGGGATTTTTGTTGCGGAAAACCGAGCGACGATATTTAAAAAAAATGAGGTATAAGGTTCTTGATGGTGTTTGGGAGGTCTGGAAGCTAGTACGAAGACTATTGGCAATACCGAAAATTAACGGGTACTCACCACTTTGGAACTCCAAGGTTTTTCCACAATTTAGTGGCGATAGTATGGGGAAACTGTGGGAACATCACGGAATTAAAAGATTAAGTGACATCTATGAAGGGGAGGCCTTGATGAGATTTGAGAACATTCAGCAAAAATATGGCATTTCAGTGAATCAAGGGTTTAAATTTGTGCAGATTTATAGAACTATAATGGCCATAAGACCACGGATATCCCCAGGGAGCAGAATTAAATTGATGGAATATCTATTAAAAGGCGGTACTGAGATTAAATTGGTATATAGGTTCTTATTGCTAGGGATCCCAGATGATTTGGACAAGGTCGAAGCCGCTTGGGTATTGAAACTGGGAGATCCGGATGTTGACATAGACAGAGCACTTCAGTTAGCCATGACATTGTTTCGCTCAACGAACCTGAGAGCCCAACAGTATAAAACCCTTTTTAATCTTTATTTTACGCCAGCCAAATTGTATGACTGGGGTAAAAGGGAGGATGATAGATGCCCCAGGTGTCTGGAAGGGCCCGCAAATGTATTACATATCTTTCAGCAATGTGTGAAATTAAATACAATCCGAGGGGAAATTGAGAAGTTTTTGGAGACGCTGTTAGGTGTTAAGATCAATCTATCCCCTACCCTTATGATAATCGGAACTGATAGTAATCTGGGGTTGAATAAGGAGGAAGAAGCTTTTGTTTTTATTTCGGTTGCGGTTTTTCGGATTCTTATTTCAGCGGGCTGGAAAGACACAGTGGCACCGGCTTTTCATATGTGGCTGGCTAGACTTTTGGGGATACATAATATTGAATCTTCCCTTTTTGTTTATTGGGGCAGGAAAAGAAGGGAATTAGGGCAGAAAATGTGGGCCCCTATAAAGAGATGGAGGGATTTGTGTTTATAAATACTCTGTTTTGATAAAATGATGTAAGTGTATCATTAACTCGGAGCAAGGTAATATTATTTTGTTTACGATGAAGCTCTATCCCTATGTATATTTTGTACCACTGTTTTTGTATATTTGAATGATATTGCAATGCAGAGTTTGTATATTGATGTCTGTACCTGGATAATAATAAAAAAAAAAAAAGGGTCATAACAGTCCTTGCCATCTCTTGAACCCATGAGGTGATCATTTTAAGAGCTCAAAACCACAAAGGACTGAGTTAACATCCCCTAAATGTGGTGCCTTGAGTTAGTCTCAAACCAGTCCACTGCATGTTGCAGTATGATAGCTTATTAGTAAGATTCAATTCACTGCACAGACCCACCTTCTTCAGAGAGAAGTTGTAATCTTCAAAAAGCTATTTAGCGGCTGCCCCATTCGAGTATAAAGTGAGGATCAGTATTACCAGATCCTTAATATAGTTCTAGGGGTTTCCCCTGACATTAATTGCCTACTATAGAACAATAGGAGTAACTTTATCCTTTTAGTTAGTGCCACCCACCCTCTGATGATTCACAATCTGATGAAATGCTTACTATTTTTAGTCATCTTCCTTAGTGCCTTTTCTACATTTTCTGTGTACACTCCTCTTAAACGTTTACTGATCATTATGCCTATGGGGTCAGAGCATGTACTAGGATTTCATATTAATGGCTCATGATGTTCGAGTCACATCAGGAGAGAGGGTAAATAAATGATTCCTACCAATTTAAACCAAGACCAACCACCAAGTGCTAAAATCCTCAGTTAATTTGAGGTTTTGGGTGAAGACCATGGTTAGCTCAGTCATGTGTAACATAATGTATGTTGTTGGTGTGATGAGTTAAAACATGCATCTCTCCATGACAATTAAAGTTGGTGGATTAAATATCAATCATTTAAACTGGCCAATGGATCTAACACCTAGGCAGAAAATATGAGACAGAGTAGATAACATCATCTGGTAGTCCTTGTGTCTAAAATGACTCGGAGGATATGATTTTGGTGTGAATACATGCTGTGATATCGGTGTGAATAAATGCCATAGTTCCAGAATATGTATGAGTAGAACCAAGGAAACCCTATGGGTCAGATGGGACCAAGGGTAGATAAGTTTTGCAAAAGAAACAAGGTCCCATTCAATACGGATGGGTATAGTATCACAATTTTCCAGTCAAAAATTGGAATATACACGTTCTTAAATCGAGAAATAAATGTGATTTAATAACAATACGACTAAAAAACAAATAGTATGTGGTGGAATAAGTGAGCAACCCGTGAGTAGGTTAAAAGGAAATCAGCCGATTTCCTTACCGCAGGCTAGTGACTTTAAAATGTGACTTTTAGTGTTTGCAGAGTAGAAAATATAGAAAGTCACAATTAGTTAACATCTCATACTCGAATATAAAATACAACGTATAGTTAAGAGTTTAGAGACGTGAGTCGACGACGTTTCGATCCCCATAGAAGTGGTGGGATCTCTTCAGGACTAACCGATGGTTAAGATGCCTGGGAAAGTTTGCCTGGGTAGGTGTAGGAGAAAGGGAGAGGTGGGAAGGGAAGGATGGGTACAGAGGGGGGAGAGAGGGATGGGGAAGAAAGGGGAGACATTAGTAAAAAGAATGGAAAATAAATGCATGACAGGATGCAGTTTGCAGGTGCAAGATATGGGTTAGGGTAGCGCTGAAGAGAGGAGGAAGGTTTAATTGCTAGGAGTGGGGAGACCATAAGTGGCAAGGGGGTAAGGCGTGATGGTAAGTATAAAACGTGTGCAGTACAATTATAAGGTGTAGATTAAGAACTAAGGGGGTGGGGTTGAAGAGGAGTGAGCGGTGAAAAGAGAGAACGGAGATACGTAGCTGTGATAGTCAAGGTAGGTATGAGCGGTGAAAAGAGAAATCAGAGATACATAGCTGTGATGGTCAAGGTAGGTATGAAGGTAGAGTTAGACAGGGTGAGACAGAGGGGACGAGCCAGGAGTGTCAAGTGTAAGGTGAGAATAGTAATAACCGTTGAGGCGGGAGAGTGCACTCAAGGAGACGGAGATAAAAGTGCTCAAGGACGGTATGCGAACAAGGAGCAACCATGGGGACTTACTGTTCATGGACAGCGAGGTGAAAAAAGGGGGGCGACAGAGCGCTCCTCAACCCGTTTAAGGGAAAAACCAAATAATGATGCTTGGTCTGTCGGAAATTAATGGAAGGTTGGACGCTGGTGGGTTCGGTAGGGCGTCGGTGGCGCGTAATTTAGTGCAAATACAATCTCCCAGCTGAATTGGAGGTGGAGAGATGCGTCCTCAGCACAGCAGAATCTGCTTCTAAGGGGCGGGAAGGTGCATAACGCGGAGGATCAGAAGTGCCGAGGGAATGGAGGAGAGTTGAACCATACCTGAGAAGTGGTATCCAGGGGGGAGAGAGGATCCGACAGGGTCTAAGGAGAAACGGCGGTGCTCGTTCTAACCTTGATCGGATTCGAGTGGAGACGCCGGAAGGGGCGGGCACTATATGTGCAACCCACCGGAGGGAATGAGTGGAAAGAGAAGAAGGGTGAGAGGCAAGGTGTGAATAGTCGCGGCCATGTTGGAAGGGAGAACTGGAACGGAGGTTACCTGAAATTGCGAGTAAGTTAGGAGACTGGAAAATTAAGAGGAGTTCAACAAAAGGGGGCAAGGATAACCCACGGAGACGTAAAGGGAGAATGGAGTGCAGGAAGAGGGGTGGGGATGGAGTGAAGGTAATTAGGAACAACATGCAAGATAGAGTGGGGGCAATAGTGTAGTAAAAATACTGGGGGGGGAGAGGATGAAGAGCAACGGAACACGATGGAGAGTGGGGGGAGGAGGGAAGAATGAAAGGGGAGACAGAAGGGAGGTATCAAGAGTGAGAGGAATAAAAATGAATAAAACAGCGCGAGTGGCAATTAGCCAGAAGGGAGTAGAAGGAGTGGAGGAGAGGGGAAAGGGAGAAGAGGAGGCATGGAGAGTATATAGTTGTAAACAATGAGGCTGAGAGAGCTAAAAATAAGCAACGGTGATCATTCTTCAAAGGTAGGGGATCAGGGAGCAAAAAAAGTTAGGCAGCAATAGCTTAAAGCAGGTTGGACCAATCCTCCAGGCGGTTCAACCCGGTATGTAGGCTGTCAGTACGGATTATCCATTTCAGTTCTTCTTTGTTAAGAATGGCGGCAATGTTTGTGTTTCTTTGGGGTTGTTGGATCACGTTGATGACTTGCCATCTGATATCGTCCTCAGTATGGTTCAAACTGGTGAAATGTTCCACAAGTGGCGCATTCGGTGTTCGACAGCGTACACGGCTTCTGTGTTGGCAGATTCGGATCCTGATCTTTTGGGTCGTTTGTCCAACATAAATCAAGTTACAGGGGCAAGTAATTGCATATATAACATTGATGGTGTTGCAATTGGAAAAGTGGGTGAGAGTAATATCTGTGTTAGCATGCACAAACTTTTTCGTGTCTGTTGTCAAGTTACACACACTGCAGCTCCCGCCCTTGAAGTGGCCTATTAATGGTGGTAAGCCCCAGGCGCCTCTAAAGGATTGATCCTTAGTGGTATTAGGGAGGGCTGCCCTTACGAGATGGTCTTTTATGCTTTTGCTCTTTTTGAAAGCAAAAAGAGGGCGTTCAAAATTCAGGCTGCCAGCACTAAGTATTGGCCAATGTTTCAGGATGCATTTCCTCACTATGTTCGAGATTGGTGAGAATGTAGTGACACTTACTATTTTGTCGTCACTTTTCCTCTCTTTGGGGCTAAGTAGAGTCTCCCTAGGGCAATACCAGGCTCTTTTAAGGGCTATCCTCAAGTGGCAGCTTCCGCAAAGTAATCCTTCTTAAGATGATAGTTGCGGCGTATCCGGAGGAATTGTGAGTACGGAAGGGAGTCACGAAGGGCTCTGGGGTGATGACTATTGTATGATAGTAGGGTATTCATTTCTGTGGGTTTACGGTAGAGTGTGGTGTAGAGACTGCCATTGTGAGCTATGATGGATAAATCAAGGAAAGCAATTTCTTCTTTGCTGCCGTTAGCGGTGAATTTAAGGCCATTACTGTGTGTGTTCAGCCAATCTTTGAATTCTGCAAGGCTCTCCTCACTACTATTCCAGATGAGGAAAATATCATCTATGTACCGTTTTCATACCAGAATGTGACTTCTGAAGGGGTTCGCGGGGGATAGTATTCGGTGTGTCTCAAGCCAATCCATATAGAGTATGGCAAAATTTGGAGCAAAAACTGCACCCATACTGGTGCCCTTGACTTGTTGATAGAAGCTACCATCAAAAAGGAAAAAATTCTTTGTCAGGCAAATTTTGAGAAGGTGGAGGATAAAGGACGTGGGAACAGCGTGGGTTGGGGTCTGGAGTTAAGGGCCATGCCAATTACATCAATACCTTCATCTTGAGGGATATTAGTGTATAGTGACTCCACATCAAGAGTACATAGTAGGCTGACACGAGGGTCAAAGGGGAGTTCTTCTACAAGGTTAACCATAGCCATGGTATCCTTAACGTAGCATAGGGTTTCAGGTACAAAATCCCTAATGAAGTAATCAATATACCTCCCAAGGGGTTCAAGAATAGAGCCACAGCCCGAGACGATCGGGCATCCAGGGGGTGTAGTAGCTTTTTTGTGTACCTTAGGTAGGGTGTAGATGACTGGTGTGCGTGGTGACTTAGTGTTAAGGTACAAGAATTCATTTTTGCTAAGGTAGCCTTGTGAGACGCCCTCCTCTGTGACATCAAGGATCAGTTTTTGAATCTCCTTAGTGGGGTCACAGGGAAGTCTTGAGTAGTGTTCAGGTCTGGAAAGTTGACTTAGGATTTCTTGTTTGTAAGTGTCTGTGTTTTGGAGGACGATCCCGCTTGTCAGCTGGTTTGATAATCAAGTTGTCCATATGTTTGAGTTCTTGCAGAGCAGTTTTCTCAGGGAGTGTAAGATTGTACGGAATGTATCTACGTATGTGTTCAAGATCTGAAATTTCTTTAAGTACCAATTTTTCAAAGGTGACTATCTCCGCGGGAATGCTGTGGTGTGGAGGGGAAAAGGTAGATGGGGGGCAAAATGCCGTGAATGCTGGAGGGGGGGTATATGGTGTGTCAAGGAAAAATGCCTGCAGGCGTATCTTTATAAAAAAACGTAGCAGCTCGATCTGAAGTTGAAGATAATCAGGTCTAATGGTGGGGATGAACGAAAGTCCTTTACTAAGTATTGTAATTTCATTCTCTGATAGTTGATGGTTAGAGAGGTTGAAAATCGGAATAGTTTCAGAGTCAGGCATAGTGTTGATAATTGAAGTGGTATCTGTGTCAGTTTGGGGTATCTGATGTCTTACCACTGGTAGTATCTCTGGTGTGTTTGTCTGTCCCCTGGTGTGCTGTACCAACGCGGTGGTCGAGACGTGCCGCGGGTTGGTTGGCGGCCCTGTTCCTGTCCTAAAAAATTGTTGTTTCCTCTAGTTCTAGATGTGCTAGGGCCCTCAGTGGAATCTGAGTTGTCAGAGGATTCAGCCGAGGTATCAGAGAAGCCGACTATGTTCTGTTGTTTGTTGAATCTACCCCATGGTCGTTGTGTTCTGGGGCCCAGGTACGCTCTGTTTGTATAGAAATCTTCAACTAAATAGGGGTATGTCCTCTCTACTTTGTAGTTTTTAACGTCACGTTTAACTTTAGTGATTTTTTTGTTCTGTTCAATTCTATGGAATTCAGACAAGGTTTTTTCAACTTTATCTAGAAGTACTTTTGCGTCTTTAATGCCACTATTTTCTTTAATCTGTTTTTCAATGTCTTTGATTTCTAACTCTAGTTTCTTGGCTTCTTCGTTAGCTATATCTATGCCCAACACCATCCAGTATCTTGAGCAAGTTGTTCCAATATGGCTAAAGCCTGTCAAGTATTTTTTAATGTCAGTGAAAACACCTGGTACGTTGCGGACTTGTAAACCTACAGGTATTGTGTCTGACTTAAGGTATTCAGTTAGCATCCGAACCATGAGTTGTAACCTTATTAATTTTTTAGTCAATATTTCTAGGTCAAAAATGGTGCTCTCAACTGTACTTGTATTTTCTGTTGTATCAGAGAAAAGGGAGGGTCCCTCTAATATTCTTTTAATATATTCATCTGAATATAAGGGGGCGTGTTGTGCCATGCCAAACCAGGGTGGAGATGTAATGTAAATTGCGCGCCACCGACGCCCTACCGGACCCACCAGCGTTCACTCTTCCATTAATTTCCGACGGACCAAGCATCATTATTTGGTTTTTCCCTTAAACGGGTTGAGGGTCGAAGAGTGCTCTGTCGCCCCCCTTTTTTCACCTCGCTGTCCACGAACAGTAAGTCCCCATGGTTGCTCCTTGTTCTCATACCGTCCTTGAGCACTTTTATCTCCGTCTCCTTGAGTGCACTCTCCTGCCTCAATGGTTATTACTATTCTCACCTTACACTTGACACTCCTGGCTCGTCCCCTCTGTCTCACCCTGTCTAACTCTACCTTCATACCTACCTTGACCATCACAGCTACGTATCTCCGATTTCTCTTTTCACCGCTCATACCTACCTTGACCATCACAGCTACGTATCTCCGTTCTCTCTTTTCACTGCTCACTCCTCTTCAACCCCACCCCCTTAGTTCTTAATCTACACCTTATAATTGTACCGCACACGTTCTATACTTACCATCACGCCCTACCCCCTTGCCACTTATGGTCTCCCCACTCCTAGCAATTAAACCTTCCTCCTCTCTTCAGCGCTACCCTAACCCATATCTTGCACCTGCAAACTGCATCCTGTCATGCATTTATTTTCCATGCATTTTACTAATGTCTCCCCTTTCTTCCCCATCCCTCTCTCCCCCCTCTGTACCCATCCTTCCCTTCCCACCTCTCCCTTTCTCCTACACCTACCCAGGCAAACTTTCCCAGGCATCTTAACCATCGATTAGTCCTGAAGAGATCCCACCACTTCTATGGGGATCGAAACGTCGTCGACTCACGTCTCTAAACTCTTAACTATACGTTGTATTTTATATTCGAGTATGAGATGTTAACTAATTGTGACTTTCTATATTTTCTACTCTGCAAACACTAAAAGTCACATTTTAAAGTCACTTGCCTGCGGTAAGGAAATCTGCTGATTTCCTTTTAACCCACTCACGGGTTGCTCACTTATTCCACCACATACTATTTGTTTTTTCGTCGTATTGTTATTAAATCACATTTATTTCTCGATTTAAGAACGTGTATATTCCAATTTTTGACTGGAAAATTGTGATACTATACCCCTCCGTATTGAATGGGACCTTGTTTCTTTTGCAAAAAATAGTTCCAGAATACAGCAACTTGATCCAGTTAAGGAAGTGGTATTACAGTTTGAAACCCCTTGGTAATAGTGGTTGATTTTATGTATTTTACTTTATATCACACTGCAATTTTGGTCCAGTCCATTTGAAAGGTACTGACATAGCTACCTTAATTCAAACCATAGCATAAATAAATAAGTTTTTCCAGGAAACAGCCAATTAATATACAAAGTAGAATATTCACATAAAAGTAAAAATCAAAGCAATTTGAGTTTTTGACCTTATGAATTACAGTCTACCAGAATGTTATTCATGACCTTGTGAATTACAGTCTACCAGACTGTAATTCAAAAGGTCAAAAACTCAGAAGGTGGTGCAAAGATGGGGAAAGGAGGTTCCACAGTTTGGCTGCTGCCACAGTGATGGGTTTACTACCACCTCATATCACCTCTTTGGTATTAGGTTCTGACACTGAATTGAAGGTCCTGGTATCATGTTGAAAATTAAATTGACTTGAAATGTTCAGTGAGGCAAAACTGTGAATGGCCTTCCAAACCACACACAGAACTTAAAGGGCCTAATTACGACCTTACAGCAGAGCAGTGATGTGGCGTGCAATCCGCAGTGCCACCGCTCCGCTGAAGGTCGCCGCCGCCCGCGAGATTACTACTTTTAAGTGGTGTGGTGGGTGGGCGCCGTGGCGGTTCCCCCTCCGGCGCCCACCGCCATGGGAAAGCCTCACGAGGTTCCTGCAAGGCATGGACGCGAAAGTCCATGCAGTGCAGAAACCTATTTGCATGCACACAGGGGGCACATGTTATGTCCCCCTGTATACATCCACATATGTTTGTTTCCTCTCTGCCAGGCATTTCATGGTGGTGGCACCACCAGAGAAAGCCTGTCTGAGAGGAAACTCGTAATATGCATGGCAGAACTGCCACGGTCCCGCCAAGCACATTGTGGCCTCTGACTGCAGCCTGAGGTCCTGGTGCAGTTCTTCTGCCCGAGTCGCTGGATCCTCCACGCCACCACGAGTCTAGCAGTCTGAGGACCGCCAGACTCGTAATCTGGCCCAAAATGTTTATAGGCAAACAACTTACATGCCCAATCACAGGGGATATGACCCTTTTTCCAAAAGCTGGAAAGAATACAAAAGCGATGATTTGGCACTGCCCAAGGGCTATCGTTCTGTTTGTGGGGAGCAGAGCAAAAAGGAAGGACATAAACCAAATTGACAGAGAGTGATCAAATATGAGGGGAGATGCAAACAATGGAGAGGAAGGACAAAAAGGAAAACCTACAAACTTATGCTGCCTGGTGTCATCATATGTAAACACACCTACATCTCAAATCAGTAAAACCAAGTTACAGAGAAAAGGGACTTCCAACAGTTTATCCAGTCCCAAGCACTGCAGTGCGAGGGCCAGTTTAAGAGTATTACTCAAAGGTTATATAGATTGAGTGCAATTGTTTAATGCCTTTATGCAATCTTGGACCTTGTCTGACTTCCTGTAAATTCTGTTCTTCAAAGAAAGTCTATCCTCTGTGGCAGAGCACTTTACGATAGCATTGTGATTTGTAAATTCCAATGACATTCATTATTGTTGATGTTGTGTGTCCACCTCTCTGCCAATCCACTAGTCATGAAGAAGAGGCCTGAGAATTGTTTTAGAGAACTGCTTTAAACTGTGCCAGATGTGAAAGTGGCAGGTCTGAGTGATCTTTAAGGTATCTTTGTGGCAAGTTGTGGAGAAGCGCATTGTACCGCCCCTCTTTCTCTCTGACTGCTTGGGTCATAGCTATCTCCACTTGCTGAAGCTACTGCTTCACGCTATTCACATCAGTGCCCGTATCAGCCCAGCAATTTACTTCATTGATCTTTTTTAAGTGCAGTAAATGCCTTGGTACATTTGTGCTGTAGAGCCTTAGGACATTAAGGCTTCATTATGGAGACACTGTGTCCTTCTTAATTTCCAGCCATCATATCTTTCTGGTCTTACCATTCCTTCAACAGCACCTGAGTCGATTGAATGTTACTTGTTGCTTTATACATCAACTGAACCATCTCCTTGCTGAGGATAACCTCATGATCTATCATGTCATGTATGGAAGATCTTGGGTTCCTTTCTCATCTATCCTCACCAAAGAGATCAGTGAAGGGCATGGTGCATGTGCAGATATTCAAACTGATTAAAGCATGTGCTCTTCTGTGGGATGTCCCACTTCCTGGCTAGTGGTTGTTCTACAAATATCACCATTCCTTTCAGAGTCTTATTGGCTCCCTCATCCAATCCATTGATTTGACTTAGTAAGCAGCAAAACATGTTTAGCTTACAGCACTGGGGAATCCAGCTGGTGAAAAGATGTCAGTCAGTGTCTTCTACCTCAGGGACAGTTGTGCTTCTCACTGTAACTGTTTCCCTATATATTTTCATGTGCACCACAACAACCAAGATATATTTGTTGTTGGAGGATATGGTAGGCTCCTGTAGACCAACAATGTCTGCTTCTACCCTCTCTGTCCTTCAGAATTAATTCTCCTCTTACGAGAAGGCCATGAGCACCAAAGCATCCTATTGCTACACCATTGCCAAGCCAATAGAAGTAGCTACATTTTGTATGTTGTACCCGCCAAGTGACCTGATAAGGAAATGTTGTCAGTTAGTTGAATTAATGTGCACTGGAGCTGCTTTCTGCCTACCAACCTCTTCGGGTTCCAGCTTATATTTATTTATTATGGGGTTTTATAAGGCGCGTTACTCACCCCCTAGGGGATATAATGGCAGAGTAAAGCTCTCTCTCGTTCAACTACGCAAGACATCTCACAGGAGTCCCTCTCACATACAGAAGAATCACTAAACCAAGAACATCCAAGTGTTCAATTTCTTTCTGAATTGTGGATGGTTGTCAATAAGACAGAGATCCAGAGGTATGGACTTCCACTGAACTTATGCCAGGTGCAAAAATGCGGGCCTGCCTTTTCTGGACTTCTGAATTCGTGTGGACCTCGCCAGAGCCAAATTGCAGGATCTCAAATTTCGTGCCAGTCTGTTAAATTCAACCCTGGCCCAAAAAACTCTGGGTCCGATGTTATACAGGGCCTTGTGAGATCGGGATAGGAGTTTGAATCTAGCTCATTTCCGAACTGGAAGCCAGTGTAGTGCTATCATACAAGCTGATGCCGAGACAAATTTTGTCCATGTTACAAATTAACTTGTGCGCCTCCAAACTCTCACTTATAGACCTGAGAGTTTACTGTAGAGTAGCCCTTCTTCATATCCAGCTGCAAAATAACCAGTTCTCTTCCTTTCAGCTTATACCTGGAAATGCTGATTACATTCTTCCAGTTAGACACGCTGAATGAGCTTTTATAACCCAGCTTTGCCAGGGCCTCCAGCATCAAGCAAGCCTTTTCTAAGTTAACCCTGTCAATTTCACGCAATCTCTCTTCATCTTCCTGTTGAGAGATTTTCCAAACTTCGTTGTAAATAGCATATAAGAAGTGTTTTTCAACGTGGTTTTTAAGGACCTAACAAAAAATCCCTTAGATTCATGTCATCTGAAAGGAAGGATAAGTGTTGTTTCACTTGGGACAGTGTTGTGGTTTTTAACCAATCTAGGCATAACTTCCCAACACTGTAGGATGTCACCACCCCCGGATTTTCCTGTTGTACATAGCGTTGATCAGGCCTATGGATACTAAACCCTTCGGCGGTACTCCTGAATCTTGACTGACACCTATTCGTGTCTTTAGGCCAAACCAACCATCCCTTCCAATTGGGGTCTGATGAATTTTATGAACCATCATGTATAATGTCATCTAGCTTATCCCCACTATGCTTTGTATAATTTTGCTACCCCTCAAAGTGTGAAGGCAAGGGAATCTGAGGTGTGTTCAAGTCCTTGATCTTGGATAGTCCAAGACAGGAAGTTCGTTGCACTGTATTTTTCAGGAAGACAATCTGTTGTGGTATGAGACACACTCCTAAATAACGCCTCAGTTCCCTGAACATGCCGCTCTTAGGTTCCCCAGACTGATTTTGTGTCTATTGTGTCCCTCCAAAAGTCGAACCCTTGTAAAGGCAGCTGGGAAATAAAGGAAAGAATATATCTCTTTTGTGTTAGTAAACATATTTTTCCTCGCAGGAGTAGGTGCAACCTTGTAATAATATGAGGTCGGGTCTGAAGTGTTAAACCCAGAAAAATAAGCAAACTTGTGGGAAAACATTTGTGAACTACCTTTCAGTGGTGTCGGCCAATGTTCCCATTGATGGTAAGTAAACATATTATGTGGGATGCTTGCTTTGTGCAAAAATTGATGACCGTAATGTGGATAACAATGCATAGTGTCAAAATCAGATGTATCATGATCCAATTCATTTTTTTAAAAAGCAGCACTTTGTTCTAAATCAGACAGCATGCTATTCACAGTTTCAAAGTCCCAATCATCAGGGAATGCACCGGAGGTGATGATATCATTCAATGAAATTTTAAATACATGTGGTATTTTCAAACGTTCAGTGGGACCAAATACATCATATGAAACCCTATGGCAAACTACCCCTTCGGGAATTGGAACTGCTGTAATGTTCACAAAGGACAGGTCTCTGTTCACGATGAGATGATGTATGTGGTTTCAGGACCATGTTCACATGTGGTACTGCAGAGCATTCTGGGAGATAATGTCCATTTAGGAGTAAGAAAAAGACAGTTACTGCACCTATCCAGAGTATTAGGAACAGTAGACCAATTGCAATTCAGAACTGTAGCCAGGGAGAAACAAAGTATGTCTTTTTCAGCCACAGGTAGATATTATAAAATTGTTCTTTTCGGGAAACAGGAGCTGGCAGCGACTCAGGTTCACTCGGATCCAGTGAGAAGGTATCAAATTGATGAAGTAGCCAGACGCTGTTCGATCTATCTTTGGTAGCTCAGCAGATTTAGTTGAAGTGGCAGTTCACTCATTTTGAGGCACATTCACATGGATATCGGTATTAGGCCGAATTGCGATCTGAGTTTCATGGGAATTTTGTTGTTGTTCATTTTCAATAGGCACACGTTCCATTCCATTGTTGGCATCTCCGTTACTTCGGTGAATAGAATCTTCAAATGGTATTAATCTTTGTCTGAACTTCCTGTATGGTAGGGAGAGGAGATCAACGACTACCCAGGAGCCCACGTGGCCTGCTATTCAGTATCGGCCACATAGTGTGGTTTGATCAGATCAATGGAGACTAATCTCTTTTCTTTCTTGCCAGCTTGGGGTGGAAGAAGTACTGTTCTTGTTCCTTTGACAGCCAGGGCAGGTATAGGCGTTCTGTAAGCTGGCCCAAATTCTTTTTTATCCATAATCTTTTCTCTGACCAGGTCCCCGGTCTTTGAGACCCAGGCAGGTCTTGCCAGACAGCTTTAACTTCCCCAGTAGCGGTGCGTTTTACTTGGATGTTGCTTTTGTTCCTGTAAAACAGCCAAACTATCATTTATGTCAAATCCTTTTTCATCCGCCACTGTGCTGCCACGATCGAGGTGGGCTATCCACATTCTCGTCCCAAACAGGACCTTGTATGGAGTACGGCATCCCAGGGAGCTTCTTGGCATGTTATTAAGTGCCCTCTGGACCCATTACAGGGGATTGACCCAACTGCCACCTGAGCCTAATACCCTTGCTTTTAAGGATTGCTTTAAGTCCCAGTTTTTCCTTTCCACAATTGAATTTTTCCTGGGGATGATACAGAGAGGAGTATCACAATGCTACACTCAAACTTCAGATGGCTTCCTTGTAAGCCCAAGAGCTAAACGCGGGGCCACGGTCAGAATGTAATGCGGCAATTGCATATGTCCCTATGAAGAATTGCAAATCCTTTATAACAGTTCAGGCATCAGCGAGCGCTGAGGCCAGACCCACAGGAATCTAGATCATAAATCCACTGCCACCAGGATATACTTGTAAGCCTGGGGCTGCAGTGGTCCAAATAGATACATGCAAGTGGTCTGTCTGATATCAGTAAAGGGGTCTGTGGTGGGCGTGCTACAGTGGAACCCTTCATCACAGATGCCGCAGTTAAGGACAAAAGACTTGGTCTGTTTACTAAGACCTGGCTACCAATAACGTTGTTTCAGTAATGAAACTGTCGCAGTGATACCTGCGTGTGCTGAGCCCAGACCCTCTTGTGCAGCTAGTATTAAAGCTACCCTGCGATCCATGTTCAGTATTTCTCTATCCCCCACTCCTGGAATTTTAGCATACAGTATATTTTGTGCATCTAACTTGTAGGAGTATTTGAGTGGAAACACCTTTTGGCAAGGCTGTGCTCTTTTTTGTGAAGTGATGACATCTACCATTATCTGTCCGTCTATTCTTGTGCAAGCAACGGCAGCAATTTGCAATGTCGCCATGTCGGCTTCATCAGCCAATGAATTTCCTTCAACGTGCACACCAACTTGTTGATGACTCAGTGTATGACTCACGGGAGCCCTCTGCACGAGTTTTTACAGATCTGCCACTTGTTCTCAAAGCAGTTTATGCTTTATTGTGCAAACATTTGAATCTTTAAACCCAGTCTGCCCTCAATAGTGAAGATATTCATTGTATGACTGGACACAGTAAAATGAATCGCACACGAGTGTGGGGAATTCTCTATCTATATTTTTTAGTGCCTGCACGAGGGCTTTCAGTTCTGCCAACTGAGCCGTGCAATCTCCTAGAGACTGTCTGTGTATTGCTAGGACACAAATTACCATCCCCCATACGTCCCTTTACAATCGCACAAGCTACAGTGTATTGCTGTCTCTTTCCTACGGCAGGTTGAGCAGAACCATCAGTGTAAATCATGTATTCATACTGATCTAGAGGCATTTTTTCATTTGGGAGAGGATATTCTTGTTTTTACTGCAGAAATGCCTGTGTTTCCAATGTACAGTCAACTATGTAGTCTACATCTGTTGCAGTGAGAGAATTAGCCCATTGTATCCATCGTGGATGTAACGCTTTTGCATTTGGAACGCTAGCTTTTGTAACAGCCTCTAAGGTTGGTACCGAAGTTACGACAATTATTTGTTTCCCCTGGGCCAGTGCTCTTTCTCTCACGACAACAGTCTGTACCGCTGTTAAAATAAATTCAGTTGATGCAAAACGCAGTGTTTGTGTACAAATGAGATTTGTATGTAATTGGTACAGATTTGCCTTCATTGAAGGTGTGGTAAGTGTACCCAGATAGACCTGCGATTACATGGATCACCAAATACGTCATGTTTACACGTGTGTGTAAGTGTTTAGAAGCTATCATGTCAGCTTGTAGGGAACGTAGTATTCCTGTATGTTCCTGTGCGCAGTGTTGAACTGAGAAATCAGGTCTGATTACGTCGTAGAAAGGTTTTACTCTTTCTGCGTAATGTAAAATGTATGTTCTGCCAAAATTTAGGAATCCTAAAATGGATTGCAAGTTTTTCAGAGTCTTTGGAGGTTGGAGCAGCACACACTTTTCTAACAAGTTAACTGCTAGGCTTTTTCCTTCACTTGAAAGCTCATATCCCAAAAATAGGACATTGAGGTGGGCAATTTTGGATTTTTAAAGTTAAATTTGTGGCCCTCAGAGGCGAACCACAGTATTATGTTATTCACTCTGGTCAAATGATCCAATAATTCATCGTCCGTCAGATAGATGTCATCTGCATAGGACAATTCCTCCTCATCAAAATTTTGAAGCAACTCTGTTACTTTTGCTGAGAACAGCCTGGGGCTAGTTTATATCCTTGGGGTAGTCAACAAAATTGCCGCTTAGAGCCTAGGGCTGAAAATGCTCTCAAATATCTGCTTTGAGGTGCTATATTTTGGCAAAAGAATCCATTTGCGATATCTAGTGTTGTTTTATATTTTTCCCGCACAATATTATTTATTAATGCAGCACTGCCTGCATTTTGTACTGCAAAAGTCTTTGTGCATGTGTTCAAATGCTTGTAGTCTAAAACTAGACAATATGAATTATCAGGTTTCAGCACGGGAAACAAAGGATTATTCATGGAGAAGGTGCAATTTTTTATTACACGTTGATATTCATGTTGATCTAAAATCTCCCTGACTTGTTTTTTCGCGTCATGTTTTGTTAGGTATTGTCTCTGTGGAGTTGGAGTAGTTTTCACTGGGATTACATGGTGAGGTTAATCAGCGTCCCACCCTATATGGTTGCGGTATAATGCAGGAGCTAGTGCCACTGCCCACTCCTGCACCTATGAATTTTTCAGTGATTCGGGAATGAGTTCAGAGGAGGCTGGTAAAATTACTGTATCTCCTTTTGGGCAATCCATAACAAATTCAGATGGCCAATCTTTTTCTGCTAAAAGAGTGTTGTATGCAAAGGACAGTTTCTCCCAAAAGAGACCTTTAACATTCCTAGGTATGCCCCACTCCATATGAAGTGTTATTTAATATAACTGGTGTTTCCACCGTGATATGTTCATTCAACACCCCTGTCGCCAGAAATTCCATCAGGTTCTGGTGAGCTATTATTACTTATGCTGCGCTATCTAGCATCGTCAGAGCCCATTCCCCGTTCAAAACAGAGTCTTTTTCTTCTTAAATTGAGGTTTGATTTTGGTTTATCTTATTTTTTTATATTAAAGTCTGAACTGCGATGCGTGTCTCTCGACTTTGTTCATTCTTCTGATTTGTGCTATGAGCGTCCTTCTCTCTCGCATTTTTTTGATGAACCCTGAAAGGAACGAGAGGAACGTGTATCAGTATCCTGATTCCTGTCAGGTTTTTTATGTTGTCCCAATTTCTAAGGTTATACCTCCTTTCGGAGGGCTGCTGCTGAGGAGACCCACCCCTTGATTGTGATCTATTCTCTCTGTTTTTTTGTTTTTTATTATCCCATTTCTTCTTTGAACAATCAGGTGCTTGCTTGGTGTTAACCTTCTCAGGACTACCGATTAGTTGTCGTTCTCATAGCTCTGGATCCCAAATTATCTCTACCTAATTCAGCGTATGTATCTTCGATATTTTTTGGTAAGGCTTGCTCCTGTTGTGCAGGAGTGCATGCCCCCAAGCGTTGGCATATCGCCACCGCTGCTGCCTCCTCTTTTATGTTTGCTAACATAATTGTAGATACCTGGGAAAAATGTTCTAATAATTTCATCCCCAGGTTAAGAGCAGGTTCTGCTCCATACTCATTTTGTATTTGTCTTAATACTTCTGGTATCACTGCTATTGAAGGGATACCTTGAGTTCTGGTATAGATAGCAGCCAAAACTGTACCCCAAGTGATACAATCCTCTATCGGGGAGCTATCCCCATCGGCAAGCTGATTGTCAGTATTCTGTGTTTTTCTTGTGGGCCTGTGTGTGGAAACACTGCCTCTAACTGTGGTATTTTCTGTGTGATCCAGAATGACATTTGCTCACGTTTAGTAGGCATTCTTCTCATGACTGCGTTCAGTGTTTGCGGGTTAATTTTAGTTACAGTTCCTTGTAGTTGACCTGCTGGAGTAATTTTAGCTAGTGGAAGTGTGAGTGTTCTCATCACATACTGTGTCAGGTTTCTGTAAAGTTTTATTATTTCTTTGTGAAGTGGACGTAGGTCCGCTATTGGCAATGTGTGAACATCTGGATGCGGTCTATAAGCCGCTTGGACCGGCCAAGTTGCTCCGTCTCTGCTGAGCGGACCGATTCTCACTTTTTCTGTGGTGTGTGGGAGGTCACCTTTAAACCAGTTTATATGCTCCTGGTAACTGAGCGGAACTTCAATATCCTGTTAAAGACAATTCTTCCGGTGTATTCTCTGGGGTGTAAGAATGAAATGTATTTGTTCATGCATCTGCAGGTGGGAATTTAACCTATGAATAGAATACCTCTGTCCTGAATGACTCTTGTGTCTTAACCATGAACGTTATAGTCCCACCTAATGCTGAGACTCCAAACTCTGCTAATTTTAAAGTGCATTTCTGACATTTTCCGAAATGTTTATAGCACCTTCCTGCTCTCCTTCCCCTGCTGCATTCGCATGTAATGCTGTTGCTGCATTTTCTTCAACAGACATTGTTGAAAAGAGCGTCCAGGATAGTGAGATAAGGTTTTATGCACAATGTTGGAAACTATAATCCTTTAATCGTGAATTTACCTACAGCCAATACATAGGAAATGCCTACTCAGCTGTGGCAGATTTTTCCCTTCCCACTCCAGACGTCGCTGGGTATATGTGAGTAAGGGTCTCTGAGAAAGCACGACTGGACTACTCAGATTTGATCGCTAAATAAGAACCAAACCAAAGTTAGCGGCACCATGTTGTGTAGTTCCTACAAATCTATATAGGATCTGCGCGTTTAGACAACGTAAACTAAGGGATTGGTGTCCAGACTGCAGACACCCCTAAAAGACATTTTAGTCTGCAGACCAGCTAGCTCACAGTGCCACTATGAGCCCCTCTTACCACGGAGTGACTAGTTTCTGGCAACTATTGAACATGACAACCCTGACCCCTCAGGGATCGTGGAAACAGTACAGTACTTTTCACTCAGTCACTCGTGCTTACTTTGTCTCAGAGAGATACACAGAATAAACGGTAGCGACGTTTTCAATAAGTATTTACTGAACCAGCGTCATTCTAGTATAAAATACGGGTGCTGCAACAACCATTAGACACTAATAGATATATACGGTTATGAGTAAACAAAAGGTAGAATTCTACCATAGTGCTAAAACAATGAATTTATGCAGGCATATATATACATAACAGTAATAATGCGTATTCCTACGAAGCAAACCCTAACTAGGTGTTCCTAAATGTACCTAGCATGTATTTAGGTGTATAGCCAAGAATCTCCTTAGGATAGAGCCAACCACATTACCTGATGTGGGAGAGCGAAGGACCCTGTCTTGGGCTTTAGATGAACACCCCGCAAGGGATGTCAGACTACTGCATGCTGGAGTGTCTGTGTGCAGGGACCTCAGCGTCTCACATCAGCATAGAAGTCTCTACTCTGGTTTGTACATCGCAGATGTGATGCTTATATACCCAAAAGGTACCCTCAGGGGTTACCTTGCTGTGTAATATCAGCCGAGGATGACAATAGTGATGAACCTTATACACAGTTATTATGCAGAAGATGGCAATCCTGCTGTGTTTCTTAGAAACCTCATGCATAATAAATGAGGCTAGTTTTTGGAGAATACATCACAACATTTATGCAGCACCTTACTATGTAAAAGGTCAGCACCAAAAACTGTTATTTGGTACAATGGCAGGGTAAGTGTAGGTGAAATGTTAGGAGACTACCCAGGCCTATGGGGGTACATTGGGGTTTATAACAATACATTAGAGACAAATTAAGCACCTTGAACCCCCATCTTCTCTGTCCAGGAGAATACACATTAGCATTGGCGAGCTTCATTAACTGAGGAGCCTTGGTTGACGTACCCTTGCAGCAACTGGGACTGATGTCCCAAAGAGGGGAGTGATGCTACTTTTCAGGGAGAAGGAGAGGGTTACTTATCAGGTCAAGCTTGAAAAGTCAGGGTGATGGCTGGTTGCTCATATAGGGAATGGCAACGTACAACTAACAGTCTGTGTACTGTATGCTTCTAATGCAAACAATCCAACAATTAAAAAAACATTTTTGGGCAAGCTGAACCTGTGGCAGGACCCATTTCTCATGTGTGTTGACATTAACTTGACTGTTCACCCAGTGGTGGGTTAAACAGCTTCTCAAGAATCAAGTCAGTTGCATATGAGGACGTCTAGAGCAGCCCTGAAACAAATTCTTGATACTCATGCCCCGATTGCACAGGCTTGCTGTGGGGGGAACATGGCTTTACTTATCATTCCATTTCACATAGGACATCTTTCTTCATAGATATGTGCTTCGCAAGTCACAGCATTATATATCCACCCTGCCAATGAGAGCAAAACCAAGGATCTTGTCGGACCACAATCCATTAATATTGTATGCAAAGTCAAGCAAACTGGGTAATACTTCATCCCTACATCACTGGACCTTTGGCCACCCATTATTGATGGACCCAACGTATTTCAGCTTCATCGGTCCATGTTTAAGCAAATTTGTCAGTATGGATAGAGGTTCTGCAAAGCCAACAGTTCCTTGGGATGCCTCAAAAGCTTTTGTTCACGGCCAGACTTTGAGTTACACTATCAGAAAGGGTAAAGAAGACCAGACTACTGAGGTAGAGTTACGAGAAAAACTTCTTCAACTGGAACTGGAATACCTCCTTCAGTCATAGGCACCATCACTCGGATGGTGTATCTAAAATATTTGTACGACTGACTGCATTGCGAATGCAATTGAAGTACCAGACAAAACGCTTGTCAGAAATAGCGAGGAGATGGGCCATCTACTAACTTTTCAAATGAAGGCTATTTTTAAAATTATTACATCTTTTCAAATAAACAATAATGTTAACAGCGGTTCATTATAATTCATCATGCCTATTACTCATCAAGAAAGTTGGGTAAAATTGATCGAGATTTATTGTTAAGAATACACGTTTTCTTCTCTGTGTTTAAAATAGCATTCAATATCTGCAAATTTAAGTGAGGAAAAAAAAAAAATTCCTGTCACAGAGCGCTAGGAAAATTACCATGTTATGTAAAAACATTAAGGAGACTTGAGGTATGTGCAAGCTTAAATTCTCTGCAGCCCAAGATATGAACTTATCTTGACAAAACATTTTAGGAAGATGTGAACTTACAGTACCGTAGTAGACCTGTGTCCCCTTTGGTGCTTGTGCTATGTATTTCCACAGGCACATGACTCATCCTCGGATGTCATTGTTGCTTTTAGGCACTACTCTCACTTTGCCCTGAATTATGTTTTCAAATGATACCAGCTTCTTCCACGAGCAAGCAGATGTAGATGTGAATAAATGTAAAACTTTCATTTGTGCAGGTTATGCACGTATCACAAAGGTTTAACTGCAGTAGTAAATGTATGGACAACATGTGAATTAATTACTTGTGTGTATAAATTCTGTGTGTATATTCCTAGTTGTGGGTATGGCCAGAGGTATGTTCAGCGAGAAATAGAAACAAACCCTCTGCATATGTGGTCAACACCCACTGAGGTGTCACCGAGTCAGTATTTGCAAACAACTGCAAGTGCATTTTGACACTTTTTAGCACATGTTCACACACAGATTATACCGGTCAAGTGGAAGAAAATGTTGGAAGAAGAGAATTTTCATGGGAAAATATTTTGATCTGAAAAGTAGATTTTTAAAAACTAAAAAAAAGATTTCTGGTGAAAAATTGTAGCAAAGCACTTACTGGCTCTAATGTTCCTGAACCATGGCTTAAAGATTTTAGCAAATCTGGACACAAAGAAGGCCTTTAATTACTTGGCATGGCCCTTTATAATTGAGGTCCTACTTAGAACGAGGTTTCAAGGCTAAGGAACCCATTTAGAGGCTGACCTTTGCCCCCCCTGATGAAAGAACACCATCCCTGTCTAGAGATTCCTACCTTTTTAAAACATTTTTTATTGAAAACCATATAGAATACATCAATTTGAGTCCAGATAAACATACATTAAAATCCATCATTGACATCTGAAGGTGTAATAAATAGCACTAATTAATCAAGAAGCAACACATCCAATAATCGATAAGCAGGGGGATCTTAAGGAAACATTAAGCCGTAAGATAAAAAGAACGCCTAAAATCTTGAAACTTATGTCCACCGCCTCAAAACAATACCAATTAAGCAAGACATTGAATTTAAGATATCTAAAATACATGTAAAATAGTGACAACATGACATGAAATATACTATACATGTTAAAGTGCCAAGTTCTGAGATTCATAAAAGGACAGTTTGGAAGAAAAAAAAGACGACAGGTTGTATACTAACTTTCAGAAATCACAGTCAAAATACAGTGCCCAGATCTTCTCAAACTTCTTGAGTCCCCCAATTCGTGAAGCATAAACTTGTTCGCTTCTTTTAACCTGACCCATTTTCCGAACCCAATCATTTTTAGATGGAATTAAATCCGTTCGCCTTCTTTGAAGTAAAAGTGATCTGGCGACAGCCATTCCAATATATAATAATTTAATCAACTTCTCTGGTAGCTGAAGATCTGGGTCATAGCCCAGCACTATCAGCCTTGGGTTAAACCCAATCGTTATCAAACATTCTGATGCCAAATAATCCAAAATATCGTTCCAAAATTTCTGGAACGATGGGCACTGTAATATTATATGAGTCCAATTGGCTGAGGGGTGAATATGGCACCGGAAACACTGCCCAGATGGATTGGGATAAGCCTTGGCTACAAAGCAGGGGGTTCTATACAGTAACCACTTGCTAAAATATAGCATCCTTCGCCAGTTAGCCCCTCTAACTAAACTAAAATTTAGGTTATTGATTGTAGACCACATATTTTGCAGGAATTTCCAGGTCCTCATATTTGCCCCATTTTGTTATGACCTTGGCCTCAAGATCTATCCCTTTGATTGAGGCTAAACACTTTTTCCATTCCCCCGGCTTTTTCACTACCCTATCTTCAAGCAAGTCATGAACTAACTGTTTCTGGCCAATAATTTGGAGCAGATCAAGTTTGCTAAAGAACTTACTGAGAATATTGTATGACTCAAGGAGGAGGAAATCGCCGGGGATCAATTGAGATATTTCACTAATATTCAGCTATCTATCATTCCGAAGAAAATCGGAAAGTTTATGAAAGTCGGCCGTGGTCCTGTTTTGTATAATTAAGAACGAATCTCTAATTCCTGCTGACAAGAAAAGATCAGCTATTGGAGTTGCTACATTAATAACTGGAATGGAATACCTTCTATAAAATGCCTGACGTTTATGAAAGAACCAATGTAGACACTTATATCTTACTAATTTAGGAGATCTAAATATTGATAATGGGCAGTGGATCTGATTTTCTTTGCATATTAAATTAATTAAAAAGTTGATAAAAAGAGCCGGATGTAAACCCTGCTTAAATCTATTCATGTATTGTGCAAAATATGCAAAGTAGTATTACCTCAAATTGGGGAGGGCTAAGCCGCCATCTTCTCATATAAAGTGCTAAGTGCAATTCGGGGAGCTTTATTACCCCACAAGAACGATGTAAACATTGACTCTAATTTTGTAAAAAAGGAGTTCACTAAAACACAGGGAATTGCTTAAAAAAGGAAATTAAACAGTGGAAGCACCGACATTTTGATCAAATAGACCCTGCCGAGAATGGTTAAAGGTAGAGAGTTCCATCTTGAAAATAAATCCTGGACTTTTCATAACGATAGAACAAAATTCAGATCATATAATTCCAAAATTAATGGCGAAAAATAGACACCTAGGTATCTCTGGGAATTAGAATTTAAGCACGGAAGAATATCGGGGTGTAAATCCCTAGATGCACACCCACACAAAATTATTTCAGTTTTCCTTTTATTAATTTTGTAACCACCAAATGACTCATAAGAGGTCAAAAATCTGGAAGGCTTTTGCCTGCACTTCCTCCTCTGGCTTTATAATAAGCAAGATGTTGTCAGCGTATAATTTAACTTTGCCCATGGTTGGAAGTGGAGGGCAAATATATCCCCATTATTCCTTATTGCTATTGCGAGAGGCTCAATAAAAAAGGCGAATAGCACCTGGGATAACGGACATCCTTGTCTGGTTCCCCTTTTGACTTTTACTTGGCCAACCTCAGTGGCATTAATAATAAGATTGGCCTCTGCATTTCAAATATAATTTCTCAACCAACCCTGTAATTTTAGACGGTATACCAAATTTCGCTTAAATACAAAATTAAGTCTCCCGAATCACCAAATCAAATGCTTTCTCGGAGTCTAAAAAAAGTATTAATGCTGGTATCTTCTGGGTCTCAAAATAGTCTAGTGCCTCGACTAAAAAATGCGTATTGGTTCAGAGCTGCCTCCCGGCTATAAAACCATTTTAATCAGGATGAATTAAATATAAGACGATCCCGTTGAATGGATTGGCTAAAAGTTTAGTAATTAATTTGTGGTCAGAATTTAAAAGCGTAATCGGGCGATATGAATTAGGGTCTTCACTGTTTTTGCCTTTTTTTTTTTTAAACTAACTACATTCCCTTTTCTAAAAGACAGGGGTATGAGCCCTCCTTCAAGAACTGAATTTACCAATAGGAGGAGATAATCCACAATTACACTAGCGAATGTTTTAAAGAACTCGGCCAGGAGACCTTCCAGCCTGAGGCTTTACCATTCAGGAGATTTTTAATAACCTCCCCTAGCTCTTCTTTTGTGAATGGTCTCACCATGTTCCTTTTTTCTAAGTCTGATAAGACAGGTAGTTCATTTTCCTGAAGAAAAACTCCCAAAGATGACATATCGATGGATTGTTGTTGGCCATATATCCTCTTATAATGTTGTACCATTATGTGTCCTATCGCTCCCAAGTCCTCCAAACGAGAACCGGAAGTGGGGCATCTCAGTGCGACTATTTGGTTACTAACAGCCCATTCCCTTGCCTGCCATTCCAGAAATCTACCTGTATAATTGCTTTCCTCATAAATCTTTTGCCTATTATGCTGAAATAGGGATTCACTTTTAGCATTATATTTTTCGGCCAGGTTCCGCTTAGCCTGATCCAGCTGTTGTTGGTTCATGGCAGAGGGGCTAGAAAGAAATATGTTGAAAGAACTTTACATTTTTTGCTCCAGTGTTTGCTTCTCCTCCTTTTCCTTGAGTTCTCTGCATCTTTCTCAATATCAAGCTCTCGGAAAAAGGCTTTAAACGAATCCCAGACCACATGCAGTGGGGCTGAGCCATGATTTTGCTCAAAGAACTCTCTGATTTCTGTTTTGATAGAAGACACCCAATTTTCTTCTAATAAGTATTGTAGATTTATAGATTTAACAGCCATCTTTTGGAGGATTTACTGCATTCACCCAGTTCTAACACTAACATGATCAGTGCATGGTCCGAAAACCCACTCTGAAGGATTTTCTGCGAACTAAAAACCAAATGCCTGGAGATAAGAAAAAAATCAATACGCGTAAAAATGTATGGAAACTCCCTGAACAGCAGGTATAAGCGATTTCAGTAGGAAATGCAGCCCGCCAAGGGTCGGCTATTTCAAGCTTCGAGCTATAGCTTTGTACAATTTTAAAGGAATTTCGCTTTAACTGTTTTTTTGCCTGAGGAATCAACGTTTGGATTCATTAACAAATTGAAATCCCCCCAACAATTAAATCACCTGATATTTGAATTAATGATTGAAAAAATTCCTCATACGGGGTGGGATTATCCTCTATGGGGCATAAATACTAGCGAGCGTCAAGAATCTGTGTCCTAAATTACAGGTGACCCAACACCATCTTCCACTTTGGTCACTCGCCGAATTAACTATCTCTGCCTGAAATGTTTTGCTAAGAAAAATCGCCGTCCGCCTGTGGGCTGCAGAAGATGAAGAGAAACACCTATATGCTGCCCAGGACTTAAACATTGAAAAATCAGCTGTTTTCCCCGCTGGTATATGGGTCTCTTGTAAAAGGATAGCAGAAGGATTCTCTGTCTTAATCCAGGCCTCAATGGCCCTCATTTTGTTCTTATTATTGAGGCCGTTTACATTAAAAGAATCCACCTTCAGTGTTTCCTTGTTTCCCATTTGCCTTATTTCCAATTTGTCATTTACTGAAAATGAGGCAAGTTTCTAGATACCCCAATAATATGATAAAGAAAATAAATTTCCCACTTTGTTGAACAGTTTCCAACATAGGGCAAGCCAAATAACTTGTCAACCCTTCTTCCTCTCTAAATAGTGATGGACAGATGAATTGTGACCTAAAATATGTTTTCCATTTTTTTCCACATGTTCCCTTACCACCCCATCCTCGACCCATTGTCCCCCTGAGCAGATGGCCGCCGCTGCTCAGAACCAGACAACCTAGCCCACCCACCCTTCCACTGGCACAAAGACTTGGTGGCTAGTGCTGCCAGACAGCCCACTCCCCCCTCTACCCTCCCCTCCCCTTCTTTGATGAAAAGAGCATCATTTAACAGCATTAAGCATCTAGAAAAAAGCAGAAAAGAAAAAAAGGGCAATAACAATCCTCTATAAACAAGTAGCTCTTTGCCTTTCCAAGAAAAAAACCCCGCCCGCACACCCCGCTGAAGACTAACATAATACCATTAGGTTTTATCCATAGAAATCTGTTGCAATAATTCCTGTGCATCTGGAACACTGCAAACGGTGGGGAATCTACCCTTGACTAACACCTTCAGCTTACTCTGCTGGGCTATCATAGCTTGCACCCCCCGTGCATTAAATAAATGTAGCATAATGACAAATTCTTTCCGCTTTTTAGCTGCAGAGGCTGACATGTCCGAAAAGATGCGACATAAAGGGACTTCTGCTGAGGAAAACTGTCTTTGTTTAATGGCTTTTGATAAAATCTGTTGCTTGACCCTAAAGTCCCCGAAGTTGACCAAGATAGTCCGTGGGAATTTAGCATTAGGAGGAAGATGTGCTGGAACTTGATGGGCTCTCATTATGGTCAGATCACCATTGAATTCTGGGAGGATATTTTTCTTTAGAAATGAATCAAATCATTGTAGAGTCTGCTGACCTTCAATACCCTCCGGGATGCCCAAAATAGGGAGATTTGAGCACCTGGAATGGTTCTCTAACTCCTCCAGCTTGTATTCCAACGTGGTTCTCTGGGACTGAAAGGTGGCGACTTTGAGTTTCATGGATGACACTTGGTCCTCCAATTACGAAATCCTGGTTTCGGCCTATGACAGCCGTACCGGGATCTGAGCCATATTTTCCTCAATCTTTGTCAAGTGGGCATGGATTACCGCAATCTCAGCGGATTGGGGGGTTTTTAATTCACTAATTTCTTCCAAAATCAAATTAAGAAGACTCTTAGCGTCCCATTGCATGGAGAAAGAGCTACTGTCTAGGGAAGGATTCATCTGATTTTCTTTAGGCCTTTCCTCCGCCTGCAAGCCCTCTGGATCAACAAGCACAGACTCTGCTGGTATGGACACAACGGACACCTCTGGAGCCACCGGAATAGAATGATACACGGACCCACCTCCATCTGATGGATCTAACACACCTGAGGAAGGAAGGGAGGGATGACTCCCAGTCTCAGAATTTAAAGTCTCGGGACCTGAGTCCAATGAATTATCGGCTGATAGGAGATCATTCCCTACCATCTCCTGCTCAGCTTCACCCAAGAAACTACCCTGCTTGGCTTTAAAAAATATAGGTTACTTTCTAAAATCTGTATTTTCCCCGTCTGCTCCATCAGGTGTCATGTTTACTTTAGTCGAAGCTGAAGAAATTGGTGAATCCGCCCTTAAAGAAGCCAACCCACTAGGGCTAATGTTAGAATCCGAATCTGCCGAGGCTGCTTCATGATGGTCTTGTTTAGTAGCCTCAGTACATGCCAACTCAGCAAATTCAGTAGGGAGGGGAAGGTCCTTTCTGAAGGCAGCTGTGTAATTGGACCGAGCTGCGGCCTGGCCAGCTCGCTTTTTAATCTTTTGGCCCAGATTTGGAGACTCGGACTGGGCAATCCCTTTAGCTCCTTTGATAAGCTTTCCCATAATGTACTGATTGCGAAGCCCCTCAACAGATCCCTGACTTGAATTACTGCCAATTATACTTGTGGGACCTCCCCAGCGACCCTCAACCAAGGTGAGTAAGGAATGAGGACGAAACCTTCACTTAACCCCTCTTGAAGAGAAACCTGGAGTCCCAAAGATAGTCCTCCGTCCTCGAGCGCGGGTCCACATCAGTCCCAGCGTCCGTAGAAGCAGACCAAGACCAAAAATGTCCTGGCTCTGTACCCAGCAGGGAGTATTTTGCTTGCTTTGTGTTTTCACCAACACCAGCTCTAGTATAATCCAGTGGGTGTCCGAGGCATCTAGAACCACCTAGCTTGGGATGCAATCTCAGAAAAGCACAGCTCCAGAGTCATCCACTTCCAGCTCCTTGCGCTAGGTGGAGCTGGCAGGATAGAGCGTTGAAAAAGGGAAGAGATAGAAAAATCCTTTTCCTCGTCAGAGAAACCAAGGCCGCCGCTGCTGTGACTCAGCCTGCCCGCTAATGCATCCGAAACAAGCTTCAGTAACTTTGCGGTTTCTCTCAGCGGCTCCGTCAGCGGCAGCTTCGATGGCCTTGTGCGCGACTCCTCTCAGTGTCTGACGTCAAGGGGAATGTGAGGGGGAGTGGTTGCGGCGTCTCTCAGCCGATCAGCATCGTTAGGCACTGACCTAGAGATTCCTACCTTACTGCCACGGATCAAGCAGCGAAAGTGCATCAGCTGGTGCAGCAGATGAACTTTTGGCCATAGCTGAATGCAGAGCAGGCAGCAAATAGGATCCGCTCTGTTGCCATTCTTTTTTCTGTCCCAGCAACAAACACTGAGCTAGAAAAATCAGGAGCAGATGCCGTTTAATGGGGTATCTCTCCCTGTGACCCAACAACCATGTGCCCAACAGACCTTGAGGTCAAGACAGTACTGCCGGAAACCTGGTGGTTCTCCAAATTATAAATGGGATGTGGCGTTAGTTGTGTGGGAGCCCCACCGCTATACAGAAGGAACACTCAATGACCCCATGCATTTTAATGCCTCTGCATGAAAATACAGATTGAAAGCAGTCTGTTTGTATTGATGTTTTAAAACTGGACTCATGGATAGTAGGTTTTCTTTTGAGTTGCATTTTCTCACTCCTGATGGCCATATTGGGCATTTTGACATCATTAGCAAGGGCTGTTTTAATGGGCTAATAAATGCAAATATAGCCCTGCATAAATACGTACAGACACAAGAGGTACAGATTGAGACATATGACACAGAGACATAGCAAAACATGTCTATGTGCATTTGTGCATTGCAGTGATTGTATATATTCACACATTATAGTCATGCCTTTTGGCTTTCTCAACGCTTGTTAATGTGCTTGAGGTCTCTAGATTTTAGCATTTATCTCTCTGATTTAACACATGGAAGGTGTGTTAAAGGTTGGGGTTTAAAGAAATGAAAAAGTGATTTGGCCAGTCTAAGTTGAGCGGTTTCATTTTTGTACGTGGTGTTTCTATAGAGAAATCAAGCTCACACTAGAACCTTTATAGTCAGTCAGGGGTGTGCACTGTTACAGTAGATTGGCGTCCAAAAGAAAGGATTTGAGGAGGGATGAGGGGGTGTCTTTGCCTTTTGCCCATAGGTGGTTGAACTCTTTCTGGAAAATCTGATCACAAGAGTAAATGGTTATTCAGTGGTATAATTAAGGAAACCATAAATAAAACGATTTAGCTGCGATGTGGGCAGTATAAGATGTTCACCCCTATTGATTTAGGGGTCATGATTATACTTTCCACAGTGAGGCATTGAAACAGGGAGGAGCTTATTGAGTAAGACAGTTTGATTTTAAAGGACTCCTCGAGTATAAGGTTGTTTTCCACTAGTCAGCTTTTACTGTTCTATCCTGGTAGAGAATGGTGCAGTGCCTAATTTGTAAAATAACATAAGTGCCAGGGTCCTCATCAAGAGGCCACCTTAGCTTGCACCACCCATTGCCACTGCCGTCGCTGCCAATGACAGTACTTACAAAACTACTAGCCATCACACTGCTACAAGTGTGACATTTCAGAGTGTTCGGCCCCCCCAAAGCTGTAAGAATGTATTGGGATGCAGGTATTTGTTGTTTAAATGTCTATTTGCTTAAAAACACAACTGTTGTTGTGGTCCTCTCTATATTAGACAAACAGCTCCACCATGTGGTAGCTGTCATAAGTCCTGGTGTTGTCAATTAAGTGCCGGTGCCGAGCACCGGAAACCACTGCTCAAATTAAGCACTGAAATGGTGTATTCTAGGGACAAGACAAGACACAGTAGATATTGAGGATGAGCAGACCCATTTTTCAGTAAGTGCCACATTGTTAGAGTACTAGTCTTGGGATAGTGTTACATCAAAGTTGCATTAGAGACTGCATGGTTAAAGTTCAGGTACATACCCTGATGGGATACGCAGGAGATGGGATAGTGGGGTTGGGAGAGAGTCGTTCTTCAATGATTGCTTCTGTAAACTGATCTTTGATTACTTTTAGGAAATATTGCTCCGGAGATTGTAATGATAGGATGTTTTGTGGGATCGGTGATCACAAAGTATTTGGGTGTGTGGGATGCTTTAGAGATAATGGTCATGGAGGAATGCTCAGATGTTTGTGCATTGTGTGCATTTTAAGCTCTTTTCGAGTAGGTGAGTTATGTGAGGGGTAAGAGGAAGGGTCAAGGGAGCATATCCCAATAAGAGAGTGCCTTTGTGAGAGAGATGAAAAGTGGGATTTGCAAACTTTGTATCATCGCATGCCAGTATAGTAGCATCATTTTGATATCAAGCAGTTCATTGTGGGGGGGTGTATAAAAGAAGTGTGCTCTAATCAGTTGCAAGTGATTGTGTGCTATCGTTTTGGTGCAGCTGGACCCAACCAGAAGACTGACAGAGGGAGGTAGCCTCGAGGGGAAGTGGTCGCTACCTCGAGGGCTGTTAGTTTGTTCCAGGACAGCATCTCAGGCGTGTCAATGCAGGAGTAGCTTTAAATCAGGCTATTGTTCAAGCTACCTAGATATATGTTGGCATAATTGTGTTGATTTAATTCCCCAGGGGGTTTGGGAGTGATAAAAGATTTGTGTCCTCATGTAACGAAACTGGTGCTCATGTAAAGCGCTCTGATACCCGATGTCTCGGGTCTAGTTTGCGCTATATAAAACTCCAAAAAGAACAAAAATAGGGGAGTGGAGGAAGGTGAGCTAGTGGTATCATAGTAGAGATTGTAGACATGGGCATGGTATCCGTGTTACCACCCCAGGGAATGGCAGAAGCATTTACAGCCTTCGGGGTACCAAGCATTGTGGCTTAGATATGTAGGCTGAAATCTGATCATTGGAACATGACCTTTTAATTTTCATACAGAGTGGTGTATAGCTCACATTATGGGTTATGATAACTTAAGAACTTTCGTTTGTTTTCTGTGCTGGATTTTGTGCTCTTTGAGAAAAGGAAGAAAGATCATATTGTATACTTCCAGAAGGGTAAGATGTAGTTAAAATACTAGGTTCATTGTAATGAAGCCCAGTCTGAAACTAAGGTATTTGTTATTGAATAAGGTTTCTTAATTGTTGTGGAATTTGAGGGAGCTTTTGGACAGGCCAGTGCAGAAAGGGATCACTGAGATGGTCTTATGTGAATTTGAGACCCATAGTAAAATTATACAAAAAATGTGTGTAGAGTATTAATTTGAGAAACAGAATTAGTATATGGGACAGCTGCAGTATGCAGCTTTCAAGTACCGAACAACACAGAACAAAAAGATGTCAGTAAAATGTCACAGTAGGTGTAAAAGGTTTTGCATCAGTATGACTTCTCATTTTGCAGTTACCTCATTGATACGAAAAATCACTGTTAGTGCAGCGTCATTATAAGTGTGGGAAACTTTAAAGAGAGCAAATCACATTTATTTCCAAAGGCATAGTTACGTTCAAAGTCAGGTGTAGGGACAACATCACATTTAGGTGAAAGCGGGAATAACACTTTTAACAGTCCAAATCACAGAAAGGACCAATACAATTTTAGGCAAAATAACATTTAGGTGCAATAATAAGACGAGTTGTGGAAACACTTTTAAGTGCAAAACGCACTTAGGTACAGAATCACATTTTGTCACGAATTCACTTTTAAGTGCACAATCATCTTTGGTGCGAAGTAACCAGCACAGTGTTTAAGTAATGCGTACTTGTCGTATTGTCTGTTCTTACTTGTATGCATGCTCCTCTGATGATGGCTTGGAAGGATTTTAAAGCCAAGAATATGGCTCGCAGCTCTAGCAGGTTGATATGCCACTTTCTTTGTTCTAGAGTCCACCTGCCATTGACTGTCATTCCTTGCCGTTTGATGGGCAGATCAACCTGATAAACCTCAGAACAACCGGAGATGACGGTTGATCAGGAAGGCATAGAAAAGCCGATAATGCAGATAAATAGCTCTTAACCGTGGCCACAGCACAACCCTGCTGAGCCAAGGAAAGAGCAAACTGGAGCACATCAGAAAGATGGGCTTTTAAAGGGTCAATGGACCTCTCTCCACACCATTTTACAAACTTAGACCACCTATAGGAGTAAATGGACTTGGTGGAGTGTCGCCTGGCCGATAAAATAACATCCACCACATCAGGCGGGAGAGAGAATGAACTCAGGATGCCCCGTTCAATCTCCAGGCATGAAGGTGTAAGCTCTGGAGGTGGGGGTGTAGAACCTGCCCCTCGGACTACGAGAGGAGGTCTGCCCTCAGAGGGAGACGGAGCGGAGGGCACAAGGAGAGGTGGAGAAGATCTGTATACCACACCCTTCTTGGCCAATCCGGGGCGATCAATATAACTTGGGCCCGGTCTTGGCGAATCTTCCTCAGAACCCGAGGAATCAAGGGTATGGGAGGAAACGCGTAAAGGAGTTGTGAGCCCCAACTCAACTGAAACGCGTCCCCCAACGCCCCTTGCATCGGAAACTGGAGACTGCAGAATGACGGGCAGTGCGCGTTTTCGAAAGTGGCAAACAGGTCCACCCGAGGAGTCCCCCACGTCCGAAAGACATGGCGAACCACCTCCGGATGGAGCCTCCACTCGTGATCGGCGGAGAACTGCCGACTGAGACTGTCTGCACGTACGTTCAACACACCGGCCAGATGATTTGCCATTAGACAAATCTGATGGTCCTGAACCCAGGACCATAGACGCAGGGCCTCTCTGCAGAGACAAAGAGACCCCACTCCCCCCTGCTTGTTGACATACCACATCGCGGTAGTGTTGTCTGTCAGGACTTGAATCGACTGACCGCGAAGGGAAGGGAGGAAGGCCTTGAGCGCCAAACAAATCGCCCGCAATTCCAGAAGTTTGATGTGAAGCAACCTTTCCTCTGGAGACCAAAGACCCTTGATCTCCAGATCCCCCAGATGAGCACCCCACCCTAAGGTGGAGGCATCCGATATCACCGTGGCCACCGATGGAGTCAGATGGAAGGGCTTTCCTTGAGACAGATTGCCCTCCACGCTCCACCAAGATAGATCCGCTGCAGCTTCTCTGGAGACCTTGATCGACTCCCTGAGATCTCCTTTGTGCTGATACCACTGCTTGCGGAGGCACAACTGGAGCGCCCTCATGTGCCAGCGTGCATGGTTGACCAACAGAATGCAGGAAGCGAACAGACCGAGCAGGCGAAGGACCTTCAGAACTGGAACAACCGCTCCATTGTGGAAGAAAGGGACCATCTCCTGAATGTCGAGAATTCTTTGTGGAGGAGGAAATTCTCGACACACAGTAGTGTCCAGTACCGCCCCTATGAACAGGTTGCGACAATTATGGGAGCCAAATTACCATTGGTGCAACATCAAGAGAAGGCGAAAACACTTTTAGCTGTGAAAATCACATTTAGATACAACATTGAGGCACAAACACACATTAAGGTGCAAAATCACGCAGGGAGACACTTATATGTGTGAAACATGTTGCAGCACAAACATCTACTTTAAGTACTCAAATATCTGACTCCAGTGAGGAATCCACAGGCAGATACTGTATCCACCAGAAAAAGCGTTACCAAAGGTAAGTAACTTGTTCCTCTGATGGATACATCTGCCAGTGGATTCCTCACCTTGTCAATGGTTTTTTCCAGTACTCTCCTGCTACTTAGTAGTTGTAAGGTGTTACTGTTGTAAAATCTGTAATGTCTTCGACGAGGAAGTCGGGCTTTAAGCCCTGTAGGGAATGTGGCGGCCATATGTCGATGACGGACCCACATGAGGACTGCTTGTGGTGCCTTTCGTCGGACCACGATGTAGAAGATTGTGCATGCTGCAGGAGGATGAATCCTAAGGCATTGAAGGAAAGGAAGGCGAAGCTGTTTATGGCAAAGATCGGTAAGGAGAAGAGAGGGAGAAAGAAGGAGAAGTCGAGGCCGGAGTCGTCGACTTCAAGGTCGTCGAAGTCAAGGAAACATCACAAGAAAAGAAAACATTCTTCACGACGCCGGTCTTCGAAGAGCAGGAAGTAGAGGTCGACTTCACCCCAGCGACGTCGAAGTAAGGACTTGTCACCTTCTCCTTCTCCTTCTAAGTCTCCGGGAGGATCTCCTTCGCCGAAGCGGGCTCCAGCGCGTTCACCGGCGCAGTCCTCGGCGCAGTCCCCGGCGCCGTCACCGGCGTCGTCTCCGGTTCCAGTGGAGTCGCCTGTTTCGGATGGTGAACAGGAACAAGGGGAAGAGCCTACTCCGGTGCCTGAAGATTCTACGGCTCCAGTAGAGGACACTACTTTTCCTTTCCTTTGTATACTATGCATATGTGTTGGCATTTTCTTTCCAGGGAACCACCATCCTCCTTTGAGGGCGCTTGCATCCAATGTTGACCCAGTACTGCTAAAGGAACACAAATGTGTCCCACACAGCTGGTGAGAATGGGGGTGCTCATGCTCATTTCACAGCAGACAGAGCATACATGCCCCATCTATAAGGTTTTGAGAGAGTCCATACATGTGCTGCGTTTGCAGCCAAAGGTGGTGGTGGCCACAGTGGGAGCAGCAATGAGAAGGCGGGACTTAACACCCTACTGGCCTGCCTCATGCAACTGCTTCTGGGGATCCAGGGGGGATCAAACAGAAGGTGCTGCCATGCTCAGGTGCTGCAGCAGCTCACTAAGCTTTGATACCAGAGACAAGTTCTTTAAATACTAGTCACCTGCAGAATATGCCTGTGGACTATTCTAAAATATGAGCCTGACCCAAATAAGCTAATGACTGACATAGGCTGAACCAAAGCCTACTCCCTGTGTATCGTTCACAGAAGGCCATGGCTGTGCCAGACCTAAAAAGTGCTGCCTTACAACAATATGATAGTAGATTGATTCGGAGACGAGGATGTTACAGGATAATTTATCCACCAGGGGCCGTTTTATGCATTGTGATTGTTTACGCCCTATTATGATGTATGCGCTGCCCAAGGGGAGCCACGAACTCGCGCTGCCCTGGGGGCAGCGCATACATGTGAAAACACAGAGTAGCTGCTACATGGTTTCACAGTGCAGGTGGCACCTGCCTGCACTTTTACAGGGCAATAGAGTCACTGACTGCACCCGCCTGCAAGGGGATGTCTGGGGGGTCCATGGGACCCCCATTACCCCCTGCAGATGGCTGCTCTCAGGAGGCACACTGACAGTGCGCCACCTTTCAAAGGGCGCAGTGTCAGTGCACCTCCTGAGGGCTGCTTTGACTCTGCGCCCGTGTCTGTACTATGGCAAGGGCGCAGAGTCACAAGAATTTCCTCATTTGCACAGGGCATTCCCCTATGTAAATGATGGAACACTCTCTGAAGATAGGGCTTGTGCTTTAAGTGCGCCAGCGCTATCGGTATTATAAACCTCAGAACAAGTATCTGCACCCCCTTCAATAGTACCAAATCGCCAGGGTGCGCAGAGCGGGCACAAATGCACATTGCGCCCCCGGGACAGTTATTGTAATACGGCCCCAGGAGAGCAAGGCTGATTTACACCCGCTCCTTTTTTCCTACAAACTCAATTGAGAGAAGTTTGCATATACTCTAGCTTTACACTGCAAGGTGATTGTAACACAGTGGAGGTCCCCTAGAATTATTGTTTGGGCCCCCAAGCACTGGGTGCAATTGATTTATTTCTTACTCGGGACCGTGGATATTTGTGTTGAAGACTGGTTCTTCCTATGGATGGATTTTAGTGCTAGAAGTAGGTGCACTTATCCCTAAAATTTCTTGCAAATTAATTCAGATAGTTACTCCCAATGTTCCTTCTCCAGATGATGACCTAATGAACTAACAGAGGTCAAAACGTCATCAACGCCTTCCTTTGGCAAATTAGGAGGAGGTATACATTGCGTTGTGTTCTATCATTCGACAGACTTTTCTATGTTAATTTCCCCTCTGCCATTGTTTTTCATTTAAACTGCAATTTATTTTTTATGATGCATGGTTTGTATACCTTTGTGAGCACCATTTGAATATTGAATATATATTTTGTGTTTTTGGAATATTTTTCAATTATAAATGATTTTTCATATCCTTATTGTGAGTACTTTATTTCATAGTTTTTAAGTTATTATGTATATGTGTTGTGCTTTGAGAAGAATTTTCGTTTCGCAAAAGAAATATTTCCCTGAATCACTGTTGCTAGAATATTACAACAATATGAGGCAATGATAATTTCCTTGTTGTAAATCAATCTTATGTAGCTTTACAAAGACAGGCTTATAAATAAAACAGTAACAGCTTTTGTCTTGTCTTACATCATAGATGACTAGTTGTTATAAGGTAAAGGTGCTAGTAGGATTCATCATTTACATCCATAATAACCTTATGTACACATCATACAGGAATAGATTCTTCAGTGACCATTGCCTTCATTTTTGTAGCGGCACTGAATTTTAATTTTGATCGTTCTTCTGTGCTCTGTAGCTCATTATGATCTAGAAGATCGTAAGAGGCAATTCACTCTTTCCTTTCAGAATGACTAAGCCTTTATTTGAGTACACTACATGCATGTATGTATGTATATGGTGTTTCCATAGCGTATACCTCGCCAAAGAGCACTGGAGCGCTGTACATGGTCAAAGCCAAGCTTAAAGTTGCCGACTAATAGGAGAGAAACCTGAGTTGCGGACCGTTAATGCATTGTGATGTAGTGTTCTTTGAAGAGGTGAGTCTCTTCAACTCTTTCCTAAATAGGAGCAGTGCTGGGGCAGTCTTGATGGATATGAAGGTGTTGTTGCAGATCCTGGCTCCTTAGATAAAAAGATAAGTCCTGTTGTCTTGTTTTTTAACACTTCGTAGTCTGCAATCTGATGGTGTCATGGCTGTGGGTGTGCCGAGAACCACCAGAGATGGTGAAAACCCTGTTTCAAAGCCTTGATATAGAATAGAATACAATACAATAGAAAATAATGGAATAGAATAGAATAGCATAGAGTAGAATAGAATAGAATAGAATAGAATAGAATAGAATAGAATAGAATAGAATGGAATAGAATAGAATAGAGTAAAATGGAATAGAATAGAATGGAATAGAATATAATATAATAGAATATCACACTACTTTGGAAGTTCTGGAAAATCGATGACCATAGATTTGGGTGGCCGGAGGTGTCTTCCTAGGCTTCATGCCAGACAGCAGATCGTTAGCATAGTGCAACACTTTCCTTAATTAAGAAAACATTGACTCAATTAATTAATTCTCAGAGAATACTGTGGTACTTTCAGAGAGCCTCGCCTATGCTTGCACAGCATCAACATTGGCATTTTAGGCAGCCGACAAATAACAGCAGTCTAGTTCTGCTGAAGCAAGGAAATCCCTTCTAGAATGATGATAATAATAATAACAATAATAATAATCATTTATGAGGATGAGATGACGTAGAAGAGATTCATGTTGAAATCCTTTCTGAGGGGAAGGGTGGAAGAATTGTGCCTTGTTTGTTTTGTTATGATGTTGTAAAGCTTGAGAGGGTTTTGTTATTCACCTTGCTGCACTTTTTGATTTCCAGGTTGGTGAAACAAATTCTTTGTGTGTTGTGCTGCCCATATGAGACTGTGTCTTTTCAAACAGATAAAGCAGCATGTGTTTACTTACTCTCTTCTAGAAATGTCACCAATTTTCTTAGGTCAGTGCAAACCTGTAGTAAGAGCCGGTGCAGTTCTTTCTTGGATGGCATGATGTATGATTTTCCTTCTGGAGATCTTTGATGAGGCATCAGTGTGGAAAGTGCTCCTCAATGGAGGCACATGAAGACAGTGTGCCAGCCAGCAAAGCAGGGACATTATACTGACAAGAGAGGACCAGTGCTTGCATAATGATTCAAAAGTCTGTTCTGAGAAAGGACTTTTTAGGTCTCGCTGGCTATCGCGTAAGCGATCGCTCAGCGAGACTCTAGTAAGGGGCTCCCAAAAGTGCTCCCAAAAGTGGATTGCATGGCGAGCACGTGCACAATCACGTGCATCGTGCCGCCATGCAATCCGCTTTTGGCATCGTACTTCAAAGGGTCCGCTCCCCCGCCTGGAATGCGATCCCCCGCTCCCGCCAAGCGCGCGCGCCACGCTCCGCCGGGCTTGTTTTGTTAGAAACATGCAAGCGTCCTCCTGATAACCGGCAGCTCAATTTGGCTCAGCCGCCCCCCCACCCCTCACTCTTTTTTTCTCCACATTTCCTATTTCCGCAGATATCCTGCAGATGCCTGAGAGGCTTTTGTTTTACAGTGAACTTTATATATTGGTGTCTTGAAATTCGGGCTGCAATTCGGAGCCTGCGTAAAATGCCCGTCTGACTCTACATGATGCGTATATTAGACTTAGACATCACAGTTAAACCGAGCTAAGATTGGCGCTGGCAAACCATCGTGTTCAGTACCCGAAGTACTGATTTATATCACCCAGAACAGGTGATCCAGGATCCTTTTCGTGCGCCACAAAAATCCTGCCTGTGACACATCTTGTGTTAGTGTGGTTCTTTTCTCCGCACCAGGAACATATGCAATAGTTTTTGACTGAGTGTTGCTTAAACAATGATCAAACTGATACTCAGTAGTGAATGAAGTGCTGCTATTCACGGTGCAGAGCAAACCATTGATTTTAAAATGAGGGAATAGTAGAGATTAGCACGAAACTCTGTAGGGTCCAATTCCCACTCTCTCCCCAAGCTCTCTCGTTTTGCCCAGACGCTTCAGTGAACAATATAATATCATTGATTATGGATGTTAGCGGCTAATAGTCAGATTTGACTTCGTGACGTGAAAGAATCAACAGGACGTCAAGCCTCATTTCGAAGGCCAGATGTGTAGGCTTTTGAAATATGTCCCCAAAGCAAACGTCGTGTTGGCTGAAGACCAGCCATTTTTCCAGCTACCCGTGGCATCAAATTATTCGACCTGCAGTCAACAGGCATAACAAGCATTTGCAATGCAATAGGTCTCGCATTTACGCGAGTTTAAGCTATTGGCATTGTAAATAACAATGCCTTTTAGTTATGTTTTAAAAACTAAAACAAAAATAAAAGGCATTGTTATTTGCAATGTCAATAGCTCAAACTAGCCTAAATGCGAGACCTATTGCATTGCAAATGCTTGTTTACTTTGCAGCAGAGAAGGGATGCCTGGTAACATGCTGTTTCTGCATTTGTGGGGATGCTGGGCTTGTTGGAGAACTTGCTGCCAATGATTAATCTGAGAGACTGCAGGTTTGATATGCTGTGAGTCTGTCAAGACACATGTCAATAAGCCATTCATGGAACTGTGCTTCTTCAAAACTATTTTCACTGAGACTGGACTTGGTCTTGGTGGAGATCAGTTTCAGAGAATCACTGAATATTTAGGCATCGAAGAGAGCGACTCATTGTTTGCAGTTGTTGACGCATTTGCGTGTTGACACTTTCATGCAGAGTTTAGTGAAGTAAGCAACTAATCACGAAATGCATCAAGTCAGGGATGTGAAACTTAGGTCCATAGGGTTGAATGTGTGTCTGATTTTCAGGATATCCATATAAAATAAAGGTACATACAATGAACATAATTGGAATTCCTTTACATAACAATGGGTTATCCTAAACATGGGACATGGATCACACCTTTCTGGGCCTATGATTGACACACCTCCATAATCAATTTTCCAGCATTGCAGTTGTTCCTGGATCCCCTTGGACCGGACGCTGTTAAACTGGTGTTTTAACCAGAGGCACAGGACTATTTGAAGCCTTGCTCCTCCTTCATCCAAAATGGATCTAATCAGTGATTCATTTATATTTTGTTTTTAAAAAGGCAGGGGCCTAAAGTTGCTATTTGACACTGAATACTGGGGGCCTCATTTATGAGGTTTTACCGTAGGACTGCTTCGCAGGCCTCCGTGCTGCACTGCCCTACAGTAAAAGAAAAGGGCAGGAATGCGCCAAATTTTGGAGATACAGCTCATCCCTGTCCTTTTTTCCTGTGCCGGTGCACAATGGGCTGCCGTGAGCCAACGCAGGCACCTTTGCACCATGGTGCAAGGGTGCCTGTGTTTAGGGGATTATTGTCTTTGTGCACTAAGGTAAACCTTCCTGCACAAAAACAATCACTAGAGGCTTTTTCCTTTTTTTATGTGTGCTGCAGAATAAAGCTATTTTCCTTGTGCCTTCCTAAGGTTTTGGTGCTGCCTCAGATTTACGATTTCCCGTAAATCTGAGGCAGTGTCAAAAAGCCATGGATGTTGCTGAGAAAACCCCCAGCAACACCCATAGAATGTCTCTTTAACGCAGAAAACTGCGATAAAGGGAATCATATTTATGAGGCAGCATTAAGCCAAAAAAGTGGCTTAGTGCTGCCTCGTAAATATGGAGCAGGCTCCTGCGCCACAGTACGTCACAAAAAGTGACGTACAGGCGGCTCAGGGAGCCTCAGAAATTAGGCCTATAAGTCTTTATCCTACCTCAGTTCTCTCTCTTCCTCCTCTCTGCACTCCCTGTCTCTTTATCTCTCTCTTGCAGGTTCATTTTATCCCGATTTTATCCATTTATCATTGTTTTCTAATTTTTCCTTTATTTTTCTGCCTTTCACTCTCTTGCTCTGGGTCAGGGTGTAATGATGCAGCCCGATGTAAGTGCTGCTTCTTGTGCTTTTAATGCGTCTAATGCCGATCAAGCTGTCCCTATGAAGTGTGAACTTCCAAGGTCACACATCGTGAACTAAAGAATCTAGTTTCCCCGCTTGATAAAAAAAATATTTACAATTTTGAGATGCGCGGAAAAGAATGCCTGGAAAATAACACAGCCCACACGATTCGCAGTTGAGAAATTTAAAAAAATAAATGTTTTTATGAATCTTTGTCCCCAAACATACATTTGACAGCCATCATCTGGACACTATTTGGAGGGTGACGTGAAATAGTGCCCAAATGTAAAGGTTAGAAAGCAAATGTATAAGAACCCCAATCACACCATGTAATCAAAGATCTGTTATTGTAACAGCCAACAATTTCAGATGTGTAAACAAAACAAAAAGATGTACTGGACAGGAATAAATGACAGCAATATTGTGCCATTATTTTAAAACAATTCAGAGTACTTCTGAAAACAAAATAATAGCTGGAGTTCAGTTTGTGCTGCTCGAGAAGAAACACCTGTCATATGAAATTTGAAGACCATTTTAAAGCAGCAAAGGATCTATAACAATGGTGCCAGTTAAGATGCACCGCCACTGGTAGATGGGCCTTAGGAAAGGACAATTCCCTTGTGTCATTTAGTCGATGTGCTGTAAAGATTGTTAAAACGCCTTATTTTGACCATTCACATAGTATATTGAATTTCACTGTTGCCTCTGTTACTTGTCAGCCCAGATCAGTTTGGTTCTTTTTAAAGTACGAATGCAGATTAAGAACATAGCATACAAGGCGTCGCCTGAGGCGTCAAGATGGCGGTCATACTCTAAGAGTGCTCCTGGACCCCTCCGTCATCTGCCTCGCATCCTGTGTTCTCTGGCTGCCATCAATCGCTCTCACCTGCCTGCCCTGACTCCAGGGCACGGGGCATCGTCTGGAGCTGTCTGAGACTTGAGTTGGCCTCCTGGAGTGTCCTGCTGACCGTCGACTCTTCAGGCCCTGAGATGTAAGATGGCGGCCCTCATCACGCTGCACTAATGAGCCTGGCTCCCTGGCCCTGTGGGCATTGCCTAGTGTCGCCTGTTAACCCCAGGCTGGCTGTGGCCTCCTGGCCCTGAGAAATACTTCAGCCCTTGTCCTGTGGTCGGCTGTCCCCGTCGGATCCCCTGCTCTCCGTTGGGGTGAGAGGTAATGCCAGGTGTTCCGGCCCGTGGGACCAGCGACTCAGCTGTAGATTCAGGCCAGACGCCCGCGGCGGCGCTCCCGGGTTCCCCGCATCCTCACCAGGGGTAGGGCAGCTGCCGTTGCCCCTGATCATCACTAGCATCGGGCCCGCCTGGGGGCTGGCGGACGAACAGCCGCAGCTGAGGCGGCAACCACATCGGGTAGTGGAGGGTGAGCGGGATTGGTGTCCGGCTCTCCTGGGGCCCCGTCTCTAACACCCTTGCAGCGCCATCCCGGCTCCCAAACACCGTGGCCGCCCTCTCTTTTCCGCATCTTGCTTTCCTGGAGGCACGACTCTTTGCCGCATTCTGCTTTCCTGGAGGCACGATTGGGAGGCCCATCGACTGCGTAAATCGGGCAGCAGGCACCCCCCCTTCTCTTTTACATCGCCCCCACCCAAACGGGTATCCTATCCTGCTGGCCACCACTTAGGCATTCGTTGCCCCCTGGAGGTGGGCGGCCTCCTGTGCCCGGCGACCTCCGCAGATCCTTGGGCTGCACCTTGCCCTCTCCTGGGCCCTGTCTCGCTGGTGGCGGCCGTTGGTCCTGCTCGACTTTGACCTTGGGGCCCACCTGGGGGCCGGCAGAGGAGCAGGTGTGGTCTGTGGGGCCTCGGTGTGGCGGCTGCCACATTGGGTAGCAGAGGGTGAGTGGGACTGGTGTCTGGCCCTTGTGGGGGCCCCCCCTCTTCCATCCTTGCAACGCTAGCCCGGACTTCTGCGACTGGGGCCACCCTGCCTTTGCCTCCCTCTGCCTTTCTGAAATCGCGTCTGGGGGTCCACCAGCTGCACCGATCGGGAAGCAGGCGCCCCTTTTCTCTCACACTGCCCCCATCTGAGGGGTGTCCTCACCTTGCTGGAATCTGCCTGGGCGTCCATCGCCCCTGGCACTGGGCAGTCTCTTGTGCCCGGTGGCATACACGGATCCCTGGGCCACCTCTTGCCTCTTCTGGACCCCGTTTAGTTGGTGGCGGCCGGCTGAGACCCACGTGCAAGACTGTTCCGGTGAGTGGGGAGTGGGCTGGGCTATTGGCTACCTGGCCAGGCGGTGAGCCGGGGGGTGGACCAGGGGAATCGACGCTGGGCCTTCCGGAGGGTGCCCCCCCACCCCTCCCCCGGAACCTTCAAGGTGCTAATGCAGCCTGAGGCGCCATACCGGGCCCCGCTCGGCGGAGTCTTGGGGCTTGCTGGCGCCGTGCCTTCAAAGAGAGGGCGCACCTCTGGACCTGCCCCGGTGGGCCCCTGCCCTCCCACCAACCTGGCACTTGCCGTCCTGCTGATAGGGGTCGTGGAGCGGGGCGCTGTGTCTGCGTCCGGGGAGCTCTTGGTCCATCACAGTCCAAGCCACAAGGTTTAATCCTGCCATACCAAGCCTGCGCCCCCCTCTGGGCGACGACCAACCAGAGGAGAGCCTGCTGGGAGGCCTACCATCTTCCTCTTCCCCCTCTCACTGCCAGCCTCGTAGGGGTGCAACAGGGTGCGGCAACGGGACGGCCTGAACTACCTTGTCCACCCTCCGGTTGGTGGTGAACTCCCTACCACAATGATCGATCGGGCTGAGTCTCGCTCCCACATCTGGGCCCTTGGCTGGAGCTGAAGCTTCCCCTATCCCAGTTCCCGTTCGGCCGCCATTGTCGGGCGAAGGGAACGCGTTGTTGGCCCCTCACTGCTGATGCCTGTCCAACCCGGCCAAGCCATTCCCCATTAGAGTGATCCTTACGGGCCCCGCCAGCGACCTCAGGGCCCTGGATATGTACTGGTTCCTCCCGGTGGTTCTCAAGGCCCTAAGGGGGGGCCTGAATGCCCGGGCCTGAGTATCAACGGTCTGGGTGTCGGGGGGCCCCACTCCTCTCTGGGAGCCCCCTTGCCTGTGCAGTAGCTTGACCTCACCCTTGGTGGCGATGGGCAGAACTCGCACCCTGCAGACCCCGAATCCTCCAACCCAAACCAAAATGGATCAGTACACCACGTCCGACCGGGATCCTGGAGGAGTGGTATCTAATACTCCTTCCCCCGCTGGGGGTGATCTCTCCACTATCCTTCAGGCGATAGGCACATCGCAGGCCTCAGTCGAAAATAAGATTGGCGAGGTGAGGGTAGATATGGCCCTTTTTCGCCAAGACCTGCGCAATGCCACTGCGCGAATTACGGAAGTGGAATCCCGTATGTCCACGGCCGAAGATGATATTGGCCAACTCAAGGCCCAGGTGGCTCGCCTCCAGACCCAGACCTCGGAACTCCACCGACGGGCTGAGAACGCCGAAAACAGGTCGAGCAGAAACAATCTACGCCTCATAGGATTTCCCGAAGGGGTTGAGCAAGGCCATGCAGACACGTGTGTGGAGACTTGGGTGCGATCCTGGATGCCCAAAGAATCCCTCTCCCCTGGCTCGCAATCGAGCGGGCCCATCACTCCCTGGCCCCCCGACCCCCACCCGGGGCTCCTGCCCGGCCCATAATCCTGAGGGTCTTCAACTTCTGGGACAGGGACGCCATCCTCAGGGCGGCTAGGGCGCAGGGTCCACTGATGTTCCAAAACAACAAGATCATGGTCTTCCCAGATTACACCAGGGAGGTGCAGGCCCAACGTCGAACTTACGATGATGTCAAGCAGAAGCTCCGTAACCTGGGTCTTCGCTACGGTCTCCTTTTTCCGGCCCGGCTCAGAGTTGTTTTTCAAGACAAGACATTCTTCTTTGATAGTTCTCAGGTGGCCTGGACCTGGCTCACGGAAGAACGACCCTTCCTGAACCAGCAGTCTCCTCCCCTACCCGGCGAGACCCCGTGCAGCTTCACCCAACCCTGCCTAAGCCTCAGAGATGCCGAACTAGGTCCCGCAAGAAGGGTGACCGTCGTGGTGAAGCTTCCCGCTCGCCGGGTGCAGCGTCCCAGCGGCCCCCTCCTCATGCTTCAACTCAGAGGTCTGCCACCCCCAGCTCGACTGGCTCCCTGATTGACTTGAGCCGTATCCCAGAGCCCTCCGGGACCCTGCGCCCTGCCATATCCGATTCCGACTTGTCAAGGAGCCCCTGCGCTTCGTGGAACCGGAGACGACAAGGGAGTTTGAACTCAGGACCCAAGACAGGGGATCCTTAATCTGTTTCCTAAACTGCTCCTGCAACTGAGGTCGCTACCATATCCATACCGCAGGAGCGGTCCGTCTTCATTGCGATCACGTTCTGCGAATGGTTTCTTACCTCAGCTCCTAGACTAACTTGTGTTCCTCTGCTGTTTATCTGTTCAAAATGTAATTGCAGCTGTTAACAATTTTTTTATCCGATTTCATGGTGGGGTCCATCTCTGCCACGTTCATGTTATGCTAACCGTTTTAGCTTAGCACTCAGACTCATTCGTGTGTTTTTGTTTTATGGTGTTTTAGGGCGACAGATGCTTTATCTTTGGAAGTGTAGGGTGGGTGGTGTTAAGGGGCCTGAGTTGTTTATTGTTTTTGGGCGCCTACTGGCCGCCGTTCTTTGTTTTTCTTGGTAGCTATCTATGCACGCATGCCATCGACGACGACCCGAGACTTAACAGACCACACAAAGTTCACCCAAAGGCCCCGGCCACGGGGTGTTGCCTTCCCTGCTTGCGCTGTTCTTTCCACACACTGTCCACCCAGATGACGTCCACCTTAAATAGACCCCTCCACATTCTGTCATGGAATGTCAACGGCATATTAGACTGCATAAAACGTACTGCTGTTCTTCGCAGGGCCCAGCGTCATGCGCCTGATATCCTTTTTCTACAGGAAACACACCTTCTGGGCACTCACTGCACCTTTCTCGTCCGGTATGGGTTCGACAGGGTCTGGCATTTTGGTTTCGCACTGGGCTCCTGGGGGGGTTGCCATACTGCTTTGCAAGGGGCTCCCTTTCACCTTGGCACAGGCCAAGACGGACACACAAGGCCGCTACGTGGCCCTGACGGGCAAGATCGAAGGGCATCCTTTTAATCTCCTGTGTGTATACATCCCCCCTGCCACAACGTCCTCTGCTCTTCGACGTCTCAAACTCGCAGTCTCCACCTTTCCACAGGGTCTGACAGTCATCGGAGGCGACTTCAGTGCCTTTATGCAACCATCCCGTGACACGACAGGTACTCCCTCGGCATCCCGTCTTGCCTCGGCTAAGCGCCTATCTGACTGGTCCTCCGCCCTGGGTCTCTGCGATGCATGGGTGGAATCCCCGCCGGGAACAATATACTCACACCTCGGCAGCGCACCATACTCACTCTTGTATGGACCTGCTCCTGTTGCCAGCCCCCGACTGTCAGTTGATGTCCGGGGCTGCCATTCTGCCACACGGCATCTCGGACCACTCGCCTGTTTCCCTCCGTCCCTGGAACACCCCTGATGGAGTTCGTACAGCTTGGCTGATGAACACCTGGTTTCTGCAGGATGCGGAATTCGTTGAATCCCTCGGGCAGGAACTTAGGCATTATTTTTCGATTAATACAGGTTCGGTCTCCTTGCCGGGAACATTATGGGAGGTCGGCAAGGCCACTATACGGGGCGTCCAGAGGTTTGGTCCACGCAAAGCACACAGAGCAGGCCGCCCACCTTGTACAGCTGGAGGCCCAGGCTGCACAGTTGGAGACGGCCCAGGCGTATAATGAAAGCGATGACTCCGCTCGGCAGCTTACTTTGCTCTGTGAAGAGATCTATCAGATCTCGTTGGAGTCAGCTAAAATGCTATGGCGCTCCTCCATGGCACGCTTGTACAGTTGGGTTGATAAGAATGGCAAATTACTTCATAATTTAGTTTCATACCCCAAAGCCAACTGCATTATTCCCGAGATCCGTGATGGGACCGGCGTTCACCACGTTACCTCTTGGGCTATTGCCCAATAGCGGGCTATTACGCTGCCCTTTACACGGCCCAACCTTCCGAAACCCCCCTGGCTGATTTGCTGTCATACACTGGGACCCAGCTGCCCCGCCTCTCCCAGACGGTCTCAGAGACTCTGGATCTTCCCTTCATCCCAGAGGAGATACATGGGGCCATCTCGCTCCTGCACTCCGGTAAGATGCCAGGGCCGGACGGCTATCCCCAAGAATACTATGCGACCAATTGCGACATGTTGGTCCTACACTTAGTGGAATTGTTTAAGCATGTGGTGAACACGGGGTCCTTTCCCCCAGAGACAGACATAGCCACTATTGTGGTCCTCCCAAAGACACAGCCACCTTCCCTTGCATGTGCGGATTATCGTCCCATTTCCCTCATTAACACTGAGGTTAAAATTTTTCCCACTGCCGTGGCACAACGACTCCGCCCCCATTTACCAGTTTTGGTCCATCCAGACCAATGCAGTTTTACGCCTGCCCGGGGTACCCGACATGGCATACGCCGCCTCCTCCTCGCCCTTACACACCGCCGTCATCTCACCCCGTATCTGGCCCTGCTCTTCATTGACTTTGAAAAAGCATTTGATACGGTGGACTGGAGCTACTTGGGAGACGTGTTAGAGGTGATGGGTTTCGGCCCCCCGTTTCGGTGCCTTATCCGTGTCTTATACTCCAGTTCTAAGGCGAGGGTCCTGATTAATGGTGTGCTCTCGGAGACGTTCCCCATTCAGAGGGGCACTCGCCAGGGCTTTCCGCTCTTGACACTCTTATTCGCGTTAGCTATGGAGCCCCTGGCCTCTCTCATACGTCAAGACCCCTGCATCTGGGGATGGGCTTGGTACCCCTGTCACATCGACAAGATCGCCCTCTACGCCGACGACGTCCGCCTCTTTCTGGCGGACCCCGAGAGCTCCGGCCCACGGTGCTTGGACACCCTCTCTGCCTTTGAACAGGTCTCCGGCCTCTGGCTCAACCCGGCGAAATCCACTCTGGTTCCCCTCCACCCGTCCCGGGCTTGCTTTGATTGGCAAACGACCATTCCCCTGCGCAGGCAGTCATTCAAGTACCTGGGGGTGTGGGCCGCCCTCCTTCCAGAACTCGAATGGGCCCTGAATATTACGCCCCTGGTTACCAAGGCCAAGGCGGATGTCAGGAAATGGCAATCCCTCCCTCTCAACCCCCTTGGCAGAAGTGCCCATTTTAAAATGATGGTTCTCCCCCGTTTTTTATACATCTTATATTACTCTTCACCTCCAGGGGAGCTGGTTTCATGAAATCGACAGTACCCTCACCCGGTTTTTATGGGGGGGCGGAAGACCGTGAATGTCCCTGGCACACTGCCGCATACCTGCCCTACTATGTGGACATGGGGGTAACCAACCTCCACCTCTACTACCTGGCCACGAGACTCATTGGGATCCACGACTGGTTTGCAGGCGGCTAGTTCGACCCGGCTTACTGGGTGGAGCTCCGATCATTGGACTTCCCACAACTCCAGGCATATCTGTATGGGGCCCCCATACCACAGGTCCTCCCCCAATCACCCGAACGGTGCTCATGGCCTGGTGCACAGCCTTGCGACACACGAAATGGGGCCGTAAACTCACCAGGCAGACACCCTTGTGGTGTGGTGTTTGGCTGAGAGAGGCCTCGTCTCTCCGGGACTTCCGTTGGTGGGACAACATTGGGATCTCGCTACTAGAAGACGTCTGGGTTGGGGACCACATCAGATCCTTTGCATATTTACAGCAGCGCTATTCCCTCCATTCCTCCCTATTTTCTAAATACCTACAGTTGCAGGCATGCCCTTCGAGTACATATTGTGTCTCCCACCTCTTTCCCTGAATTCAGCCCCCTTGAGGCCCAAGTGATGATGGGGATCCTGGGCAGAGGCGGAGTGTCGCGGATTTACCACTCCTTAGTGAACAATGGCCCACATCTCATGACTTGTTACGTGCCTGCTGGGAGGGTTGGTTGGGCCCCCTAGAAGACGCGGACTGGAGAGATGCTCTCATGGCCCCCAAGACCCTGATGACCTCCTCCAAGTTGCGACTAGTCCAACTCTACTACCTCCATACGGCTTACCTCACTCCTGCGCGCCTATGCAATGCTCGTATGCGGCCCTCCTTGACCTGCACGTGATGCAATCACGTCCCTGTGGACTTCTACCACATGATTTGGCAATGCCCTGTCCTTGCACCATTTTGGGCGGGGGTGGAACTGGAACTCACACAGACCCTGGGGTGGACGGTTCCCCATGACCCACTACGTTTGGTCCTGGGTGTGTTCGATGGCCTCGATGGATCTCGGGCCGATAAGCGCTTCCTAGGAACAGCGGTGGCAGTAGCGAAGCAAGATATAGCGGCACTCTGGTCTCAGGCCAAGCCCCCTACTATATGGAAATGGAGACGAGGTGGATTGGTGTGGAACCCAAGAGGAGCCCCTCTTTGAGACCTGGAGCTGCCCCAAGCTTTTTGGCACGATATGGGGCAAATGGTTCAATCTACTGCCCTAAGGGGCGCATGTGTATCTTGTGCAGGAATAACCATATGCAAGTGTTTTTATTCATCCTAGAGAATGATTTACAAGTCTCTGTCATCTCTCTTTCAAATGTATTTTATCCAAATAATGTGCTTGATTTCGCTGCCAATGTATTTTGTGATTTGTTCTTTAAATCTAATAAAATTGATTATCAAAAAAAGAACATAGCATACATTTTGCGCCTTTCATTTCCTCACAGAGAATGTATCTGAGTTCCAGCATCTCGCTGCTACTTTAGGGAGGGCGATTTTAAAATGTGTCTTCTGATGATAGTGTGTTCCCACTATCATAGCAGTAAAAGGAGGACCACGGCCATCCGGAGTCACCAGTCATGCATTGTATCAGAAGACCCACCATCTTCCACATTCTCCGGAGTTCTGACATATTCTCTCACAATCACCACTAGACCCCGGCAGGTGCCACTAATCTGTTTCTTGCAAACTAACATGCGGCTCTCCAAATTTAGGACAAATATGAAGGCCCTATCCTCTACTCCAGATTCACTATCTACTAGGCCTGGGTGGTGAACTCCACTATGTTTGCGGAGTTTGCAGAGTTTTCTGCACTTTCTGCAGAGCTCGCGGAGTGCAGAAAACTCCTCACAGCATAGCGCAGGGGAGTTTTTTCCCAGCTCGCACTTACCCACGGCTATAATTTCTACCTGAGCGGCAGGAAGATCAGCGCGAACGGTAACACTTGGGATGCCTTTAAGCCGGTTATTTGAGGGAAGTGTATAGCACTTAACTCCACCCTGAATAAACAGCGGGCTTGGGAAAGGGAAGGGCTAGAGAGGGAATTACAGCAGGATGAGCAAGCACACAAGAACAATCCCACTAGGGTGACTCTGCGCACCCTCACCGCACTGCGCGGCAAGTTGAAGGCAATCTATAACAATAGGGCAGAATATACGCTCTTAAAACTATGCAACATCTCTTACACTCAAGGGAACAAGATTGGCAAACATTTAGCAAGGCAACTTCGAGTGAAGCGAGAGAGGGAGTACATTGGGGGCATACGGGATGGGAATAACAGCCTAGTTCACTCAGATAGGGACAAGGCAGACCTCTTTGGGTCTTTTTACGAGACCCTCTACAACAAAGAACTCAGAGCGCCAGACCTGCAGGACAGCTACCTTTGAGCCCCACGGTTCCCCCGAATCTCACAAGCCACGAATGATATACTTACAGCACCTATCACTGAGGAGGAGGTGAGAGCGACCATCGCAGCTCTTAAACTACACAAGGCCCCAGGACCCGACGGTCTCACAACCCCCTTTTATAAAACCTTCGCCCCGATCTTATCCCTCACCTCATGAGCCTTTTTAACCAAATGGTGGAGACAGGTGAAGTGACCCCTTCAATGGCTGAAGCGGTGGTCACGGTCATCCCCAAGCCCGGGAAAAAATGCACAGCTCTGTGCCTCTTACCGTCCAACAGCTCTCTTGAACCTAGACACGAAGATGTATTCCACTATCCTTGCGAATCGGATTCAAGACTTGATACCAGATCTGATCCACCCCGTTCAGTCTGGCTTTATTAAGGGGCAACAGACACACAACAATATTAGACGTACAATACATCTAATTGAGAAAGCCAACAAAAGAGAGATACCAGCGGTTTGGTGGGGCTCGATGCCGAAAAGGCATTTGATCGGGGGCATTGGGCATTCCTCTTTCGGGTCCAGACGGCTTTTTGTTTCGCAGACAAATTCATTTGCATGATACAGGCCAACTACTCACAGCTCCGATCCCAAGTCCAGGTCAATGGGGTATTATCAGCCCCGTTCGCCCTTACGCACTAGGCAGGGGTGCCCTCTGTCACCCCTATTGTTTGCGCTGAGAATAGAACCGTTCGCTATGTCCATCCACAATAATTTGGCGATACAGGGCACATTCCCTTTGGAGGGGATGATCACAAAATTTCACTTTTTGCGGATGATGTGCTTCTGACGCTCGCAGACCTATCACACTCACTCCCGGCCTTGCAACTGGAACTAGCTAAATTCGAAGTCGTAGCCGGCTTCAAGGTTAATCTCGACAAGTCCTATGTACTTAATCTTACCCTTCCGGCTGCAGAGGTGTTCGTTCTCCAATCCCAATCCCATCTGCCGTGGTCGAGCCGCTCCCTCCAATACCTAGGGATTCAACTAACTCCTCGAGTAGAGGGACTCTACAAGGCCAATTTCCCGAATGCACGCCTTCAAATACAGAATTACCATAAGCGGTGGAAGCCCCTATTCATCTCCTGGCTTGGTCGCATCCACGCTATCAAGATGACTGTGCTGCCCAAATTATTGTATCTTTTTCAAGCCCGGCCCATAGATCTAGATTCGACCTTTCTTCCCAAAATCAAAACTCTGCTCACAAAGTTCATCTGGCAGGAGGGACGGGCCCGATTATCATTCTCCATTCTCCAGAACGAAGGGAGGTGTGGGACTGCCAGATATAGGTCTATACTATAAAGCGGCACAATTGCGGATTGTGTCGGAGTGGTTTAAACGGAAATCAGGGAGCACTGGCTCCATATGGACAGGGGGGTGGCGGGGAGGATTATATGGGATCTGATCTGGAAACCAAAGAAAGAGCGACCAGCGAATGTGTACAGTAGCACTCCCACGCATACTGTACTTAAGGTATGGGATTCCATTTCTGGAGATGAGGCTTGGACCACGTTCCCCTCCCCTTACACCCCGATACATTTTAACCCGGCCTTGCCACCAACCCTTTATGAAGGCCCGTTCGAAGCATGGACAGAGGGAGGCTGCCTCATGCTTGACAATTTATTCCACAATTACGACATCTTAACCTTTGATAACTGCAGACGGGAATTCCACTTACCACCGGAGGAACACTTTCACTACCTCCAACTTAGACATTGGGCCCTTACCCCCCACATACGGGATAATGCCACCAGGGAGAAAACGGAGCTTGAACGTTTGTGAGAACAGTGGGTTCCATGAGGGGGGTAATCTCTTTCCTCTACAATTATCTACTTTCCACCACACACGCGGCGCAACCGAGATACATGGCTATGTGGGAGGGACTGCTGCAGCGAGACATACATGAAAAGGAATGGGTGGCACTCTGGTCCGGTCTCTCGAAATTCAACCACTCCTTGGAACTCAGGGAAGCACATTTAAAAACTCTGATGGACTGGTACCTCTGCCCGGCCAAACTCAAACGTCTCTTCCCAGACTCATCTGATAGATGTTGGAGGGGTTGCGGGCATTTGAGCGATTTCCAGCATATCTGGTGGGACTGCCCCACTATTCGTCCCTTCTGGGAGGAAATCTTAGCTCAACTTAAAACCATGTTGGGATACCATATACCGACCTCCATGGAAGGAGTCCTCCTAGGTATTTGAGACCCCGCTCTAGAACACCAGACCAAGGCTGACAAAGCCATCATGTGGATGTGTATAGGTGCATCAAAAGTAACATTAGCAGCAGCATGGAAGAAGAAGACAGCCCCTACCCTCTCAATTTGGCATGCGCGACTCTGGAAACTCCTCTGTCTGGAAAGAATGGCGGACATATTCCGCGATGACTATAAAAGCTTTGAGTATAAGTGGGGTCCTTTGGTTGCTTTCCTTACACGGGGCCTACCGCTGGCGGTGTGCCCCCGACTATTAGAGACATGCATCTCTTTCAGTTCTAACATCCTACATTCCTGCCCATCCACACATCCGGGCCCCATCAGTAGAGTCATCACCACACGCCTTGTTCTTGGGAGGGGGGAGGGCATAGGGGAATTAATGGGTTCATTTTCATTTCATTTTTGTCTTTTCTGTTTTTTCTTTGTAGCACCTTCCCGGTTGAAAGGGTAGAGCATCAATAGAACACGATGCTGGGGATTGTGAATCTGCATGGTGTAAGGAAGGACTCACTAAGCCTTTGAGATATTTGAAACTGTACAAATCACTATAGAATGTCTCCCTTCCACAATTTGGCACTGTGGCATACGGTATGTGGTCCTCAGCCTTGATTTCATGCGCTCTGTTGTACTGTGCAATATGATATTGATGCTCCTGTTATCGGAAAGCAACTAATGTTTACCTAACAAAATGCCAATAAACATACGTTTTACAAAAAAAAAATACAGGGGTGGTCATTGATAAGTAGACAAGTATGGGGGAAAGAAAACAAAATGATGGAAACAGCACCTCCTAGGAAGTGGATGATATCATACACTGTAGTAACTAGATTCTGCCCATTTAGTCCACCAGGTTTTTTATAGCAGATACCTACCCGGTTTTTGGACCTTTTTTTCTGTGGGTATCCTACCCGAGTCTCACTCACCATAAATTCATGCTAACTGCAATGAGTGTATTTGCCACCAGTATTCACCTTCTAAGAGAAGGCAGTTGAGACACAGCCAGAGTAAGGACCAGGGGGCTGGTTACTCGCGAACATGTGTGCAAACATGTGCACACATGTGTGGGGTGGGCATATGAGACCACAGTCATGCGCAGCCCAGTAATTGCTCACAGGGGGCCACGTTCAGCTGGGCATCTGCATGGGCTGGTGCTGACCTGGGGCAGTGGACATTCATAGATAGATCTGTAGTGTTTTCACTGTATTATACATAAAGGCAAAATCTACTTTAAAGTGCAGTTTCACACCACTTAGTCCTAAACAGTCCAGCATGGTGTCAAACTGGGGTAAGACATGCGCCTTGAATTTGAATTTGCCTCCCCATACAAAAAAAGAAATTATTAGTGATTGACCCAGTTCCTGGGAGAGAAAGCAGTGTGGGGGAAATCTACATCTGATAATTAGCTTGTCACACTGTATCTTGGTTGAGACAACCTAGGCCATTTGAAAAAGGGAGGCGGGCTAGACATCTTGAGCCAAAACAGCCTTTGAAGTATTGGTGGGAAGAAGTGAGCCAATGCCGTCAGTTAGGTGCGGAGCTGAGGCACTCAGAGGAAGTCTTTCCAAATAAAACGTCAAGTCGCCATAATGGATTTGGCCCAGAGTAATTGTCCAGAGGTGTCTGGCATCTAGAACTTCCCCACCCAATTAAAAACCCCTGATCAAGGAAGAAACAGCTGAGATGAACCTGGACCTGGGAGGCAACAAAGGCAGAAAGGTTGACCAGCTGGAAATATAAGCCTCTAGATGCCATGCCAAAATTAACTAAGCTCTTTGTCACCAGCTGACCCCTCGTACTAGGGTGGGTCTTTCTAGGGCCTGTGGGGTTGCACCCCTTATGCCCCCTGGGGACCAATTGGGGAAGACCTGGACTCCACTGTCCTCAGGGTGCTCTGCAAGATAGCCTGGAGGCCATGGGACATGTTAATGTGTGCAGGAGGATGATATGCTGGCTGGTAGCAGAGTGGATGAACAAGATACCCTCCAACAGGACAGGCCAGTAGCCAAGCAAAAAGATGGCTGGCACATGAAGCAGGCAAATCTAATGCCACACAGATTGTTCCCCTTTAGTGGCCGAGATGCCTGATGACAATGCTACTGGTGACTAGAGCTTGACAACAGGAGTAAAAAGAACTCAGGATGGAGAAAATTGGCTCAACGACACCAGAGGTATGCTTTTTTGAAGATTTTCTATTTTTAAAATTGCTAACAGAAAATGGAGTGATTATAGCTCTGCAGCAATCCCTTTCAATTTATCCCAGCGTAGGCCACGTCCCGGGGTCCGGGATTGTTTATTTATTTGTTTGGGGAGAGGAGTGATTGTGCGGTTCCACTCCCCAAGCCAACTTATAACCCCAGGGACCCCATCACCTAGGACCCACGCAATGATGTCCCGGGGATCGGAACCCAATCCCTGGGGACAATAACTGGAGGTTCCAGGTGCCGCCTCCCTGCTTCCCGTGCCATAGTTGGGGAGAGTGGAGTAGTCTCAGCATCAGAAAGCTATTTCCTCCATGTCAGTAGAGAAAGTAAGGGTCCTTGCTTTGATGGATTTTGTAGAAGCGCCATAAAAAGGCTTCCCAATGACCTGAAGTCCTCTCCACCGAATAGGGAAGAGGTAGCAGCCTTCAGAAATTAATATAAATGTAATTGCGGCAACAACAAAAAAAGAAATTCGTTCTCCAGGCTGAAACCTGGGAGAAGTGGTTGCTGAATATGAGTTAAAAGACCCCAAGGTGTTCTGGCAGATTGTTAACTCTAATGTTTTTTCAAAAACCTGCAAGAAGTCCCTGGGCTCTAATATTAGACCCATAGAACGGGTAACCCATTTTGCAAGGATCTATAGTCCCTCATATAGTGATAATGATTGCTCATATGCATTGGGGGCATCCTTTCTATTTAATATTACATTTTCCCTGGAAGAGGAGAGGGTTGCAATTATCAAGAGATCACTGAATAAGGCACAAGACCCTAATGGTGTCTCTGTGGACCTATATAAAGATAACGTAGATTTTGTGGCACCACTGCTGACGAATAGCTTAAATTTAGCCTGCAGGCTTGTCAAAGTCCTGCCACTCAGTTATGATAGTCATAGTTTATAAAAAGGGAAGTCGCCAGGCAGATAAAGGGGTGAACATAGTGGTTATGGACCTCAAGGACTATCTAGGGGAAATAGAAAGACAACTTGGTGATGAGAGGTGCTATGAGCAAATGAAATCACACCCAATCCCTGAGATAGAAAGAACTATTAATGCGAGGTTGCGGGATCGGCATGAGACTGGACTACTCTCTGATCATGAATGTCGCTATCTACAAATCCATAAATCTAGATACCCTTGCATATACATACTCCCCAAAATACATAAAGGGGGAGTCTTTCCACCAGGTAGGCCGATCATTTTGGGAAATGGCAGACCTACCGAACGACTATCAGAGTATGTTGATGGTTTTCTACAGCCTTTTGTGAAACACTTGCCCTTTTATCTTAAAGATAGTAGAGATGTACTGTGCAAATTAGAAGACTTTGATTGGGACAGTAATGATCTTATGTTCGTTACCATGGATGTTGAAAGCTTATGGAACGAGGTCTGGAGGCTATAAAACATTTTCTATATAAAAGAAATGTACAACATCTAGAACATTCAATCATGCTCCTGGAAATGTCACGCATGATTTTAACAATGAATGTTTTTCTGCACAATGGAACCTGGTTCCTACAAAAGCAGGGTACGGCCATGGGATCCAGGTTTGCTCCGGTTATGCAAACCTTTTTATGGGCATGTAGGAGACGGAGCATGCCTGGGGACCGGGCTCAAAAAAATGGATCAACAATGTCATTTTTCATGGCAGATACATAGATGACATTGTATTGATATGGAATGGGTGTGAAAAAGAACTATTGGATTATCAGGACTACCTTAATATGAATAGATTCAATGTCAAATTGACTATGAATTATTCAAGTCAAAAGATTGAGTTCCTAGATCTTAGATTATATGTATGTGATAACAAGATTCAAAGTGAGATGTTTAAAAAACCCACTGCATGTAATAGCGTGCTCCATGCTGAAAGCGCGCATCCTAGTGCAACCATAGACCCAATACTCTATGGCGAAATGGTTCGTACAAGGAGGAACTGTAGTGAAGAAGAATCCTTCAATGTCAATCTGGAAATCACAAAAAATAACTTTTTAAGCAGAGGATACTCTAAAAAATGCCTTGCAACAGCAGAAAACAAAATCAGAAAGCTAGATAGCAAACATACTCTGATACAGAGGCAAAAGACAGAGAATCAAATGAGAAAAGAGAGTGTAGTCTTTGTAACCCAGTACAATGCTTACAGCAATCATGTATACAACATATTATGAAAAAATTGGCACTTACTGATTCAAGCACAGCTCCCCACAGGTACAATTCCAACTAAGCCTAGAGGAGTCTACAGGAGGGGCAAGACAATTAAAAACGTCCTCTGCGGGGGAGGAGCCTAGCGCGCAACCAAGAGGGCCGCGTAGGCTTACGGCTCTCGAGGGCCTCCGCAACCTCCCACGTCTATCCTGACTAAATCCTGGTAAATTCGACGGGCTTTTGCTGATGCATCCGCGCTGAGGTGCCACCCGTTTTCCAGATTCAGATCGGACGCCGGGAACCCGAATGGTTGCCCTCTGAAATTTGCGGCCTGCTACTGCCTTGGTCCCGATCTCGAGTTGGTGAGGTGCCCGGGTACGAAGTGAACAACAGCGGCACGCTGGGCTTGACTTGCCACGTACCCCGCACTTTCACTTTCGTTTTCAAGTCGTTTTTTTGAGATCGGCTGCGGGACCTCGGTGTTTCAGAGGTGCGCGGATGGCGGAGTGTCTGGCCTGATTTTCGGACGATACACGGGCTTCCTGTCTGCGACTGCTGTGTTCGATTGATTTAGCCACCTGATCCCTGTCCCTGGCGCCGGCGGGTGCCAACCTTGGTGGCCTCCGGACGATGGCAGCGAGACTAGACGGGGATAAGTCGAAACCCAAGTCTACCCGGAGAGGATCCTATACTCAGGCCAACAACATGGATCGTTATGCGCAGCCAAAGGGGTCCCCCAGTGGCCTGCATAAATCGCCTGAGAGGTCTAAAGAGGTATCGGGCCCGTCGTCACAACTGACCCCGCAGGACGTCATGGGTGCCATTGAGGAGATGAAGGCTGCTGTGGGTCAGCGGTTTGATACCCTGGCTCATAAATTGGACGCGGTCCTGATCGATGTGAATTTGGTCAGGGCAGACCTGTCCAAAACCAACGAGCGGGTCGACTCTTTGGCTCAAGCGGTGTCTAGCCTAACTGTGGACGTGGCCGCCCTGCAGACGGAGGTCCGTAGGTTGCGGCTTGCCAGTGACCAGACGGATCGTCGACTTGAGGACTCCGAAAGCAGGGCTAGACGGAACAATGTTCGCATCATCGGAGTGCCGGAAAGATCGGAGGAATCTGCGGCTGATCTTTTTGTGGAAGATCTGGTGATGAATCATCTCGCGACCAAGGGATTGAGCAAGTTCTTTGCGGTGGAGCGGGCCCACAGGATCCCGGGTGGTGCGCCCAAGGTGGGTGCTCCCCCGCGGCCTATAATTACCCGTCTTTTTAACTTTCGGGATAGAGATGCTATCCTTCAGGCGTCGAGGGTGGCCGGGCCGCTGAAGTTTGAGAACTCCAATGTTAGCTTTTATCCGGACTTCACGCAAGCGGTCCAGAAACAACGGCTGGGATTTTTGGGTGTCAAACGGCGCTTGAGGGACATGGAACTGAAATATGGGATGTTATTCCCGGCGAGGTTGCGGGTTGAGTTCCAGGGTCGGTCCCACTTTTTTGACCGGCCGGAGGCAGTTGGAGACTGGTTGGACGCCCTGCCTCGGGGATAGGATTGAGGCAGTCGGACGGCGGAGAGCGGACGGGATGTGGTGGAGCAGGACTAGAACTTGGTTCCTGGACATGGACTAGACTAGCGATGTTTTGTACCTTGGCTCAATTGCACTCTAATATTGCATAACATGCCCTTCAAATGCTTGGGGGTTGCGGGGAGCTTATTGGGGCCTTTTCCTCCTTCTGGGGTTCTTTTTGTGGTATATGTTAGGGCGACAGGCACACTGCAAGTTGGGGGGGCTGTATGGGCTCAAGCAGGGGTGCAGGGAGGGGGGAGTTGTGGTTCCGGGACTGTGGGGGAGGGGGGTTGTTGGGGATTGTTTTTTTGTTTTGCAAGGCAATGTGAAGTTTTCTGCTGACGTATCCGGATTGTGCTCTCCGGGATGTGGGTACCATGTGCGGGAGTGGGATGGGGGGTAGGGAATTGAGAATCCTTTCGTGGAATGTGAATGGACTGGGGGACAGGATCAAGCGCGGGGAGGTGTTGCAGTTCTTGAAGCGGATTTCGCCTGACATTGTTTTCCTGCAGGAGACACATTTGATTTGGAACTCCTCCCAGGCCCTAAATAGGAGGGGCTATCGCCTTGCCGCTCACTCTGGTTTCACGTCTGGCTCTAGGGGAGTGGGCATTCTGGTTAGGGCCTCTCTCCCATTGGAAGTGGATGAGGTGCTTCACGATGATAGGGGGCGATATGTGGCACTGGTGGGGTGATGGGAGGGCAGGACTTTTTCGCTCATGGCTGTGTACGTGCCTCCGGGCTTACAAACGGCCACATTTGCTGATTTGGGGCGTTTGGTCCTGGGACTCCCTCGGGGGGTTCTGGTGTTGGGTGGTGACTTTAATGCAGTTGTCTCCGGGTTGGAGGACCGTCACCCCCCCAGGGATCTCCCTAGGGCTCAGGACTGGTTGGGGTTTTTTTTGGACACTTTGGGTCTTGTAGACTGCTGGAGATTGACGCACCCGGGACAGGCGCAGTATACCTTTCACTCGGGGGCCCATGGGAGTCTCTCGAGACTTGATTACATGCTTATGCCGGCGATCCAAGCTGGGATGATTGGGGAGGTGCGTCATTTAGCCCGGGGTATCTCTGACCATTCCCCTATATGGTTGCAACTGAGGGTTGTCCCTGGGGCAGAGGGGAGAGTGGCACCCATTAGCCCCTGGTATCTTCGTAACCCCAAGATCCGCGCGGAGCTGGTCAAGTCCACTGATCACTACTTCACTGATAATGTGGGGTCGGTGTCGTCGGCTGTCTCCCTATGGGAGGCTTATAAAGTGGTGATCAGGGGGCAGGCCTTGTCCCTTATCTCCCATGCTAAGAGGTGCGAGAGGGCAGAGGTGGTTCACCTGGAAGCTGAGATAGCTGAAATGGAGGAGGACTTGGAGCGTGGAGTTACTGATGAGAAATTGCATGTTCTCAGCCTCAAACAATCAGATTATAGAGCGCTAGTCACGGAAGCTGCTAAAGAGATGGGTAGAGAACAGCAAGGGCGACTGTATGATGTGGGGGATAAGGCCGGAAAGCTGATTGCTTGGTTGGATAAGAAGGAGAGAGCGAGCAGGGTGGTGCCCGTTGTGGAGAGGACGGATGGAGTGAGTGTGACTGACCCGGTTGAGATCGTTGACTGCTTCGCGGCTCATTTCCGCGGAGTATATTCTCCGGTCTCTGGGCGTTCGGAGGAGGACTCTCGTCTGTTGCTTAGAGACATTGCATTGCCAACCCTGTCGGAGGCTGATGCAGTATTGATGGAGGCGAAGTTGTCGTCAGATGAGATCGCTCTGGCCACTCGCTCGACCGCATCGGGTAAAGCCGTGGGTCCTAACGGTCTTCCCATTGAACTATACAAGTTGCGTCCCGATAAGATAGCGCCGTATCTTCGGGACATGTTTCTTGCGGCACGTGCGGTGGGCTTCCTCCCCCCTGACCAACGCCTCGCCACCATAGTTGTGATACACAAAGAGGGGAAGCCGCGATATCGCTGCGCCTCCTACAGGCCCATTTCGATATTTGAATGCGGAACCCAAAATTCTGGCTAAGGTGTTGGCTAACCGACGGGTTCGGGTCGTGGGCGACTTGATTCATCAGGATCAGACTGGTTTTATACCCCATCGGAATACCGCTCTAAATTTGAGGCGGTTGCACGGCGTGCTTGCTAGAGCGGAATTCATACGTGAGCCGGCCATCTTGGCATCCTTAGATGCTACTATGGCGTTCGACACTTTGGAGTGGCCATATATTTGGGCCGTGTTGGCGAAATTTGGGTTCGGCCCTGAGTTTATTGGTTGGGTAAAATTACTATATGCTGACCCACTGGCTCAGGTGGTGGTGAATGGTAGGGTGTCGGCTCTCTTCGCACTGGGGAGAGGTACGCGGCAGGGATGTCCGTTGTCACCCCTTCTCTTTGCACTTTCTTTAGAGCCGCTCGCCGCCTGGTTGCGTTGGGAGCCGTCGTTGCGTGGCATTAGATGGACGCCGGAGTTTGAAGACCGTGTCTCCCTTTACGCGGATGACATCCTTCTGTATCTCACCTCCCCCGACAGTCGCTAATTGTATTGGTGGATGTACTGAATTCCTTTGGTCGCAACTCCGGCCTGGTCATCAACTGGGCCAAGTCGTGCGTCTACGTCCTCTCAGGGGATGCCCCCCTCCTGCCACGGGATTGCCCTATTCAGATTGCTACCCGGGGGTTCAAATATTTGGGAATCTTCATCTCACTGGATCCCATGGTCCGCTATGAGCGAAATCTTCTCCCTCCCCTCCATCGATTGAAGGCCGACGTCGCGAGGTGGCGACGACTTCCGCTCTCGCCGCTCGGACGGGCGGCATTGTTTAAAATGATGTCGCTACCTCGCTTTTTGTACGCTCTGCAGAATACTCTAGATGTCGTGCCAGCCCGCTATTTCCAGGAGGTGGAGGGTCTTCAGCGCCAACTGTTTTGGAACGGGCGGCCGCGGATTGCTCTCGCCAAGTTGACGCTCCCTTGGTACGATGGGGGGGTCGCCCTCCCCGATATTAAACGATACTATTGGGCGTCTCAGTTGGCGGCGGTGAACCACGGAATATACGGTCCTGCCCTGAACCCGGCCTTCGAGATGGATACATTTCTGCTCCCGGGTGGGGACTATAATCGGGCGCTGTACTCGGTAACCCCGGACACGCGGTTGACGGGACCCACGCAGGTGGCGGTACGTGTGTGGCAACGCGGCGAATGCTGCGATGGGGTGGAGGGATCGCTTGACTCGGGCGACGCCGTTGTATGCCTCTGGGCGGTTGGGCTGTTTGTGGAGATTGAAAGGCTTTGAGAAATGGGATATGATTGATATATGTAAGGTTGGTGATCTTTGGGTGAAGGGGGCTTTCAAAACGTTTGAAATGCTTAAAATGGAATATAAATTAAACGATAGAGAGTACTTCCGGTATGCTCAAGTCCACCATGCGCTGTGTTCGGTCTTTCCGGACGCTGCTGCTATCCCCGAGTATTCCCCACTGGAGGATAGAGTGTTGGATGGCTACGTGCCCGATAGCACTATTTCTCTGATCTATAAGAAACTCATTAATGATCGCGCGGACTTGCTTCTCCGTCTGCGGGAGGCATGGACGGGCGATGGCTTGGAATTGGACGATGAGGACTGGGTATCGGCGGTGGCCTCCCCGAAAGAGGTGGCGATCCCGGCCCGCTTACGGTTTGTACAGCTGAAGATCCTTTATAGAGTGTATATCACGGGGCCCGGTTTGCTGCGTATGGGCTATTCGATGGATGGACTGTGTAAACGTGGATGTGGCCTGCTAGGCACCTTTCTTCATATCTTGTGGGAATGTTCGGAGGTTGTGCGATTTTGGAACGGTATCCACACTGTAATGGAGGAGGTCACGCACGTTGCCCTGTTGCCAGAGGCTAGGAGGTGTTTGTTGAATGTCTGGGAACCGAATGATTGTAATGCGGCACAGACACAGTGGGTGACCTTGGGGTGCATGGTAGCTAAGCGTAACATTGCACAGTTGTGGGGCTCCCCGAGGCCGCCCACGATCGAGGTATGGAAGGAGAATATGGATTGGTGTATGTTTAGGGAAAAGACGGTGTATGTGGCGAGAGGCAAGCCAGGGAAATGGACTAGGGTATGGGGTCCTTGGAATTTATATCGTGGAAGTATCTGCACCCCGCCTCTACCATCAGCGGTCGATATCGCTTTAACCCCCTAGCCGCGCATTCTGCGGGAGGGTATGAGGTGTGTTCCATGCTCTGTTTTCCCATTGCCCCCCTCTGCCGCTTCCGGACAGGAACTGCTTTGGACACTGTATGTTGTTCCCTATCCTTGGAAGAGCACGCTGCTACTTCGGACTCTCATTGCCTTGAGTGTGTTTTATATGTAATAGAAAACGAAACTGTTTTTTCCGATTGCTCCTGGCCTATGGCCACGGCCTGTTATATGTGCTCACGAACTGCCGGGCGCTTTGCCTCGGGCTCATTTGAATGTGTGGCGTTGCACTGCGGGCCTTCGGGCTCTATAGCGGCCGGCCCTGGTGGTTGTAGGCCCTTGTCTGTATTTTACTGTGTGCTAACGGTTTCTAATAAAAAATAAAATAAAAAAATAAAAAACGTCCTCTGCCCGAGCTATGTTAAGGAGCAGAAAGAACAGAGTGGTTCATGGTTACCGGAGAAGCCCTTTGGTTTCTTTACGTGTGGCTCATGCAATGTTTGCTCACTTGGGCTGCACAAAAAAATCAAAATTTAGATATAACACTGAAAGGGAATATAAGATCAATTCCTTTATAAATGGTAACACTACACATACTTTGTACGTTACTGGATGTTGCTGTGGCAAAATCTATGTTGGTAGTAGTATTCGCTGTCTTAAAACTAGAATACAAGAGCATGTAAGGGCTATAAGAAACAGAGATGATAGATACCCCATTGCTACACACATTCTTGATTTACATCCAGACAAAACGGGAATTTGGTTTCATGCCATTGATCATGTGAAGGCCCCAGAAAGGGGCGGCGACAGAGAAAAAATGTTAAGACAGGCTGAAGCAAGCTGGATTTGCCGCCTTAGAACCATCGAGCTACCAAAAAAGGACACTGTTCCAAAGGTAGTGTGACGAGGAATACCCCGTAACCACTACCAGGAGACAAAAGAAAAGAAAGGGAAAGACCTGGGTATGGATGGGGACCCCCCATGAAGGAAAAAGAACAAGTCTTGTCTCCTGTTGCCCTCACACACCCCGAAGGGTGTCATACTTCATCATCGGGCATTTGCTCCTCGTCGGGCCCGGTGCTGCAATGCCCTACGGGTCCCCCGAAGGGTCACTCTGGCGGAGATCTTTTTGGGGAAATGCTGGATGGTGCCTGTGGGTGTGTGGGGTATGAGTCCCTGCAAAAGGGTAAAGAAGTGTGTGCAAGGTAGTATAAAATTCAATCCGGGGTTACTAAACCAGAGACCAGGGATGGAATTATGCCCATATAAAATGGAATTAGAACCCCTCGGGTACGAGGTTACCCCGACAGGCATAAATATGCCTGCAGTAGACGAACATGTTTCGCGCCTCTATTGCCACTAGGGTCATTGGCGCTTCGTCAGGATCAAAAAATTAGAATGTGGTGAAGTGCACGTGAGGTGAATAGTTAAAAAAATGTTGGTAGTTCAAGTAATGCTAGAGGAGCATGGACACTGGACCATAACTCGCTCCTCGGTCCCCCTCTCTCTTTTGTTGGCTCAGCCTTAGAACCATCAACATGGGCTTAAATATCAATAACGAACTGTATCATTTCCTATAATAATGGCTTATATTTTACTGTATAATTTCAAAGATGTGTGTGTAAGCAATATTGAAGTATCGTATTGTAAATAGCTGCTCTGGAATGTTATCACTCCCCATGAGTAGAAGTGGCATCACATTCTGATCCTTTCAGGACCCATTCAAAATCAAATTGAGTTCTATGACTTAGAATGCCCACATATTTTTCTTTTTACATATAGTAGTTTAAGGGATTTAGACTACGTTATGGCGTTTAAAAAAAATACTTGAAATATAATTTTGGCTTTCTTAACAGATAGTAATATCTTTTTCCTTCCATGATTGAAGAATATGTCTTTCAGATCGCTTATCACTTTAGATGTCATTTATCTTTTAATACAAGTATATATATAATATTTGTCTCAACCAATACTTTGGTTGTATATAACATGATGGTGCACACTCAATTTTTGTACTTTTAGTCTGTTCAGTCATCGTGACATGATTCTGTGACGTATACACTTTCTCAAGATTGACACTTTTAAATACTCTGAGATAGCGCCCCAAAACTAACCACTTTATCTCTGTAATTTTGAGGTAAGTTTTAATAAAATTAATCCAAATGAATATGCCAACAACTGTATAAGTTATTTTTAATATTTTTCTCTGTCTTTAACAGGGTGATGTATTTAGAGTCCTCGTATTTTGAGCGCTCTTAGATATTCAAAGATGGCGCCAACAATCGTCTTTTATCTTCTACATATATAGAATACGCGAGTCTCAATTTAACCACAAGCTTGTGTCACTAATGGGTTTGGTCTGTGGACCAATACCTATGTTCAGATTGAATAATTCACTTGAGTTTTCTCATTTCTCGAGCATCGTTCTATACTAAGAAATGGTGCACAACTCATAATGAAATTATTTAATTAATGAGGGCTTTTTTATTGGGTTTCTTTTATTTCGTTAGTGTGCCCTCTTTTTGAATATTTGATAGGTATATGTAGATGGCGCATTATAGATTGCCCCCATCCGTGCCGTTATAAGATGGCGTTCTCTTTTGGACATTTCCTACTCCAAGAAAGCTTACTAGGGTCTTTACCCATTACAAAATAGTGCCCAAAACGATTTTGTTTTGTGGATTGATAAATCTCCTTAAGAATGTTAAAATCAGGGAGGAGCCTAGCGCGTGATCAAGATGGCCACGTGAGCTCAGAGCTCCCGAGACCCTCGCTCTCTCCGGCAAATATCCTGTGAAGCATCCTGTTTTTAACACCTGGAATATTGGAGGCGAGCCGTTGCTGAGGTGATCGTCGCTGTCCGGACTGAAATCGCTCACCGGAGGCCGAAGTTGTGCCACATGGAAGTTTGCGGCCTACTCCCCGGAAGACGCCCGGGGCTTGCGCTGGCACAGTGCCCGAGCACTAATTGAACAACAGCAGCCGTGTGAGGGGCGAGCCATCGGGAGGACGGTGTCATCACTTTCGCTTTCGCTTTCGCTTTCCTGTTTTCATCGCGCCCTGGCCTGGGAGTGAGTCGCGCCGGTCACTCGTTGCATGGTCGTCTTCTCTGGATGGGCAAGGGGATTGTTTCCGCAGCAGATCACGATGTCGGCCAAATCGGAAGCTGAAAAACAGAAGCCCAAGAATACCAGGCGGGGAGGATACACCCAAACCAACAACATGGATCGTTATGCCCAGCAGAAGGGGTCACCGGGCGGATCGGGACGGCCACTGGAAGCCTTGAAAGATGGTTTGCCCCCCGCCACGGAACCAACCCTGCAGGATATCATGGGGGCCATCGAGGGGATGCAGTCCTCTATCGGGCAGCAATTCGAGACCCTGGCACATAAAGTGGACACAATCTCGATCGACGTCAACTTGATTCGGGCAGACCTGGGGAAAACTAATGAGCGGGTTCAATCCTTGGACCTTAAAACCTCTGGCCTCATGGGAGATGTCTCTGATCTGCAGCTGGAAGTCCGTAACTTGGGGACCGCAAGCGGCCTCTTTGCCCGACGGCTGGAGGACTTTGAAGGCCGGGCACGGCGCAATAACGTGCGCATTATTGGGGTCCCGGAAAACTCGGAGGAACAGTCGGTGGACCTGTTCGTGGAGGACTTGGTGGTAAACCATCTGGCGCCCAAAGGCCTCAGTAAGTTCTTTACTGTTGAACGGGCCCACAGAGTCCCTGGTGGGAGGCCCAAGGTGGGGGCCCCTCCGAGACCGATTGTCGCCAGGATCTTTAATTTCAGGGACCGTGACGCCATTCTACAAGCATCACAAGTGTCCGGCCCGATGACTTTCCAGAACACCACACTGAGTTTTTATCCGGACTTTACCCAGGTGGTGCAGAAGCAAAGGCAGAGCTTCCTGGCGGTTAAGAGAAGGCTAAAAGAGATGGGACTGAAGTACGCCATGCTCTTCCCGGCCAGGTTGCGTGTGGTGTATGAAGAGCGGACTTTCTTTTTTGAATCACCGGACATGGTCGGAGACTGGCTGGACACCTTGCCCCAACGACGAACTAGCGGGGAACATGCCGGTGGAGCAGAAGGTGGCCGTGATGAACAAGAGTGAGGACTCGGGTGCTAGATCATTTTAATTTTGCCCAGGACAGTGACTCACAGTTTTCGGTTCCTCCGGGAGGGTGGTAGCCCGGGGGGCGGCGGGGGTATGAAGGGAGCTTTTTCCTCCTCTGGGGTTCTTTTTGTAGATTAGTCTTTGAATAGGGCGACAGGCACACTGCAAGTTGGGGGGGCTTTTTAAGCTTACGCAGGGGTGCAGGGTGGGGGGTGGAATGGGGTTGTTGAAGTGGTTGTTGTTGGTTTTTTGTTTTGCAAGGCGTAGTGATGCAAGCTTCTGTAGCTCGAGTGCGGTTCTACGGGGGGGGGGTGGAGGTCTCCTTACATTTCGGGATGGGGGGTAGGGGCTTAAAGATACTCAGTTGGAATGTTAACGGCTTAGGGGATCGTATTAAGCGAGGGATTGTCCTGCAATTTCTGAAGCGATGCTCCCCTTATATAGTTTTATTGCAAGAGACGCACTTGATAGGTAACACGTGCTACGCACTCAACAGGAAGGGCTACAAATTTGTTGCACACTCGGGGTTTTCCTCGGGCTCTAGAGGGGCTGGAATACTTGTCAGGGCCTCGCTGCCGTTTGAGGTTGACTCCACCACCGTTGATGATAGGGGGCGATTTGCGGCTGTGGCGGGGAGGTAGGAGGGCAGGACGCTGGTCCTGGTTTCGGTTTATGTCCCTCCTGCGCTGCAGCCCTCCACATTTGCGGACCTGGGGAGGGCTCTGTTGGATCTCCCAGAGGGAATGTTGGTGGTAGGTGGTGACTTTAATGCGGTTGGCTCCGGATTGCTTGATAGACACCTGCCAAGAAGCTCTGGGGGGGCGCAGAAATGGCTTTCAGACTTTGTGGATTCCCTTGGTCTGGTTGACTGTTGGAGACTGCTGCATCCCACTCAGCGGCAGTACACTTTCCACTCCGGGGCGCATGGCAGTCTCTCTAGAATTGATTATGTGCTCACCTTGGCTGCACACGCCTCCTTTGTGTCCGAGGCTAGGCACATGGCTAGGGGTATTTCTGAACATTCGCCGGTGTGGATCTGTATGGATGTTGGTAGAGGAGTGGGGGGCAGGGTGGCTCCGATTAACCCCTGGTATCTCCGTGACCCTAGGACTCGTAGCGCGGTGCTGAAGGCGGTCGATCTCTACTTCCAGGAAAATCTAGGCTCGGTCACGTCTGCGGTGTCTTTGTGGGAAGCGTTTAAAAATGTGCTGAGAGGAGAGGCCCTTTCCTTGATAGCGGCAGCCAAACGTCGGAGGGATGCGGAGGTCGCTCAGATCGAGGAGGAGATAGCGGCTCTAGAGTTGGTTTTGGAGGAGGAGGTTACGGCAGCAACGCTGCATAAATTGAGCCTTAAGCAGTCGGAGTATAAGGCCCTGGTGACGAATGCGGCCAAAGCCCTAAGTAGGGAGCAGCAGGGGCGACTGTACGATGTTGAGGACAAGGCCGGGAAATTAATAGCGTGGCTGGATAAAAAAGAGCGGGTCAATCGTGTGGTGCCGGAACTAATAACAGAGGGTGGCGTTATCGTCACTGAGCCGGATGGCATAGTCCAGTGCTTCGCAGATTATTTCCGCACGGTCTATACCTCTGTGTCGGACAGGCCGGTGGAGGACTCGTGCGAACTTCTGCGCGACCTTGCTCTGCCTTGCCTCTCTGACATAGACAGGGAAGATCTAGATGGTGACATCACAGCTGACGAAGTCGCGGGTGCTATCCGTTCACTGCGCCCGGGCAAGGCCTCGGGCCCGAATGGCCTGCCAATTGAGTTCTATAAACTACGGCCGGACAAGATCGCTCCTCATCTGCGAGCTATGTTTGTAGAGGCGCGGGAGACGGGATGCCTTCCATTCGACCAACGCCTGGCGACAATTGTGGTCATACACAAAGATGGCAAGCCCAGGAATAAATGCAGCTCATATAGGCCGATTTCGCTACTTAATACCGAGCCGAAAATCCTCGCTAAAATACTGGCCAACCGTTTGATCAGGGTGATCGGGGACCTGATCCACCCGGACCAATCCGGTTTCATCCCGCACCGTAACACTGCATTGAACCTTAGGCGCATCCACGGCGTGCTCGCACGGACGGGGACGCTGCGGGAGTCGACCATTGTGGCTGCACTTGACGCCACGATGGCTTTTGACACGGTAGAGTGGGCATATCTGTGGGCTGCACTTGCAAAATTCGGCTTTGGACCTGGCTTTGTTGGCTGGGTGAGACTACTGTATGAAGGACCCTTGGCTAAAGTCGCGGTCAATGGTAGGGCGTCCTGTCCGTTCGAGCTGGGGAGGGGCACCAGGCAGGGTTGTCCCCTGTCGCCGTTGTTGTTTGCTCTCGCTCTTGAACCGCTGGCGGCATGGATACGATGGCACCCGGACATAAGGGGATCCGATGGTCACCAGATCATGAGGACCGCATTTCTCTTTATGCCGACGACATTTTGCTATACCTCACTTCACCCAGGAAGTCTCTCATAGTAGTCTGTGACATTTTGACTTCTTTTGGTAGGAACTCGGGTCTCACCATTAACTGGGGGAAGTCGTATTTGTATGCCCTGAGTGGAGACGTCCCTGTTCTCCCGCGGAATTGCTCGATCCAGATCGCCCGGGAGGGCTTTATGTATCTAGGGATCTATATCTCCACCGATCCAATTGTTCGATATGAGAGAAACCTGCTCCCTCCATTGACACGCCTGCGGCGGGATGTGGCGGGCTGGCGGCGGTTGCCGCTTTCCCTCCTTGGCCGTGCCGCGCTGTTCAAAATGATGTCTCTTCCCCGTTTTCTCTATGCCCTGCAGAATACCCTGGAGCTGGTCCCGGCCAGCTATTTTCGGGAGGTCGAGAGCCTCCAGCGCTCGTTGCTGTGGGATGGCCGACCGCGTATAGCTATTGCAAAGCTGACCCTTCCGTGGTACGATGGGGGTATCGCGCTTCCTGACATTAGAAGATACTATTGGGCCTCTCAGTTGAGTGCGATCAACCATGGAGTCTACGGTCCGGCGCTGAGCCCCGGCTTCGCTATGGACCGGTGGTTGCTGCGCGGGGGTAATTACTTTAGAGCACTCTACTGCAGGTCAACGGATGGGTCCCTCACGGGGCCAACCAAGGCGGCGGTGCATGTGTGGAAGGCTGTTAAGAACTTGCTGGGTTGGAAGGATAGGCTTACCCTCGCTACTCCGCTGTTTGACTCCGATATGTTGGGGAAACTTTGGCACACGAAGGGATTCGAGAAATGGGACCTGATCGGGATATCCAGGGTGGGGGACCTGCTGGTTAAGGGACGAGTTAAATCGTTCGACGAGCTACGGACGGAGTACGATCTGGAGGGTACGGAATATTTCCGGTATGCACAGGTACGCCATGCTCTGCGGTCCGTCCTCGTCGAGGGGGAGACTGTGCCTGAGTCCTCTCCCTTGGAGGATCGGATCCTGGATGGCCATATGCCGGAGAGTACAATCTCCTTAATTTACAAGAAGCTTGTTAATGTCCGGACTGACCTCCTCCTAGGGGTGCGTGATCAGTGGACTAGGGACGGCCTTGAACTGGATGATGAGGACTGGCAGTATGCCATCTCCTCTCCTAAGGAGGTCGCGATTCCGGCACGACTAAGGCTGGTCCAGCTTAAGATACTTCATAGAGTCTATGTCACAGGGCCCGACTGATTCATATGGGTTTCTCCGAGGATGACTTATGTAAGAGGGGCTGTGGGATGGTGGGCACCTTCCTACATATCATATGGGAATGTGGTGTGATCACGGAGTTCTGGAAGCAAATTCATGTTGTGATGCAGGAGGTCACGGGTATTGCACTGCTGCCAGAGGCACGGCGCTGTCTTTTGAATGTCTAGGGTCCTACTGACTATGATGCGGCGCAGACTCAATGAGTGACCCTAGGAAATATGGTGGCGAAGCGTGATATTGCGCGACTGTGGGGTTCTCAGAGACCTCCCGCTATGGAAGCATGGATGGAAAATATGGACTGGAGCATGTTTAGGGAGAAAACGGTGTATAGTGCCCGGGGGCGGCCTAAGAAATGGCATAAGATATGGGGACGATGGAACCAGTATAGGGGTGATATATGTCTGCCCCCGGCCACTGAGCCGTTAGAGGAGCAACTTTCCCCCTAGCTTCACTTCCAACTTGGGATTTTCATGAAGACTATATGCTAGAATGTTAGCGCCTCTGCTTCTCCCTCATCCACCCGACCGGTGGCTTTGTTCTGATTCTGGGAATGGGGCCGCGCCCCCATCGGGAACCGGCACGAGTTTATTGTGTATACTGCCTTGCTTGTGTTATTTACTTTAGGTTGTTTTAAAAAAAGGAACCTTTGTTTTTTCCTGTACCAGAGCCATGGACACTTCCATGTGTTGTACTTAATTGGCTGCCGAACCTCCGGGATGTCGGCTGAATAGCTGTGTTCCAGACTGACATAAATATAGGTTTTTATAAAAAAATAAAAAAAAAAAATAAAAAAAAAGAATGTTAAAATCGCTCAACTTTTGGCACTTTACGATGGCGGTTATCTTTGGGTCTTTTCTTTTCCTTTTTCACTTGCGTGTCTTCGTTTCTTGAGTTTCGATAGATATTTAGAGACGACGCACTAATGATTATCTTATTCTTGCCATTATAAGATGGCGCTCTCTATTGGGTCCTTCGCACAAAATGTTAACCTACTAGGTTTCAATCATTAAAAGATGGCGCCCAAAACAAGTTTGCTGTGTGATCTAGTATACTGTATTAAGGACAATAAACTACTCATGTGATTGTTCGTATAATATCACTGACGATATTAAAGGTATCAATATAAAACTGCTTATCGGGTTTTTAAAATAATTTCGCATTTAATAGTGAGATAGTTTTTATTCCTAAATTAACCCGGAAATCTTGCCCCACTTTTGGAATTACAAACACCTTACAAAATGGTGGCCCCGTTTTTAATCATTTAGTGTCAATTATTGCCCTGACTCGATGTAGGTGTTGCTCAAGGTGGGCTATTTAAAGTGTGACTTCACGTTAGCTCCATTATCGCATGGACTACGTGATGGAAGGACCGCTCCTGTAACCTTTAAAGTAAGTGCTAGTAGGGAAAACGTTATTTATTTATGCCGTTTAGAAAATGAAATTTAAATGGCAACAACTATGGAAAAAACTCTCAAGAAGGGTTCTTTATATAATACATTTGGAACTCCAATAATAAACTCTCCCTTTATTTAAAACGAGTGTAGTTATTGGCTTGTTTTGTGTGCGCGTTAATATTTATATTTCTTCCTTTAAGATTGTCATCTCTAATTCTATATAGCAGATAAAACTCCATATACTAACTTTTTCAATGAAAATTACATCATGACCAATGGTATGTTATAGAGTAGGGATGCAGGTTTTCCCTATAAATTAATATCGTTTAGGCTTAAAACCTCTATTTAATATGAAACTGCATTTTTGTGAGATATGTGATCTGAAGGAATGTTTTATCCTTTCTATCTTTCTTCTGCATATAGGTGCAAATCCTAGCTCCTAACAGAACAATTTGCATTGAGAGCTTTATACAAATTCGGGGAATTAAAACGGTATGCTCTATTTATTTTATATGGTAATTTTAAGACCATTCTAATACCCAACTGACCGACTGAGTATCAGATTGAGCCCCCTTTCCGCCCAAAAGCATGCTTTGACTTATAAAATGACTCTCCTCCTTTAGTTTTGAAACGCAATATAAGGCTACAAGATTAGTGGATATATATATATCCTAAAATTATGTTGTCCTTTTTGCCATACATTTAAGTTGTATATAAATCTTTCTCCAAAGGAGCGCTTACCACTAACATCAGTATTGAGGAAACACACGGAAAAGATCTTCTTATTACAGTTTTGGTAAGATAGAGGGCCCGATTCACAGAATTAACATAAGACAAAATCCTAAACTTACTACTTTTGGTATTCACAGAATGCACTTACTACTTTTGGTATTCACAGAATGGATTTACGACTACTAACTTTACGTCCGCACTCGGGCTGGAATTTCCGGCCCGGAGGCGGAGCTTCCTGCCCGGAGGCGGGGCTTCCGGACCGGAGGCGGAGCTTCCGAACCAGAGGTGGGGATTCCGGCCCGGAGGTGGGGATTCCGGCCAGTGGTGGAGATTTAGCCATGGCCAAAATCTCCATGTCTGGGCCGGAAGCTCCGCCTCCGGCCTGGAAGCCCCGCCTCCGGGCCGGAAGCTCCGCCTCCGGGCCGGAGTTTCCGGCCCGAGTGCGGACGTAAAGTTAGTAGTCGTAAATCCATTCTGTGAATACCAAAAGTAGTAAGTGCATTCTGTGAATACCAAAAGCAGTAAGTGCATTCTGTGAATACCAAAATGGTAGTAAGTTTAGGATTCTGTCTTAAGTTAGTTCTGTGAATCCGGCCCTATGTTTCTTCTGTAAACTTCTAAAAAATTCCTTGTGTATGATATAAATATGCACGTATGTTTGTTGTAATACGTTTTTCTATTTCTGACACATCACTAAAGAATCCCTTGCTCCGTTCAAGTGAATTGTAATACAGTGACTACTGAAGGAATGTAGATTACCTTTTATTCTACACGTGATATTTCGATTGCCATTGATTCAGCAGGTCGATAATAAATAATGCTCATTCTTTTTGTTAAAACTATGATTTGTGCAACAAAGTTGTAAGAAATAGGCTGTTAGCTTGTTTTGTTTCTTTGTATATATTTCTTGTATATAATTGTATACAACAGCCTCTTTTAGCATGTAAATAGAACTGTAAATATGGTTATGTTTGTGTTTATAAATATATTGTTTATTGTTTATACTTATTTGTAGCCCTGAAGAAGTCCATAAGGACGAAATGCGCTGGCTACGCAGATTTTAAAGAAGAAAATTAAATAAAGAAATTTGAAACCAGACCTGCTGATTGGACTGATATTCTTTGATATACAATATTGTATTACATATAATGATTATGTGGTGTGCTGGATCATAGTGTTTTGTTTATGACCACAAATGCTATCACTCAATATCCCTGACAGATTCACCTGTAAGAAATGTAAGGAGGATGAGCCTCAACGGGCTACTGCTCTGGATTTCAGATCATTACATAATTACTGCGGTCCAGTATGGATTCAGGTCAGGCCTGGGAACACTTGAGCAGAGCCTTAACTTGCACTGGCTAATAAGCAAATATAAATACGCCAAACATTGTCCATTATACATTGCCTTCGTGGATCTTTTTTGCACCTTCGACAGTGTAAACAAGTTGAAGTTGTGGGTGCTTTTGACTTCACTGGTCTTGAGGGGGGCCTGATGGACTTCCTCAGAGCCTTGCATTTCGATCTCTCTGCGTCAGTCAGATATGAGGAAAAAAAGGAAAATGCACTGATTTATTTGTCCTACAGTGCGGGATGCGCCAGGGATGTGTTTAAGTCCTTATCTTATTTTTGGTATATATCAACAGCCTAAATAGTGTTCTTTCTGAGGAAGGGGGGCATATGCCAGTTGTTAAAAACAAGCCTGAACCCGTCCTCCTATATGTGGATGATGCTGTTCTTTGAGCAGTAACGGTTTTCAGATTCTTTTAGACTTTCTTGTTGATTTTATAGAGCAATTGATTTTGGAAACTAACAATTTGAAAACCTTAATCATGGCCTGCCGGCCAAAAGCTTGAAGCCCCAGTATCTGTTGATCAAATGGAAACCACTAGAAAGGGTATTTCAGTTCCCTAATCTGGGGTAACCTTTGATCACTCAAACACTTGGGCTTCATGTCTGCCTACCAGTAAACTGGGTTTTACTCAAGCCTTGGGGTCAATTTTTAGTCTGGCCTCGAACCGAGAAAGCAAACCCATCAGACCTTCTACTGTAAATGTATAAAAGGAAATGGATTCCAGTATTAACTCATGGAGCTGTGCTTTGGGGGTATAGTACTGTATCCAATCTGTAGGTGGAGGAAAACATGGTTTTAAGGCAAATTGTGAGTATGCCTGTATGAAGCTCCCATTACAATGTTCATCAAGAGCTGTATTTCGATTATGTTGAAGACCATATCAAATTGGCACCATTGTTACTTTGGACCTCAGTTTGGACCAATGAACATGCTTCCCGGAACAAAGTATTCAATGAAGACTGTTTGTTGCGTGATCTAGTCAAACAATTCCCTAGCTTAATTACATCAGGTCTACCTCTCTTTATCTACTTAGAACTTCCTTTTCTTCTGAGCCATCTGAGTTGAGGAAATGGGACAACGACTGGCTTATTAGGAACTTTCTGTTCATGAAAGTCGACCAGATTTTGTTGGGAGAACATCAGATGGCTACTGTGCTTCCCACAGGGGCAATATGATACAGCAGGAATCTGCAGTTGCCTTTGCAATAAAACTGGCAAACAGACTCTGCTGCATAGTTTGTTCATTTGCAAATTTTATCAGCCTACGTCTTGAACATTTTTTTGTCCCATTTCATAGATTCTTAGAAAGACCCAGTTTAGCAGGCGCTGGCCAGAGTTAATATGTTTGCAGTGCCTGCGGATGCGTAACACTCTAATGTTTTAAGGCCACAGGGGCCTTTCTTGTTTACTGAGAATTTTTGTTTGAGACTGTATTTATGTAATTTTTTTAAATTAGTAACTTTTATCTATTTTAGATCTTGCTTGTAAACAATTGTTATTGATATTAATTGTCTGGCTCGTGATTTTAAATGATCGAATGCAAGCTAATTAGAATTTGAATTCGACTGGATAATAATTTATTGAGTATTGTTGTTGCATGCCAATGGATTGGGATTGCTAATCCAAACTTCCTACCCTGAGTGGGCCTTGGACTGCTCTGCTTCACTACACTGAGAGAGTCAAGTCCTACAATGGATTACTTGGTTCCCAGTAAACAGACAATTGTGGACTTATTACTTGTGCAGGGCTCACATCCTTCACAAATAATAACCCCATTTCCTACATACACTGATGATACTGTTGGTTGAAATATGTACCTCTACCATCGCATTGCTGCTTCATTAGCTCTGATACTTGAATTTGCTCCTGAATATCAACAAAAAGCGAGCCTCACATACTCCTGACTCTACAAATATGAGCACCATATAAAAGATCCCAAAGAACAACATTTCCAGAACCAGTTATTTTGAAGCTGTCTTGTCTATTCCATTTTTCTCTGCCAAGTTCCCTGTTGTTCCATTCCATGGTTCTTGCCCTTGACTTGTCTGACAATTAGGTTAACCTTGACTAATGAACCTGGACTCCTCATTCTCCTGTGTTCTTTGGCCTCCTTTCTCCTCTTGAATTCTTTGCTATACTAGTAGAACCAAAAATACAAATTACAGTATAATTTTCCAAATACATTGACTAAAAAGCCATAGGTTTATCTGCAGGGTCTGGTACACTGCCAAGAAGCACTGACATCTCCAATGCCAGGTTAGTGTTTTAAAACAAAGATGTCCAGTTCCAGGGTAGACTATGTAGGTTGATTTATTAAGATAGATATTAAGATGAAGAGCCCCACCAGGAGCAGCCTTCCTGCTGCTCAGCCCATCCTCAAACTGACACCACACTCATCCAACATTCCACAGCATCACCAGACCAACATTCCACACACCCAGTCACACTGGCTGAGCAGCAGGTATAACAGTTAGTTAAAGACCGCCCACCGCCGAGAAATGTAGCTAAAATTCTGTACCACATCCTCTCTAGAACACAACCTTGGAGAGCCCCACCAGTGCTTATGGTGTCCAAAAAGATCCCAAAACAAAATTCAAAACCCGCAAAGCTGACATGCTATAGATGGAGAGTTGTACAATCCAAACCTCCACTGTGTTGTAGCTTGCAGAGACTGCCAATAGCTTATATCACTCCAATGAGTTTGGCTGGCATGTTGCATGATTGTCCACGTCTCCCCCTATGTGTATAACAATAGGGAAAATGCTCTCATTCCAAACCCCGATATGCCCACTCAGCCAATCAAGGGCTGAGAGGCAGATCTAATTTAGACTCACTAAATGAAAATCCCCAAATGCAAGCCTATGCATCAAGAGACACTAAGAAGCCAATAACTGATAAACATGATCTATGCGAAAACTACATAACCTTTATCAAGGCTACCAGTATCCTGTGCATGCACGTAACCAGGACCACTGAATTATGTGGTTCTATGGTTGCAGTGTTTTCTGCATGAATATGAATGTGTCACATATCATAATCTGCTAAATTTAGGAAAAAAAGATTTGTTTGTTGCTCAAACAAAAGTTACAAAATGTGGTGACGTTCCTGAGCAGATGAAGGCCCATCACAAAGGTTGATTGCCATCTTTCAGTGGCCTATTGCTATATTAGGCTGTTAAACTAGTACTAATGAGGTGAACATTTTGCCCAGTATTACCATGAGCTAAAAATGACAAAATAATGAAATAAAACTATACAAAATATGCCTCATTATGCCTCAAAATTAGCATTTTCTTGCTGCGCAATTTAGTCAATCATGCTGCATAATTTGATCTTCGCCTGTTGCATTATTCCAGTGTCCCTTTATATGTTATCCTCCCCTCACTACTGGATGGATTACACTTCTGGTGGCCTATTACCAAGAACTTGAAACTCTTGTTGCGGCACCAACACTCAATCTGTGTGTAACCAGTGTATGCCATTAGGCTGTTCGATGTTATTCCCGGGTAGACCCAAGCAAGTGGTCTGGTATCTGTCCAGCAGCTCCAGACTGTCTCTAACAAGTATAATACAAAATATGCTTGGCACTGAAATTTATCCATGAGAACTTCACATAATGTATTCAAAGGGCACATATGTATGACTTAGGGCATTTTAGCACTGAATTACAAATACTTGTTTTTACCCATATCAATAGTACTCATTGTATTGACCTCAGAAGGAGGAAAGGCTGAGTGGACCTGCCAATGTTCAAACCTGAACCATGAGATCAAATACAGATTCCTAGAGTTGCTGTACTAGTTCCCTGAGCACAAGACCCAGCATGCTGGAGCGATTAATAATAATGAACAAGCTGAGTATTAGGCTATAGCTTTCTGATTTGTGACTGGCAGATTTGACTGTCTAGTTTGACTGAAATCGCGGATTGTAGGCCTCCATGGCCAATTGCGATCTTTGGGACCCTGGCTGCCTGTAACCAGTACAAGCCTGAAGACCGCGGGTGTGTGGCTAGCGGCCGGCGAAGAGAAATCCACCCCAGTGGCAGGATGCCTCGGGCCGCACAATAGAAGACGCGGCAGAACTGGAGGATAAAATGGCAGCGCCCGCTCGCTAGCACAGAGAGAAACGGCTGGAGAGACTTGTCTGGAGCAGAACTGGTGACATGAGCGCAGAGGTGGTGGCTGGGCTCCCTATATTTACTGGGGGCGCATCGGGGGGGCTTGTTCCTTCGCTGGTGGACTGATGGTCCCAGGCGTGTCCCAGAGGAGTGAAGTATCAAGGGAGCCGTTGGGCAAAGAGACAAGCCGCGGAGGGAATGAGAACTCTCTTCGGCGATGGACTGATGTAAAATCGAGGCATTTACCAGGGCAACATTTCAAGGCCTGGTGGGGAGCGTCACATCTCCTGAACACAGAGGTGAGAGGAGTTGCCTCCCTTAACCCTGAGCTGTGACTCGAGCGCAAGAGACAGCCTACAAGGAATCTCTTCAAAAGAGCTGCAGGGTCTCTGCTGCGACAGTGGAAAACAAGGCACGCATCGACAAATCGGAGGTGAACTGTAGCCCCCCCAGGGAGGAGATCTGGTGGTACTTGAGAGACCATACACCCGAAAGGGAGATAGTCAGTCTGAATCTAGAATCAAGCTTCAGAAGATCCATAGCCCTAAATCGCTAAAACAAATGGTGCGGCCCAAACAGAGTGGAGCTGGTCAATCGAATTAAATAGATAAATATACAGTAGCAATGAACCGGGAGGGGAACACCACCTGGGCAGAGGCACCAGAGAGGGAGGAGGAGCCCTCTCTGAGAGACATCATGCTGTCAATCTCAGAGTTGCGGGGCACATTAGAACCAAAATTAGACCCTGTGACAGAGGAGATAAATCTGCTCTGAGCCTACTTCTGAAAATGGGTGGACAAGGTGTCCACAGTAGAGGCAAGTGTGGGGAGTTTGCAATCCGAAACGAAGCGCCTAGAAGACCAGGTTACCGCGCTAACTAAAAACCAGGTAGACATCCTGGCCAAGCTGGAAGATCAGGAGGGGAGAGCATGTCTGTTAGACGGCGACCTCAGGGGAGCCCGGAAAGGGGGTCCTGACTACCCTGAGACCCACCCTCGAAGTATCGTAGCCGGGCACTGGCGGGAGATTCCTCAGGGGGGGGAATCTCGTATCTAGGATCGTACCCCTGGCACCACACGACACAGAGACACCACACCGTGCGTTCTTAGGAATCAATCTTTATCAATCAGATTAGCACTGCAAATATGTACAAGGAGAGCGTGGATCAATGAGTCTCGGCAGGGATGGGGGTAGCGGGACAGTCTTTGGCAAAGGTTCAAGGCAGGGACGTACCCGGCGCACAGCTCTCAATCCTCGAGCTGGGGGGTACGCTTGTTGTAGTTGGGGTCCGGCGGGACCGTGAGCGTCCGTGGGAGCCGCGAGTCACTCAGCAGGGCTCAGGTACAAGTTCGGAGGTCTTACGATCTTCAGGGAGCCGCGAGTCACTCAGCAGGGCTCATGTACAAGTTCGGAGGTCTTACGATCTTCAGGGAGCCGCGAGTCACTCAGCAGGGCTCAGGTACAAGTTCGGAGGTCTTACGATCTTCAGGGAGCCGCGAGTCACTCAGCAGGGCTCAGGTACAAGTTCCAGGAGCCGCGACCACGTCAGCAGGGCTCTCGTTGTTCCAGCGTCGAATCTGCCGGACAGTCCCAGAGCACCCCTTGTTATAGGTCGACCCCTCTTTGATGTCCGGCGTCTGTGCAGGCAGGGGTCTCGTCACCTGGGGGTCGCTTGTCGGGGTTTCCTGCCATTGTCTTTTGATCCTTTCAGGGCCGGGTCGGGAGGAGTCCCAGACACCCAGCATGCGTGGAGCCAGCCCTCAGGGAGGCCGGAGGGCCGATCGAAACCCATCGTCCCAGGGGAGTTCAGAGGTGCGATAGAAACTGCTCCTCCCTCTCTCATCCCCTGGAAGCGTGATGTCCTCCAGCCGGAGTGGCGCCTCTAGGCCCGGGTCGCGCTGGGGCCGGGCGGCCATCTTGGTGCATGAAGTGGGCACGCGGGCCCGGGGTGGCCGAAAGGAGAGAGGCCATGGACGAGGATGTCCGGGTCGGGTGCGTGTGTTCTGGTGGGAAGGATCGGCTAGGCCGTGGGCTCGGGGCTGCAGGTACCAGGTTAGGTGGTGCGGGGACAAGTAGAGCCATGCTACGAGGCCGGGTCCAACACGCATCCCCCCCAGCTGAAAGCCGGAGAGAACTGCCCATCATCTTGGGGGGTTCTCTTCGCTGAGGCGGAAGAACCGGGAGAGGCCGTCAGCGTTGGCGTGGTCCGTACCAGGGCGATGTTCCACGGTGAAATCCATCCCCTGGAGGGAGATTGACCACCGCAGTAGCTTGGGGTTTTCTCCTCGCATCTGCATGAGCCATCGCAAGGGCCGATGGTCGGTTTGGACTTTGAAATGGGTGCCGAACAGGTAGGGGCGTAGCTTCTTGAGTGCCCAGACCACGGCAAAGGCTTCGCGCTCAATGGTGCTCCATCTCTGTTCTCTGGGCAACAGCCGCCGGCTGAGGAAGGCGATGGGCTGGTCTAGGCCTTGGTCATTCATCTGGGACAGGACGGCCCCAATGCCATGCTCGGAGGCATCGGTTTGGACTACAAACTCCTTGGAGTAGTCGGGAGCCTGGAGGACGGGGGCAGTACACATGGCCTTCTTTAGAGCCTCGAACGCCTCCTGGCAGGCAGTCGTCCACTGCACCCTCTTTGGCTGTTTTTTGGACGTGAGTTCTGTGAGGGGGCCAACCAGGCTGCCATACCCCCGGATGAATCTTCGGTAGTAGCCAGTGAGGCCCAGAAAGGCTCGGACCTCCGTTTGGGTGGTGGGTGGTTCCCAGGCTAAGATAGCGTCGATCTTCGGCTGTAGAGGGGCGACCTGGCCGCTCCCGACCTGGTGCCCCAGGTAGACCACTGATCCTTGCCCAATCTGGCACTTGCTGGCTTTTACTGTGAGGCCTGCCTGGCGCAGGGCGGTTAGCACCCTCCGGAGGTGCTGGAGGTGCTCACTCCATTCGGAACTGAAAACGGCGATGTCGTCTAGATAGGCCGCGCTGAACTGTTCCAGCCCGGCCAGGACTCTATTCACCAGTCGCTGGAAGGTGGCCGGGGTGTTTTTCATTCCGAAGGGCATTACGCGGAAGCGCTAGTGCCCATCTGGGGTGGAGAAGGCAGACCGCTCCTTGGCTCCCTCGGTGAGCGCAATCTGCCAGTATCCGCAGGTGAGGTCGAATGTACTGAGGAACCGGGCTGCCCCGAGTCGGTCAATGAGCTCGTCGGCTCGTGGAATGGGGTGGGCATCGGCTCGGGTGACGTCATTGAGCCCCCGGTAGTCCATGCAGAATCGGAGCTCGGGGGCGACACTGGGGGCCGCTGCCTTTGGGACTAGGACCACGGGGCTGGCCCAGGGACTGTCAGATGGCTCGATCACCCCCAGGGTCAACATCTTCGAGACTTCAGCTTGAATGCAGGACCGGACCCGGTCAGGGACTCGGTATGCTCGGTGTCTCACCGGCGGGCTGTCCCCGGTGTCCACGTCATGGACACACCAGTCGGTGACTCGGGGGATCAGGGAGAAGAGGTCGGAAAATTGTCCTAGGAGCTGGCGGCAGTCCTCTTGTTGCTGGGCAGTGAGGGCTGGGGAGAGGTTCACTCCTTCCACGGAGCCATCCTGCTCCTTGACACACAGGAGGTCCGGGAGGGGATCGGACTCATCTTCGGCCCCGTCATCGGTGGCCAGCAGGAGGCACAGTTCTGTCCGCACGAAGTGAGGCTTGAGGCGGTTCACGTGAAGGACCCGAAGGGGATCCCGAGGCGACTGGACGTCCACCAAGTATGTGACTTGACTCTTCCGCTCAATCACCTTGTAGGGCCCGGTCCACCTGTCCTGGAGGGCGCCAGGCTTCACGGGGGCCATGACCCATACCTGCTGGCCCGGCTGGAACTCGACCAGAGTGGCATTCTGGTCGTACCAGCGCTTCATCTCTTCTTGGCTTGCCTCCAGGTTGGCCTCGGCCAGTTCTCGGAACTTCCTGGTTTGGTTCCAGAGGGTCAGAACGTATTGGAACACATCTTGGGGGGTGGTCTGGGGTGTCGCCTCCCACCCTTCCTTAACCAAACTGAGGGGACCTCGGACGGGGTGTCCATAGAGTAACTCAAACGGGCGGAACCCTAGGGACTTCTGGGGGACTTCCCGGTAAGCGAACAAGAGGCAGGGGAGCAGGACGTCCCACTTACGCCGGAGGGGCTCTTCTAGGCCGGTGATCATCCCTTTCAGAGTCCTGTTAAACCTCTCTACTAGGCCGTTCCCTTGGGGATGGTAAGGGGTGGTGAACTTATAGGACACTCCACATTGTTGACACAGGGACGTCATGTATTTCGAGATAAAATTAGTGCCGCGATCGCTCACCACCTCGCGGGGAAAACCCACCCGGGAAAAGATCCCCATCAGGGCCCGGCCCACCACGGGGGCCGTGACGGTGCGCAGGGGAATAGCCTCAGGGTATCGGGTGGCGTGATCCACTAGGACCAGGATGAAACGTTGACCTTGGGAGGTGGGGGGATCCAGGGGCCCCACGATGTCGATCCCGACTCGTTCGAATGGGGTACTGACGACCGGGAAGGGTTGGAGGGGAGCCTTACGCTTCCCCCCACTCTTCCCACTAGCTTGGCACGTGGGACAGGATTTGCAGTGGGCCTCTACAGCTGCTCTCATTCTAGGCCAGTAAAAGTGGGTCACGAGACGGCTGTAGGTCTTGTCCTGACCCAGGTGGCCGGCGAGGGGGACGTCGTGGGCTAAGCCCAGGAGGAAGTCTCGGAAGCGTAGGGGTACCACCAGCACCCGGCCGGATCCCAGCTCCACCGACTTCTGCTCACTGTACAAAATGTTATTCTCCCAATAAACTCGGTGCGTTCCGGTTTGGTCGCCTGCGGCTTGGCCCTCGGCCTGGTGCCGCAGTCCGACCAGGGAAGGACAGGTGGCTTGCTCCCGGCAAAACTCCTCCCGGGTGGGCCCGCCCTCGTGGCGCCATTGGGCCAATTCGGGTAGGTCGCCTAACTCGGGGACTGGGGCGGTGTCGGACAGTGAGGGTTCGCCGCAGGCAACTGACCCTTCTGATGGGGGGACGGGAGGACCCTCGGCGGGGACTGTCCTGACTTCTTCGGTCGGGGCGTCGTCGACTTCTCCCAGGGGGGTGAGTCGGGCTGACATAGATCGGGTGGTGGCGCACACCCACTCGGGGAGTCCCATCATTCCTAGGTGGGCCTTGCGCTCGACGTGCTTCCAGGGAGAACTCTCCAGGTCGTTCCCTAAGAGGCAGTCGACCGGCTGGGAGGTTCTTACGGCAACCCTTAGTTTACCTATCACCCCTCCCCACTCAAACGGCACCAGGGCTACCTGACACATACTCTCTCTATTATCTGCGGAAATTACCGGGCAAAAGACGTTGGGGAGGATCTGCTCCTCGGGGACTAAGTGCCTGAGGACACCGGTGATGCTGGCCCCGGTGTCCCGCAGGGCCTCTATTTGGTGGCCATTGATCTTGACAAGCTGCCCGTATTTCTTCGTGTTGGAGGGCAGGAGGCTACCAGGGACCATCTCTCTATCTCCCAGGGATACTAGGGCCATAGCTGCGGGTTCCCACTCCTCGGTTTCCTCAACCTCCTCCCCCAGGGCTACGTTGGCTATCTGTCTCGCAGGGGTGACTTGGGTGGCCATGGGGCACTCCGGGTCATTGGCGTAGTGCCCGGGCTTCTGGCAACGGAAATAAGTGACGGTTACCCTGTGTCCCCGTCTCCCGGGGGGTCCGGTTACTGGTGGGGGGGGCGCTGGGAAAGGTGGAGGTTGGGTCTTTGGGGGGCTAGGCTGAGACTCTCTCTGCCCTCCCTGGTTCCCTCCTCCTCTCTGGCGGGGTGGTCCCTGACTGGCTCGGGGGTATTCTCCTACCATGCCCCGGGGGATCCGGGTGTTGGTCCAGCGGTCTGCTTCCACAGCCAGCTTCCTGGGATCGGTGAGTTTGCTGTCGAGCAGATGCTGGCGTAGTTCCACAAAGCAGTTCGCAGCCAGGTGTTCCCACAACATGAGGTCGGTGAGTTCCTCAAGGGTGGTGACTTTGCTGCCCTTGATCCACCCATCGAAGGCCCGACTGAAAAAGTTTACATACTCCACCCAGGTGGTGCCCGGGATTTTCCTGCAGTCCCGGAATCGCTGACGGTACATCTCGGGGGTGAGGCCGTACCTTGTGAGTAGAGCCTCTTTCATGTGGCTGTAGGAGGTCTGCAGGGAGATGGGCAGGTCGAGCAGGGTGTCTCTTCCTTCGCTCAGAAACCATCCCCACAACCCTGCCCCCCAGTCCTTCTGCGGGACCCGATGGGAGGTCATGGCGACCTCGTAGGCCCTGAACCATTGTTGAATGTCATCGTTTTTATAATATTCTTTGACCACGTCCTTGGGGATGTGGACCTTCTGCTCCGCTGGGGAGGCCGCCTCTCGGTTTCCCGGGGGCCTCCCTTCCTCGTTTCTGGCCTTAAGCTCGATTTCCTTCAAGCTGCGTTCGTGCTCTAGTTGAAGCTTCCTTCCTTCGTGCTCCCGTTGGAGCTTCTTCTCTTCTAGTTCGCCTTGTACGCGCATTTGCTCTACGGCTAGCTTTTTTTCCGCTAACTTCAATTCGCCTTCGATTTTGAGTTTGGCTAACTCGAGTTCGTGATGGCGACTTCTCTCTCTGTCCGCGAGTTCTTCCGGGGATAGGCCCCCGTCTGGTACGATGCCTCGCACCTGATTGCTGCTGCTGTCGCCTTGGGGGGGTTCGGCTTCGTCGGGGCGCTCCCCCGTGCCTTCTGGGCGGGAGGCCTCGGCATCCACCCAAGCTTTTAGTGCTTTCTGCAAATCTTCTTTGGTGTTGAGACCGGTGGTAGCGATTTTAAGCTCTTTGCAGAATTGCTTTAGTTCTTTGTGCGTGTATTCTTCTAGTTGTTCCACCTGGAACACCCTGTTGGCGTTGGTTTCTGCGGGGCTCATGGCGCTTCCTTCTGTCATCTTTGTCGGTAGTGCGTCCTTCGTTCACGGTGCGATCTCTAGGTTATGGGCCCGAATCCCGTCGCTTGCCACCAATGTTAGACGGCGACCTCAGGGGAGCCCGGAAAGGGGGTCCTGACTACCCTGAGACCCACCCTCGAAGTATCGTAGCCGGGCACTGGCGGGAGATTCCTCAGGGGGGGGAATCTCGTATCTAGGATCGTACCCCTGGCACCACACGACACAGAGACACCACACCAAGCGTTCTTAGGAATCAATCTTTATCAATCAGATTAGCACTGCAAATATGTACAGGGAGAGCATGGCTCAATGAGTCTCGGCAGGGATGGGGGGTAGCGGGACAGTCTTTGGCAAAGGTTCAAGGCAGGGACGTACCCGGCGCACAGCTCTCAATCCTGGAGCTGGGGGGTACGCTTGTTGTAGTTGGGGTCCGGCGGGACCGTGAGCGTCCGTGGGAGCCGCGAGTCACTCAGCAGGGCTCAGGTACAAGTTCGGAGGTCTTACGATCTTCAGGGAGCCGCGAGTCACTCAGCAGGGCTCATGTACAAGTTCGGAGGTCTTACGATCTTCAGGGAGCCGCGAGTCACTCAGCAGGGCTCAGGTACAAGTTCGGAGGTCTTACGATCTTCAGGGAGCCGCGAGTCACTCAGCAGGGCTCAGGTACAAGTTCGGAGGTCTTACGATCTTCAGGGAGCCGCGAGTCACTCAGCAGGGCTCAGGTACAAGTTCCAGGAGCCGCGACCACGTCAGCAGGGCTCTCGTTGTTCCAGCGTCGAATCTGCCGGACAGTCCCAGAGCACCCCTTGTTATAGGTCGACCCCTCTTTGATGTCCGGCGTCTGTGCAGGCAGGGGTCTCGTCACCTGGGGGTCGCTTGTCGGGGTTTCCTGCCATTGTCTTTTGATCCTTTCAGGGCCGGGTCGGGAGGAGTCCCAGACACCCAGCATGCGTGGAGCCAGCCCTCAGGGAGGCCGGAGGGCCGGTCGAAACCCATCGTCCCAGGGGAGTTCAGAGGTGCGATAGAAACTGCTCCTCCCTCTCTCATCCCCTGGAAGCGTGATGTCCTCCAGCCGGAGTGGCGCCTCTAGGCCCGGGTCGCGCTGGGGCCGGGTGGCCATCTTGGTGCATGAAGTGGGCACGCGGGCCCGGGGTGGCCGAAAGGAGAGAGGCCATGGACGAGGATGTCCGGGTCGGGTGCGTGTGTTCTGGTGGGAAGGATCGGCTAGGCCGTGGGCTCGGGGCTGCAGGTACCAGGTTAGGTGGTGCGGGGACAAGTAGAGCCATGCTACGAGGCCGGGTCCAACAATGTCGCAACAATATCTGCGTGGTGGGGGTTCCAGAAGGAATGGAGAGACCATCGGTGACCTCTTCCTCGAAGATCTCATTCTGAACAGGCTCAAGCTGAAGTGCCTGTCTCCCTTCTTTTCAGAGGAGTGATCGCACCGGGCGTTGGGGGCACGTCCACACCCTGGGGCTCACCCCAAACAGTTATAGCATGGATATTAAACTATAGGGACAGAGGTGCCATTCTTCAGGCAGCATGACAGATGGGGACCTAACCACAATAATGCCTGTATCCGTTTCTTCCCAGACTTCACGCTGCAAGTTCAACGCCAACGACGTACCTTTGATGTAGTAAAAAGAGCTCTCTGGGCTCAAAATGTGAAATATATGATGCAGTTCCAGGCTAAGCTAAAGATACTGGGCAAAGAAAAGGTCTACTTCTTCACGACACTGGAAAAAGCAAGTGACTGGTTGGAGGGTTTGGCGGGCATTGGGCCGGAAAGAAAACCCACCTCCAACGCCCGCCACAACAGACTTCAACTGAGCGTGGCAGGGATCAACCCATGAACTTGAAAACACCACCCGGTGCCAGAGATCAGATAAGAGACTATGGGAGAGCTCCATCGCTGCCAGCAATGTACAAACTGTATCTGGGGCACAATCTGCGCATGGGGAGCATATAAGTAGAAATGATATGGTTCATGAGAGGCACAGCGTTGAGAAGTGATTAATGTAGAATGGGCAATAGAAACAAGTAAAGCCCTTGTGGGGCATGGTAGCCTGCCTGATTACGGCATGAATATGAGGAGCTACCTCTCTAGTTGTGGGGCAAGAAATGTTCAGATTATGCAATGATTCGATAAGCGTTGGGGCTGGCTTCCGCCCCCTCACTAATTGTTTACATTATATATTTAGGGCGACAGGCACTCTGTATGTTGGGGAGGTGGTGGGTTAACTACTCACCTAGCAGGGTTGTAGGGAGGGGGGTGTTGGGTAATCTGTTTGAACTGTTGGTATTTTTAGTTCATTCGTACGTTGTTGCTCAAGAGAAATATAGTCAATGCATGACGCATGTCAGTGAAAGGCGGATTGGGGTGGAGAGACACGTTAGGGCCACAGGCTATAACAATGGCAAGATCAGGTGACGAAGCTAATAGCAGAGTCTGGAGCGGGAATGTTAACGGTCTGGGGAGCAAGATCAAAAGGACACTGATCCTCCAGTATATAAAGCTACACTCCCCAGATATAGTGATGATACAGGAAGCACTTCTTAGAGGTAGCCGCTACAAGGCCTTAGACCGTTTTGGATACCGTTTGATAGCACACTCGTGGTACTCATCGGATGCCAGGGGAGTGGGAATTCTAGTACGAAATACACTTCCTTTCATGATTGATAATACCTGGTCAGATGATTGAGGCTGCTGCGTAGCAGTGGCGGGCAAATGGGAGGGGCGAACAATGGTGCTGTGCTCGTTCTATGTCCCAATGAGGCTGCAGGCGGTGGTCTTCCCCAAGATAAGCTCCATTCTAGTCGGGTTTCCCACAGGCACTCTCCTAATGGGGGGAGACACCAATGCAGTCTTAGATCCAGATCTAGATCGATCCAATTTACAGATGGACCAGAAAAGGAATCAGGCTGTCATGGGGTTCGTGACAGCGGAGGGTCTGACTAACCTCTGGCGGACGTATAATCCTCATACCAGACAATATACTTATTATTCAGCGAGACATGCCTCCTTCTCGAGAACTGACTATCTGCTTTCTCGCATAGACTGTGTGAGCGGCTTCGACTCCCCAGTGATCATGGTTAGGGGCCTTTCCGATCATTCCCTGGTGGGCATCCTAGTTCAAGGGCCAACGACTAACAGAGTACAGTTCCCTAAGATAGATCCCTGGCAATTACGTGACCCCCAAACCAAAGATAAACTCCGAGAACAAACGGATCTCTACTTCCATGAAAATACAGGCTCGGTGGAGTCTCATCAAACTCTGTGGGAGGCATACAAAACTGTACTCAGGGGCCAGGCCCAGGTGATTATAGGAGGCAAATAAAAAGAGGAAGCCTTGCAAATGAAGACGCTGGGAGGTGAAATAAAGCGCATAGAAAGGAAGGCTACGTTAGAGAGGAACTTAAACAGGCAACACAAACTGGCCCTACGCCAAAGAGAATTGCGGGCATTGGCAGACAGTGAGGCGAGAGCCTATGCATTGGCGACGCAGCACCAGCTGTACGACGTGTGCGACACGGCAACTAAATTGCTAGCCTGGCTTGCTAAGCGGGACAGAGAGAGATCATGGGTGGTCAGCAGACGAGATGAAGCCGGGTCATTACATAAGTTAAATCTAGAGATAGCGGAAGCCTTTGCTTCATATTATAAGGTCCTGTATACACCAGTGTGCCCAAGATCAAAGAGAGATTGCGATAAATTGCTGCCGGATTTTAAGCTGCCGACTCTCTCAGAGGAATCAAGAGAGGCCTTGGATGCCAATCTTACGACTGAGGAGCTGTCTGAGGTGTTGGGTGCCCTAAAATCAGGGAAGGCGGTTGGCCTTAATGGGCTTCCAGTCGAATGTATAAATGCCTTGCATCCAAAATAACAACACCATTACACAACATGTTAGGAGAGGCGCGAGAAGAGGGACGGTTGCCCGTAGATCAGCGAGTGGCCACCATCAAAGTCATACACAAGGTGAGTAAGCCGCCAGACAAATGTAACTCATACAGACCAATTTCTCTGCTCAATGTGGAGGCAAAAGTCCTGGCCAAAGTTTTGGCTAAGCAATTAGTGCCCATCATAACAACTATCGTCCACGTAGATCAATCCGGATTCATGCCTCTTAGAAGCACTCGCCACAACCTGCGAAGGTTGTATGGCGTCCTCCATCTGACTAAAGACCCAGCCTTGCAACAAACAGCACTGATGGTGCTGGACGCCTCCATGGCCTTTGGCAACATAGAATGGCCATACTTGTTCTCGGTACTCACTGAGGGGCATATTATCAAGAAACAGCGTTAAAATTATTGCCGCTTTAGTGGCAAAAAACTGCCGCTAAAGCGGCGATAATGGGCTTGATAATACGCTCTTGAGATTTCCCATAGAAGCCCATGTTCTGGTGTCAACATGGGCCTCTATTGGAATTCTCTGCGGCATATTATCAAGCCCATTATCGCCGCTTTAGCAGCAGTTTTCTGCCGCTAAAGTGGCGATAATTTTAACGCCGTCCTTGATAATATGCCCCTAAATTGGGTTTCGGGACCATTTTTTGCAGCTGGGTAAAACTACTATACCTTGACCCGTTGGCTCGAATTCGAGTTAACGGAGTGTTGTGTAGACCGTTCCAGGTGAGAAGAGGAATGAGACAAGGTTGCCCCCTATCGCCACTATTGTTCGCGTTGACTCTGGAACTGTTGGCAAACTGGGTCAGAACAGACCTGATGATCTGGGGCATAGCAACACCAAGGGGCTGGGAGGAGCGCATACCGTTATATGCTGACGATATAATCCTATATCTGTCACGACCGTACTACTCTATAGTGCGAGTATTACATATATTCAAATTGTTTGGCAGCTTCTCGGGGTTCTCCATAAATTGGGCAAAGTCGGTGTTCTTCCCTATGTCAGGCCCCCCCGTGATTGCCAGCGCGAAATGTGAGGCCCCAATCATGGCTATAAATAATTAGGAGTGTACGTTACTCGAGACCGCCAGGCATTAAATCCTGCTCCCCTACGGCATTGGGGAGCCCTGCAGGTGTCCCTGATGGGCAGAGCGGCATTGTACAAGATGATGGTCTGCCACGCCTCCTATACATTATGCAGAATTCTCCTTATCCAATTCCTTCGAAAATCTTCGCGCGAGTGGCACAAGACTTCCGGACACTGTTGTGGCAGGGTTGCGCACCTAGAATAGCACTGTGCAAGCTGCAGAAAGGAGTCTATGATGGCAGTCTCGCGGTCTCGGACATAAAGCTATATTATCTAGCCTCACAGTTATGGTTCATAAACGGCTGGGTGTTCGCGGTACTGGCATGCTGGAAGGAAGCAAACAAAATACTGGGATCGGGGGGAAAGTTAACAAGCATGAAACCCCTGTGTGTTGGATATCAGTTAAAAGAAGCGGCAACATTAGAGGGCTTCAGAAGCTGGCGGATAATAGGGATAGAGAGGCTGGGAGATGTGTGGCGAAATTATGCACCTCTGCCATTCGAGGACCTACAGAAAGAATACAGCCTAGCCTCGACTCAAAGGTTCCTATAGTTGAGACTCATACACGCTCTGCAAAGCCATATACAGCGAGGCGAGGCCCTTCCAGATCATTCCCCCAAAGAAGACAGACTCCTGGCAGACCCCAAAACCGAGAAAGCAATATCCATAATTTATGAATTATGAATATTATGCCAGACCCTCTGACTACCCTCAGGGCAGCCTGGGTTGATGATCTGGGCAATATAGACGATGAGGAGTGGCCAGAGGCGCTACAGGGCCCTAGAGAAATAGCAATAAAATCAAGATTCCGGTTGGAACAGCTTAAGGTGCTACACCGTACATTTTATCCTCGCACCAAGTTGTTCAGATGGGGAGGGCGCTGACGCTGCTTTACACCAGGGGTTGCAAGCAGGAGGGTTCCTTCTTCCATATCCTATTGGAATGTCCCAGGATTGTGCTCTTCTGGCAGGAGAACACAGACATAATGGAAAAAGTATCCAATGTGGAGGTTACACTAGAGGCAAAGGGGCTTCTCCTATTGATTAAGGGGGAATCAGAAAGACCCAGATATACCAATATTTGGTTGACATTGGCGACTGGCGTTGCAAAGCGAAACATTGCTAGACATTGGGGAGCACCTCAGCCACCATCGGTGGCCAAATGGGAAAAAGATTTAGATTGGTGCCAGCGAGCAAAAGAAATTGTATACAAAAGTAGGGGTTGCATCAAAAAATGGAAGAAGATTTGATCGCAATGGCGCAAATACAGAGGTAGATGAGACGCCCAAAAGTGCATGGCATATTTATGTATACAACTGCAAATTGGCCTGTTTAATATATGTGTGAATTCCGTGCTATGGGCATAAGCCCTTGTTGTAGACTTTTAGTGATTTGAAGGTGCACATTAGTGCCCGGGCACCTAACAAATGTATCACTGATTTATGGACTGTGTCGACATGCATGCATAACCATGAAAATATGTACTTTATTTTGAGCGTGTTTAATAAAAAAATGATTTTTTTTTTAAAAAGCCTTCAGACCGCCTGCTTGAGTTATTTTTATTGACTGTCTGTTTTCCAATGCATATCTTGACTTGCTGTTCTCCCAGGGCACAGGACCAGGGTAGACGTGGGTAGATGGCATCCACCCACTATTTTCAGAGGGGAGATGCCATGCACCTGGCCACTCTGATGAGTGTGTGATGGTGTCACAGCTTCCTGGTGTACAGTGAAACCTTCTGCCAGGCAACAGTTTCCAGTGTATCCTCTTTCAGACTTCCTGAGTCCTTACTGTGCCACAAAAGCCCCTCAGTAACGTCATTCACTCCACGTCCTGGTCCTCCTTTCTCTTTTCGTTACTCTACTCCCTCTTTCACTTCCTCCCCTCCCTGTCTTATCACTCTCTCTCCACCTCCAATCACACACCTTCCTCAATCATTCACACCTCGTCCTCCTTTGGGTGTCCTCTTTTCAGTTAACCCCTTCCCCTTTCAGTTAACCTCATCCCTCTTTCCATCACTCTCCTTCCTCCATTACCTCCACCTCCACCTCCAGGCACCCTCCCTTCCCTTTCAGTTGCCTTCCTTCTTTCATTAGAGCAAGCCGACCTCTCAAGTGGCTTCTGCTCCCTCTCAAGCTCGTACATGATGCGCCAAGAATTAAATTAAAAGCAGGGACCTTTTGTTTTAAATGGGTCAAAGAGGGACATACCCATCTTATGGCTGGGTTGCACAATGTGACACCAGGAAACATAGGACCAATCCCAGCTTCCCCATAACCAAACTGTGTGATCCTAGGCAACTATTCTATTTCATCAGGCTTTCTTTATTTTCATTATCACACATGAGAGCACCTTCAAATACATGAGTTTAGGATGTGTGATGTACAAACTCCTATCTTGTGTTTAATTCAATAAACTATAATCTTGCGCCATGTATCAAAAAGAATCCAGGCAACATCTAGGGTACCCTTGACAATCTACTTCCCTCTTAGTTAACTAGTAGCATTGTCATCAGGGCATGGGAGCAGGATAGTTTCTCAGTTCATGTTTAAAAATTAAAATTTTTATTAACCTGCAATGCAGTGATATTACCTGATGTACAAATGTGAAATGATTAGGCATGTTACAGAAAAATGTTTTTTTCATTTTAAAGAGGCCTCATATTTTTACATGATGTGTGTTGCATGATTTACGTGGCAAATATTTTCATTGCTCGGCTTGTGCATGGCATGTGCATTGCCTTTTAAAGCCAAGCCAAATCCATGGATTTGGTCTGTCTTTGCTCTCCCTGTTAAATTGTTGTCTCACCAACCTAGATGTATGCCTATTTATTAGCAGCACTACATTTTCCCCTTTGTTAAATAAAAAGTACAGACAGCATTAGCATCATAGTTCCTCAAAGAGTCGGCAAGGTGCTCACACTGGTCTGCCAGATCAGGTGGTATGAGGTAATTGAAGGGCACCTTGATCAGGCACTGATGGCATCAGTTCAGATGCTTTATCTGGACAGCTTGGTGTGGTCGCCTCACTCGTGATATCAGGAGCTGACTTACATTGAGGTAGGTGTTTGAAGTGTGTAGAGTCCAGTGTGATGGACTTTCTGGGACGACGGAATCTCACCATGTTTCAACCCTCACATGTTCGAGATCAGAGTGTCCATTTTTTGCTTCTATTTGGCCGGTAGCCTATCCCCTTTTCCAAAGTCTGTTTCCAGGGTACGTTGGCATTGATCAGCATATGTTTTCTTCTAGCACTTTTGAGAAGCGTCTGTTACACAAACCTCATTGCCACTCATTGTTCGGTCCAATGTCTTTTGTGGTAGTTTGTTTCTGGTGACTCTCTCAAATAGCAAGGCGGTAGGACTCTCACCAGTTGTGCAGTAAGGACTTGATTGGTAGGCACGAAGGGCTTGACTCATGGCTTAGTTGAGATTGATTCCCTGTATCAATGCTCGCTTAATTCCCTTCTTGACCGTGCCCACAAATCGTTCATCTACACCAGGGGTACTCACAAACTTTCTCTTGGGGACCAAATTTACAGTGTGGTTTGTGGCCGAGGGCCGCACCTTGGGGGTGGGGTCATTGGGGGAGGGGGCGGGGCTAGAGCAACAAAAAAAACTGTGACCATGAGGTGGAACACAGGTCCCTGCAACGGACTCCTTCGTCCACTGAGCCACCGGACCCGGCAAACCCATATCTCTCTCTCTCCCTCTCTCTATCTCCCTCCCTCCCTCCTCCATCTCCCTCCCTCCTCCGTCTCCCTCCCTCCTTCGTCTCCCTCCGTCCTCCATCTCCCTCCCTCCTCCGTCTCCCTCCCTCTCCCTCCGTCTCCCTCCCTCTCCCTCCATCTCCCTCCCTCTCCCTCCCTCTCCCTCCATCTCCCTCCCTCCTCCATCTCCCTCTCTCCTCTGTCTCCGGCTTACAGGTACAACTACCTACAGCCTCTCAGTATGATACCTTTTCTGGTTACGGATAGCTCATATTGTAAATTTTAAATTTTTTTTAATTCAACATCGTCAACAAAGGGTTGAACGGTCTTCTTCCAAGATTTCATTGTAATGATGTCTTTGAGGATGAGCATGTCCTTTATCTGCGTTTGTAGCAGCAATAATTTGTTCAATAGACAGGGCTGGTAGTGGACTGGAAATCACAATGAAGTTTAGATACTCTTCAGCCGCTTTGGACTTTGAACTGTGGTGATGTAGTGGCACTCGTGAAAAGTAGTCTGCAGGGTTTTGATCTTTCCCAGCCTTGTGTACAATCACAGCCATACTCTTGCAGACCCTCATCTCTCAATGTGAGGGGGTGTTGGAAAAGGGGTCTCTAGTTGGCAGTGGTTTGAACTCTGTCCAAGTAGGGACCCTTACTCTAGTCAGAGTAAGGGAGTCACACAGCTAAGATAACCCCTGCTCACCCCCTTGGTAGGTTGGCTCGAGCAGTCAGACTTACCTCAGAGGCAATATGTAAAGCATTTGTACATTCACACACAGTAACACAGTGACAAACACTACAAAAGGAGTCCATGCCATTGAGAAAAATAGCCAATATTTATCTGAATTAAACATGACCAAAAAGACAAAAATCCAACATACACAAGTCATGATATCTCTTTTAAAAGATTAAGCAAGTTAAGTTCATAGAAATCAATGGCTGTGTTCATTTAAGCATAAAGAACCTTAGATGCGTCAAAATTCAAAGACTGTGCTAGGTGCAGGGGAGGTGAGGTGCCGGAAAAGCAGAGCAACGCATCAGTTCCTTACTACACAGGGGAGGTGGTCTGTCGGTTCCTTGCTGTCAGGGGAGATGATGCTTTGGTTCCTTTCTGCTAAGCAGTTGGGTTGAAGTGTCCGTTCCTTACTGACATGGGAGGAGATGCTTTGGTTCCTTACTGGCAGGAGAGGTGATGCATCAGTTTCCGGACACATGGTCTCGGTTCTTTACTGCGATGTCGATGAAGGGTCGGTGTCTAAGGACAATGCATCAAAAATCCAGACATGCTGCATGGATGCAGAAGCTGCGATGTAGGTGCTGCACTGATTTTGCAGCCACGGGGCAGTCACTGCATCGATTCTTCAGCTGCGAGCAGGTGCTGCCTCGGACACAGAGTAGGTGCCACGGATGTTGGTGACACGTGACTCGGAGCTCATGCTGCTGTGATTTTTCGGATATGCTGCGACGGTGAGCAGGAGCCTGCAGTGAAAGCCATGGTCGGTGTTTCAGACAGGAACCACACTTTGGTGCAGGCAGCGGCGATGCATCGATCTTTTGCAGCGATGCATCGAGAAAACAGGCACTGGGAGTCGAAGCATGGATTTTCTCCTTAAGATCACCAAGTTACACTTCCAGGGGCCCAGGAACTGGATTTGGCACCACTTGGCAAGTCAGGACTCCCACCAGAAGAGCCCAGACACTGGGATGTAAAGTCTTTGATGGCCCTGAGACTTCTTAACAGGAGACATGCATACACAAGCCTTTTGCGGACCTTGGCAGCAGGATGTAGAAAGCAAAGTCCAGTCGTTTCACTCCCAGGACAGAAGCTGCAAACAGCAGGCCAGCAAAGCAAAGCAACAGGCAGAGTGACAGTCCCTCTTACACCATCCAGCTCTTCTTCCTGGCAGATGCCCTCAGTCAAGAAGTGTTCTGATTTTGAGGTGTCAGAGGCCCAATGCTGGGACTCCTTTCTGCCATTGAAGTAGGCAAACTTCAAAAATAATTCTTTGTAGTGCACAATTGAATTGCCTTTCCCTGACCTGGCTCCAGACACACTACTGGGGGGACAGCTTTGTGTAAGCACAGTCACAGCCCTATGCAGGTGTCAGTGACAACTCCTCCCACCACTGTAGCCCAGGAAGGTCCATCAGCCTGGTGGAGGGCCATTAAGATATGCAAGGCACACAGCTCCCTTTGTGTGACTGTCTAGAGTGAATGCATAAGAGCCCTCCTGTCAGCCAATCAAACGTGTATTCTACCTACAGGCTTGGCACAGAATGGTTAAGCAAGGAAAAGCCCACTTTCTATAAGTGCCATTTTCAAACATGTAATTTTAAAACCAACTTAACCAAAAGATGTATTTTTAAATTTTGAGTACATAGACCTCAAACTCAAAATATCGATCTGCTCCCAATGGGAAATTACCCTTAAAGGATATTTTGAGGCATTCCTCATGTTACCCTATTGGAGAGATAGTCCTTGCAATAGTGAACAAAGAAATCAGCAGTTTTTCACTATTAGGACATGAAGACACCAGTACACATCTTAACTTTTAAATACACTGACCCTGCCCATGGGACTGCCTTAGCCTTCCTTTGGGGGTGACTTACATGTAGTATAAGGGAGGTGTTGGGCCTGGCAAGTGAGTGCACTTGCCAGGTCAAAATGGCAGTTTAAAACTGCACACACAGACACTGCAGTGGCAAGTCTGAGACATTTTTGCAAGGCTACTCGTGTAGGTGGCACAGTCAGTGCTGCAGGCCAGCTCATAGCATTTGATTTACAGGCCCTGGGCACCCCTGGCGCACTTTACTAGGGACTTACTAGTGAATCAAATATGCCAATCATGGAAAAAATAATCACCAATACCATTTACACAGGAAGCACTTGCACTTGAGCACTGGTCAGCAGTGGTAAAGTGCCCAAAGTCCTAAAACCAGCAAAAACGAAATGCAGCACACAGTCAAAAACAGGAGGTCAGAAGCAAAAAGACAAGTGAAATCAAGCCAAAAGATGCCAGGTCTAGCAGAGGGCATCTTAGCTATCGGGTTTTCAAAGATAGTGAGCAACGCCTGGTCGTCTTTGATGATAGTGAAACTTTTTCCATATAACAATACATGAAAATGTTAGCAGGCCCAAACCACAGCCAGACTCTCTTTCTCTGGCTGAGAGTAGGCATGTTCTGTTCCCAACAGCCTTCTACTGGCATAGCCTACAATGTGTCTCTGGGCATTTTGAAGACCATTGTGGTAAGCAAGGACTTCCCCCAGCCCCACCGGGCTTTCCTTTACTGGGAGTTCAGTATGTAATTTGTCATGATCCCCTCCTGCGCCCTCTCTGTCATGACCCCTTCCTGTGCCCCCTGTGTAGTCATCTAGTGCACAGGGCTCATGTTGTATTACCTCAGTGGCTCTTTTGGCACATTATGATACTATGACTGATGTTTCTCAAAACCTGTGTTTCCATTGCATTTGAGTATTTACAAGTGTTCCAGAAAACCCGTGATTTCATTGTACTTGAATATTTGCAAGCGTTCCCCAGAACCCCCAACTCCATTGCACCTGAGTCCCTGTAACCTTCTTCCAGAATCCTGTGAGCCAACGGCAAGCCTAGCTCCAGCTGTTACTAAGGCATTGGTGTTGCTTTCCATTATGCACACTCAAGCGAAAACAATGCATTAGTTATTTGGTTGCAATCGTCAAGTTGCACCTGCTCTTCCTGTAAGGTTAAGCATGTGTACTAACATGTGTTTTCTTCAAGGGGTTGAGAACCTTCTAGATGGCCATGTGCCCAACATGCAACATGTGTTCTAGCTACATCCATTGAACCTTCAAAAGGGTATATAAACCCCACCAAAGCCTCAAGATCTTCTTCAAACTTCAGTCAAGTGGAAGAACTAGGCTAAGTACTTGATATCAGCTACGTGTGCACTAATCCTCCTATAGTAGTAGGCAGGATAAAGTATCAGTGCCTTCAAAGACTATAGACGTTTCCTCCACGCCCTCTATGTGATTTACTCCTGCGCTTCTTGTGTGTTCATAATCAGGACCCTTCCTGCAAACTTGCAATAAAACTGTGATTGCTCAAGGATTAAAGACTTTAGCTCTGTGTTTCTCTGATGAAGAGTAGTCTCAAGAGAAAGTACCTCAGAGCCTTTGATATATGCATTAACCTTGTACCAAAACCTGCATTCTGAGTTTATCCTAGGGAGGGCAAGTAACTCCAACCTGTGGTCTGAGTTAATCCCTGGGAGTGCGCACACTCCAATCTGTGATTTTGATGATTCTGCTCTCATGCCGAGCTGCTAATTAAACCTGTAAGTGTATATCACTGAAGTTAATGCATGATCATTGTATTTAGAGACCTGACGATGTGCTGATGGTAACTGCCTCCTCTTGTTATTTCAAGTGTATTGCGTCATCATAAAACCAAAGGTTCTGGCCCAGTGCAAATCTACCTTGCAAGCGCAGAAGGTCTTAGAAGTGACAAATCCTGTTATGCAGTGTTGCACAGCCATTGAGCAGATTCAATACTGCAAGTCTCTCATTTCTTATTTTATCCCAACCCCCTCCTCCACCCTAGGGGCCGTGCCTGATCTAAGATGTTTGGTCCCTTGATTTTGATCGGCTCAGAGAGGGATATGAGGTCCAGCAGTGACTCCAGTGTCATCTCTGCAGTTGACATAAGTTGGAATCACAATAGGCCATTTCATTTGCATTCTCAATCACTTGTTTTATGTCTTTGAAACTTTGGTTGCATTCAGGAGACCACTGGAAGGGGACATTTTCCTTTGTTAAGTCTCTCAATGGGGCACTAACTGTTGCAAACTGACCAATATATCTTGAGGAACAACTAGAAATGACTAAGAAGGATCACAGCATGGTTACATCTTGTAGTGGGTAAGTAGATTACAATCCTTGCAATGTATCTGGATCAAGTCATTCCCCTATCAGAGAATATGTGGCCAAAGAATTTGAGTTTGGTTTTGTGAAACTTACACTTTGCTGGGTTCAAAGTGAGACCAGCATCAGCAAGTAATTGGCATGGTTGTGTAAGGGCCTTGTCATGTTCCTTTTATGTTGTTCCAAATACCAGTTAGTCATCACTGTAATTGAAAGCATGTGCGACAGGTTGAATTTCTCAGCGGATGAGATCCTGAAATATCTCTGCAGTCAAAGATACCCCTAAACTCAGTCTTTTGTAGCTGAACAAACCAAAATAAGTTGAGAAAGTAGTAATATACCTACAGTTTTCCTCCAACCCGAATTGATGATATCCTTTGTTGAGGCAAAAATGGGAGAAGGCTTTGGCTCTGCTCAGCTGCATGATCATGCCCGCGATGTGGGGACCACGATGTCGTTCTCTTCCAATTACTTTGTTGGCCTGGCACATATCAACGCAAACGCACACTGCACCTCCACAACTATGGGTGAAACCCATGACATAGGACCGGTGGAGCGTTCATTGATGTCAATTTTCAACAATGTTTCTATTTCTTTCTTTTATTTTATTGAACATAACATAATTCATTCTTACATCATACAGTTTCCTTGAATTCATTCAAATATCTGCCACCAGGACATATTTTAAACCGGCATATATTTTGTATTAATTAAATAATATATTCCACCATTTTACTCAGAATGATTTTATCAGGTCAAAATAGCAAGAGGTACGATCTATACTCCATCCTTGTAGGTGGATCACACTTCTTCCACACAGTTACTATTAAAAGACGTGCCACAGCTGTAGAAATAAACATAAAATAAATCTTCCCCATATCCCCTATAAGAGCCAAGTCAAACCCACATAACATCAAAGATGGGCTTAGTTGTACCTCTCGTCTAAAAATCTTATTCCAGCAATCCTCAATGCCCACTCTCAGTGGGATTAGCTTTACACAATAATAAAACACATGGTTTTTTTCTAGAACATCTATGGAGTCATTGAACATTTCGATCCATGCAGCCCACCTGGCACCAATGTTCTGTTTCTATGCTGTGTTAAAACAAGGTGGTGGTTTCAGGAATGTAGCTGTGTCATACCTTGCTCCCTTCTGTCGCCATTGAGAGCATGTGTTGTTCAAACAGTGTCTTTCACGCTCAGTGGGACTGGCAACCTTTTCACTCAACACCTCCATTGCTTGGGCTTGGTATTCTTGTCCAATTTTGAGGTCATATAGAACTTCACTTACTTGTGCCGGTAAGCTAGTTTCGGCTTTTGTTCTTTCAGTGTTTTCTTTGTATGGATGATGGTTCTGTGTTATGGCGCAGTGCAGTCTCTCTGCTGGCAGCCTTAACAACAAGTTTCTGGTTGGCTTCTTGAATGTGCTCTGCTTCAGGGCCTTCAACTTCTTTCATGGCCTTATATGAGCTAGAGAGGTGCTTTGACTCCACATAGGGTGATGGCACACTGTTTTGCTTCATTTCAGGGTGCATGTGGCAAGCATAAGCAGTTTGCAGTACTGTCGCAAACTCTTGGGGAGACCAGCCTTGTTTCTTCGAGGCATGTATCTCCTACTCATTGCCAGTTGTAGCGTCCTCCTCAGCCAAGGAGCATACAAATGAAATACCCCACACAAGGAGTTCTGCAACAAATGCCTTCATTCTAAAACATACAACCACACATTGCATGCATTGCGTCATAACTTTTATAACCACGCCTTAAAACCTCCCAGCAGATTACGTAGTTCCTGTTTAGAGTCAGCCCAGAAACGCATGGGTCCTAGCGCACATAATCTTATTACACTACAGAAAGGTTGAAGGATGAATAGATAGATGCTTGGATAGAAGAGACAAGGGAGTTCATCGGAGGAGTGTTGGCTTGCTTGCTTGGTGCCATCATTTGAACCAGTTGATTCAAACTGAAGGGTTTATTAATTTCTTTGGCTACTCCTGTGATTCCACCACTACCTTCTGCTCCAAGAACAAACAGCGAGTTAACTATACATATCCGAGTATTACTTTAAATAACCTTTTTCTTGATGGTGGAACTGTTGACTTCAATTCCTCGGCATGCACAGCTTTGCTAGTGTTGGGGTTGCACAGGTATTTTACAAACTAAAGTGTGAGACTGCAGTGCCATGAATCTGGGTATGGAGGACATTTACGATCAGGCCTTAGGCAAGCTGTTCGTTATGGTACCTAGATAATAAATTGGCACAGCATAGGGTGCTTTTACTGTTTGCTAGTGGGCTTTGGTTGATGCTGGTCTGTGTAGTATCTTGTTCTCATGCCATATGAAACTATCTTAGTATTGCATGTCTTTCTTCACTAATGTTCATAAATCTCATGGGCTTTCCGCTGTCGCATTGGAATCCAGTTCCATATGTTAATGACTGTTTAATATGTGTGCAAAATATTGGCTGTTGAGTGTTGTTACCCCAAAACCAGTCCCAGGATGCTTGTTTCCAGTCCAGGGAAGACCTAGTTCGGCAGTTCCGGCTGGACTGTTCCCATGAGGCACAGGGTCAAGACTGATTTGCATATAGCTGGATCTGAACTGGGATGGTGAAGTGAGCTAAAGAACGATTATGGATTCAACCCAGATCTGTGGCTGGGGGTGAGTGTCTGAAAAGTTTCAGCGCTCCAGCCATCATCTCCTTGTGCCTGCAAAATGTTGTTCAACATGCTCAGAATACCAAATACAGAGTGCATCTAGCATTTTTTTTATAAACAGTCAAAGTATTTATAATTGTCAATGTATATAATGGTGGTATGTTAGGTAGGTTAATTCATTCATTTCATTTTGATAACTTTATTTCGGTCAGAGACCATAAAAGCACAGAATAAATAACAAGAAAATTGCACATTTCATTTAAAACAATAAATAATGTCAAGTTAATACAATAGTTAAAAAATGTATTAAACTGATGTTATCAAAAAGACTCATTTGATAAAAGACAAAAGTGTTTAAAGAAAACTTTTCCTCCTACGCCAAAACCCATGTAAAAAGCGAGACATAGCAAAAACAATTGGGGGGTGAGTATCATATCTTAAGACCCTGCATGCGAGCATGCAGTGTCTAAACCCTAGGTTCTTGCAAATGGGAATGAGCCACTTTTTCCTTATTGAATGGTATGCAGGACAGAAAAACAGGACATGACATATGTCTTCACTGCTATGATTACATGCCGGACAGGCTGCATTTTCTGATCTTGCCCATTTGCAGGTGAATACTCTGAGCGGTAAGGTACCATACCTCAACTGCAAATAAAGCTTCCTAGCAAGAGACGGATAAATTACATCAAGGAAGGTCTCTGCTTTTGTTTCTAATTTTACTAGGAGAAACTCATTAGTGAGTTTCCCCAAAGAGCTTGAACCATGTAAGGTTGCTAATCTCAGCTCCCTTATATGGCCTCTTAGATCAGGTTTAGAAATCCGTATGCAGGCTACCTCCGGTAGTTCCCAGAGATCGGTCCTGCCGATCTTTATGCTGAGAGCCTTAATATGGGATAGCCATGGAATGTTCTTACTTTTAATCAATGTCCAAACCTCTAGGAATTCTTCTCTGAAAGGTGCCAATTCATGCACCGTCCAGAGCCTTTTCCAGTAGAGTAAGGGTCGGAGAATTGCCAAGTCTTCAATTGGTTCTAGCCCCAGGTCGAGGCGTAGGGGAGTGAGCGGTGTACTTACAGGAAGGCTGACGAGTCTTCTCATAAAGCCCTGCTCAACCAGGGTTAATTTGGCAATGTTTTTATGGCCCCATAATTCGGCCCCGTACAATGAAGCTGTTCTAGCTTGCAATCGATATATTTCAGCTACCGGAGCTGCTGGTTTATATACCGAGGCTCGCTGGACCTTGCAAAGGCCCCCTGCTATTTGAGACAGCCTCAGCCATGATTTTGCGATTTGAGGTCCCCAATCAAAATTCTCGGTCAACGTAATTCCAAGGTGCACAAAAGTCCTGACTCTCTCAAGGGGGGAGCCATTTAAGGTGGGATTTGGACGAGTCTGTTTGGGAGGATTGAAGATCATGAATTTAGTCTTTTCTAGATTAATCTCCAAGCCTCTGGAAGTACAAAATGCCAGGAAACCATCCAAGATGCGCTGGATGCCCGATGATGTTTTAGATATCAGCAGAGTATCATCGGCAAACATCAGAGCGGGCACTCTACCGGTAGCCAATCTTGGGGCGTCATTATTAGCTACATCAGCCAGGTGAGTAACAAGACCATTGATGTATAGGCTGAACAATGTTGGAGCCAAAACACACCCTTGGCGCACTCCCTTCCTAACGGGAAAACGTGAGGATAAATCGCCGTGTCTCCCGCATCTGACCTGGGCGTAATTACCGCTGTGAAATCTAATTAAGATATCCAACAGGTAGGGTGGGAGACCCATTTCTGCCAGGACTTCCCATAGTTTTTCTCTTGGGACAAGATCAAAGGCAGCTCGCAGGTCTACAAAGATGAGGTAGAGACTGCCACCCTCTACTCTCACACTTTTCCAGTATAGAACCTGGAGCCGGAAGATCTGGTCAATGGTGGAAATCCCAGATCTGAACCCTGCCTGCAATGTAGTCAAGATGTTGTTGTCATCCACCCATTCCTGGATTCTATCCAAGATAATCCTGCCCATTAATTTCTGGGTGGTGTCAATAAGGCTAATTGGTCTATAATTAGCCGGCTTCAATGGGCAGCCTTCTTTAAATATGGGAACTATCTCCGCGCCCAACCAAGTATCCGGCAAGGCGGCCCCCATCAGAATGGAATTGAATAATACCACCAAATACGGGGCCCAGATTTTTGGCTGGGAGCGGAATAAGTCGGTGGTATTTTATCCAGGCCAGGTGCTTTGTTAGAAAGGAGCTTATTTATTGCGGTTTCTGCTTCTTTAAGAGTGATAGCCACAGGGAGTTCTGTCACAGTGGTGGCTACACCCATCAAAGATGGTTGCGGCTGGCATACATGTGAAGGTGCTAAAATAGAGGGGCGAGGGTGAATCTCAATATTAGATATGCTAGAATCAGTTCCTCTCATCAGACTAGACTCAAGAGACATGTCTGTAGAAAAAAGGTCCTCCGAATCCCCATACAGTTCCCCAAAATGAGATTCCCAGACTTGTGGAGCTATGTTTGCAACAAGGGATGGTACTACCCCATTCCCGTCAGAGTTCACAGTGGCCCAAAACGCCTTAGGGTCTCTACATATGAGAGCTAATCTTAGATCCTCCCATCTTTGCTCCTCCCAATCCCTCTTCCCCCTGGCGATAGCCTTCTTATAGTCTAGACGAAGTTTCTTTATGTTGGCCCTGTCGTTACCTTTGATTGCCGCGAGCAAGTCCTTTTTTGCTTTTCTGCAGGGTTCCTTATACCAGGGGTGTGATCTAGACTGGTGTTGTTTGTTTCCCACAGGGTTAAATAGGCCCCTCAGAATATTAACTAGGTGAATATGGATCTTGGTTGAATCACTCAAGTTGTCTATACTTACATCCCCCATTACGGAAAGAGATGGCAAAGCTGTCTGATATACTTCCGCAAGTTTAGCAGGGGATTTCAGAAAATAGGGCCATTTTATTCTCCTCCTATTATTAGAAAGGAGTACCGGGAGTATTGGGCTATTTGAATTGGGAGGAGGGTTAGTTAGACCAAAACTGCCCGGTTTCAAAGTTAGAACAAGGGCGTTATGGTCACTATCTTGCCTGAGGTGGATTTCAAACTCTAGTAAATTGCCCCAATATCTTGCCTCCATTAATATATAGTCGATATTGGAGTTTTGGCTTGGTCTGTTGAACGTGGGAAGGCCTGGGCAATCGGGTTCCAATCTCCCATTACAGGCCCTTAGGGATAGTGCAAGAGTTAAGGATTTAATTTGAAGGACGAGCGGAGTCCAGGCTCTGACAGGAGACATCTGTGGTTCACAAATATGCCAGAACTGGTCTTCTTCGTCTGGCTCGCCCGTGTTAGGAGACTCGAGGGGTTCAAATTGGCAGTTAAAGTCGCCTCCTATTATTAATTGCGGTGGGGGGGTCTAAAGACAATATAAAATGCTTTAATGCATCTATTACACCAGATTCTTGGCCATTCTTGACTGGTCTAGAATAGACGTTTATTAAAGCAACCGATGGTTTGTCTTTTAGGGTTAGGAGGACGCATTGAACATCCAGGGAGTTAGTTGGAATCACGGTTGCCTGAGCTCCCAAATGAGTCCCTACCCAAATTGAAAGACCACCCGAAGGCCTCCCTCTGCCACTTGTGGTTGCCAAAGTGTCGAAAGTGGCATAACCAATCCTTGAATTTTCCTCGGTGGCCCACGTTTCTTGCATAAGGCAGATGTCATGAGTACCTACAAAATCACTCCATTCCAAGTTGGATAACTTGTTTGTAGGTTAATACATTTTAAGGTTTTGATATTCACAATTGCAGTTTCTAGCATTTTATTGCAAAACATAAAGTGTGCTTTGTTCTTGGTGCAGAGTTGAGTCTCCCTATGTTGAAGCACTCAGTGGCCTGTCTACTGCAGAGGTCTTCAAACTTTTGTCGGCTGAGCCCCCCCATCTAAAACTTTTTTCACGTCGTGCCCCCCCCCCCCCACCATCACCACCACCTGACAAAAAAGTTCTGGAAGCTGGTACTCTGCATCATTGATGGCCCTTCCCTCCTGCAGAGCCCAGGTCGTATAGGGCAAATAATATTAAATAAATTGAGAGTGTTTAGTAAACTGAAGTTTTTTTAGTGCTTGTGCTTATTCTAAAGTTCAAATGAAAAGTCTCCAAGAAAAAATTAGCACAAAAAATTAGATTGGTGCTTTATTTTTCACATAAAACACAAAATTTTGGATAGAGTAGCAAAAACACTCCCGAAACACAGGTGTGGGGTATGCCTGTGTTTCTCCACAGAGACAGTCAATGTGTGAATGAATTCTTGCTTCTGCCATCATTTGGTTGTGCTCCACTTCCAGTTCTGAGCAGTACCTGGAAACTGGAGTGCTCACAAAATGTTGTAATATATTTTTTGCAGTTTTATATAGTGTGACATGACCCAAAGGTATTGGAGTGCTTACAGGAGCATCTTTTACATTACACAAACACACATTCATTTTTTGTAAGCACAGGGAGTTTAAGTGGTTTGCCCAGTATCACAGGATTTTGAGCAGACACCAAGAATTGAAACTGGTTCCACAGCTCTACAGTCATCAGCTCTGGCTGTTGCGCCACATCCTTACCCCTAAACAAGATATCAGTAAAAGGGGTTCCCCAAAACATGCTTTCTGACACGTTTGAAAAATCCATGATTATGTGGAGTATGGCCAGGTGTTGCCATGTCAGTAGGAGGCCAGCCACAGTTTTCCAAGAAGGCCTATGGGACATTTACATCATACACATGTGATATAAGTTATTCAAGAGGATATATAAATCTTTATTCTCTAGCAGCATCAAGAGTCTATGTGTTGGCATAGTTGGCTTATAAAGAAGATTGCCTTCCAAAGCTTCAGAAATAGCTGCACAATTTTTTTTTAAAATTTGTTCTACGAAAGAAGTGAGGACAGATGGTAGGCATACTTCACAATATTTGTTATATCAGGCTTGTGGATGCAGCTCTAGGGATTGCAACATGTCATGCAAGCATCAGCGACTTTAATCAAGGTCAAATTCATTTTTCGTAAGTCACTGGTAAATTAAGTGATTTTGCCCAGGATCACATGATGTTGAGCCGATACCAGGACTGGAAACGGGGTGCCCAGAACCAAAGTCAGCACCTATGGCATTAATGCCAAATCCGCTCCTCCTTAATAATAATCCACATTTGTAATAAGAATCCACATTTGTAAAGCGCGAACAATCACCCATAAGGGTCTCTAGGCGCTGGGGGCCATCGGGAAGATTAAGCAAGCTATTGCCCAGAGTCACATGGTGCTGGGCTAATCTTCCGCCAGCGCCGGGGATCGAACCGTGATCCCCAGATTCCGAAGTCAGTCGCCCTGGCAGCGGCGCCACACCTTTTCCCTCTTCCCACTAGTAGTGGGATGAAGGATAAAGGAGCAAGGCTTTAAAAATATTACAAAAAGCTCTTCACTCTGCCAGAGAATGGAATCTTCAGGAAGGATACAACCATTGTAAATTCCTTGCAGTGAAACATACTTCCGATGTGGGAAGCAACATGGGGTGCAACTAGACCCGAACCTCGGGGTCGGAGGGACTAAGACTCCCAGCCAGGGCTGGCCCTAACACTGATCGCACACCTGAGGGGGACAGGTGAGTGAAGTGTCACATGAGCAGGGTGAGTAGTGTGCTTGTGTGACTGCAGGGTGAGGTACAGGGTGAACAGCGCAAGAGCATTGTGAGTGCAGAGGGATCACTGAGAGTGCAGAGTGTGCGGTGTGCTAATGTGACCGCAACTAAGTGGAGGGAGAACGGTGTGAGTTCATGGTGAGTGGCATAAGTGCAGTGTGGTCACTGTGAGAGCAGGGTGAGTGGGTGGTATGAGTGCATGGTGATCAGTGTGAGTACATTGTGATCCCTGTGAGTGCAGGGTGAGTTTGAAAGAGAAGGGCGAGAATGAGGAGTGAGTTGTCAGAATGCAGGGTGCATTCCCAGACACAGTTGAAGTTACTCAGCATGTTATTTGAGGCTTGGCATAGGGTTTGAGATATAAGTTAAACTATTGCTTTTATGGCATTATTCAGGCTCCTGGGATCGAGGGTGGAGGGAATAAATATTGTGCTTATCCTGCAACAAACTTCCAGTCTTGCAATTAGGGTTGCCAAATCTTTATATTGATGTCCCAGATGGTACAAAAATAAGCAGTCCCCTATGTTATGGACATGGATTTTATCATCATGTTCGAACTGAAAGTATCTGAATCAGTGGTGGCAACCATGTCAAATGCCTTAAAAAACATACAGGACCTCCTGTCTGACCGGTTTGGACTTGCAAAGTGTCTCAGTACGGACACACCCTCTGGGTGCAGGAGGGTCCCCAAAGTGTGGATCAGGTGTGCGAAATTCACGTCATTTGCTTTTGAGTAATTATGCGAAATTCTACAACAATGATTATGCAAAATACAAAACTGGCATTTAACAGTATATTTTAGCATTAAATGCTTCCTTGCGTCCATATTGGGATGCGAGGATGCATTTCAAACCAAAAAATGCGTCAAAACCACAAGTGCTGAGAGCAACAGCCACTTGCTTTCTGGGTGTTTGTGTTGTTCTTGTTTAGTTGAGGTTTACCACGAAACGGTCGAAGATACTTAGAACGTATGGTTAAAAACACTATATTTATTTTTTCTGCCGGCAACCACCCATTTCCCAACATGAATGCCAAGTAGGACAACCGACTGTAGGAAAACACTCATGAGTCCCAAGCCACTGGCACACCATTCCCTCCTTTAACTGTCACAACCTACCATGTCAAGAGATGAAGTTCACTAGTAATTGTAGAGAGAAGTAAACAAGGCTGAATTAAAAACAAAGTAGACTACGGAATTACTACAGACAACAGAATCCTGTCACTGCCTCATTCAACAAGAGCCCCTCATTCATGGCTGCACCCCATTCAGAGAGCACTGCTGGTCACACGTGTAAATCCTCAAAGCATGGCGATTCCCAATGCTAAAATTATGTCACATAGTATAATGACATAATTTGAGGAGAGATAATCGGAGCAAAGGCATACTGTTGACAAGTTGCAGTTGCGAAGACCCCCTCAGGCCCCCCAACCCTCGTCGTCGTGTGTGTCAGCCCGGGCTGAGACAGCTTCCAGGGCACACACACACAGACAGTTTTTGAGCTGCCAGCCGCACCCGGGTACTTCACAGGTCTGTAAAAGACCATTCATGTGTTAACGAGGCTTTGCTGTTTTTTTTCACCTCTTAGTGCCCCTGCATCTCCCTCTGACTATGGCTGAGACACACGACTGGTGCCTGGAGGCAACAATGAAAGATGAACTGGTGGGGTGGAGTACGCGCCCCCCCTGAGGGGATGCTGCGCCCCCCCAGGGAGGGGCGCGACCCACAGTTTGAAGACCTATGCTGTCATTAGTGAGACGCCAAACTTCAACTGCATTTGTGCTGTTAATTCCTTCAAACAATGAACACAAGTCACAGGTTTAAGTACTGGCCAGCTTTTACTTGTTAAATCTCATAATGTGCTAAAATGTACTCATGAGAGTCCTGCTGAACACGTGTAAGGTCTTAAGATTTTCTGTCATGTACTGTGATATCACGTGCCATGATGCCACTTGCATACTGCCTAACTTGGTGAGACCCCCACCTCTTTTTTTAGGACTAGTGCCCTGTCTTCACCCACCCCTGAGTAGACCCTATGGGTAAGGCTAACTCTGAAACCAACCTTGGAGCAACTGAAGGCTCTTGCCCAAACCAAAATGGCATCAGCTGTATCCCGCCATCAACTTACTGCATGGCTTATTATACACCCCACTGGTAGCGTGTGACATTAATGTTGTTTTAAATTCTATTTTTGATCTTTAATTGGATGTATTTTTATTGCTATCTTCCAACTTGCTACTATTTATCCACGAGGCTCTCTCCTCCCGCCTCTAGGGGGAAGAGTACCACTGCAACCCACGAGTCCCACTCCTCACGCTTCTGAGGACAACGTGCATAGCGTCACCCGGGCTGCTCGTATTCACGTGCACTCTTCTGGATCACATTTGTAAGGCACCATAAAGTTAAGAGACTTGTCGTCTGTGCCCCAGCAATTAAAACTCAGTCATAAAAACCTGCTCTGAAGTGTCAGTTCATCAGCAAGTGTTTGATGATTGAAAAGGGGTAGCTGTCACTGTCCGCATCAGAGCTTCTGAAAAACAGTTAATTAAGAGCAATTAGCCGCCCGCCTGCTGAGATGATCTGCTGCGGCCGGCTCCCCTCCTTCACTCTGCCCGCCCTTCACGCCAGGCGGCAAGCATCTGAGCTGATATTTTATTTAGTACATGCTGATGAGGAAGGATGCTGCAAAGGCACTCGAGGTTATTGGCGCGTATGTCCTTCATGTGCGCCCCATTCTCGGCACGGGGAGAGCTGGCGCCTCTGTGGGTTGCTGTCCAGGGTGCTATTTCCCAAGAGGCTTCCCCGGCACAGGTTTGTGCTTGGCGCTGTCCGGGGTTTCCCGGTGCTGAAATACTCTTTCTCAGCTGAGCTAGGTAGGACTTCATAGTGTCGTCTCGAAGAAAACACGCAAACCGTATTTGCTTGTGGCTCCCAAATGCCTCTATGGCAGAAAGAAACTAAAACGAAAACACGAGGAAAGATGTGAACGTCCTTAGAACCAAAATAAATCATCCCAGAAGAAAGGTATTACCCGGTTCGTTGCAGATTTTCCGAGTGCCCTCTCTGATAGCAGTGCAGAGTCCTTCCAAACCACCTCCCCCAGAAGCCCTGCCCTCGCTCTACTCCGCTCCGTCTCTCACTGCCTCGCCTCGTGCCTTTTCCAGACTGTCTGCCTTAGCCTCAGCCCAGGCGTCCTGCGCAGACCATGGTGTTTGCTCCAGGTAAAGTACCGCCGCCCCCTCCCCTGACGAGCCCGGCCTCTGCCGCCTGGGGGTCTTTGACGAGTAACGGGAGGGGGAGAGAGGAGAAAGGCATGGCGTGGGAAATGAGATGGGGAGCAAAGCACGGGAAAGGCGCCACACTTCCTAATATTGAGCGCCGCTCAGGCTGCGAAGGCTAGCCGGCTTCCGGAGGTAGCGGAGGGGAGAACGGGAAACAAGAGCCGCCACCGCGACCTCCCTACTCACTCAAGGACGGGCTGCGAGCTGCTGCTGCTGCCGCCGGAGGCGTCAACCTGATTTCTATTCCAATGTGCAATAGTAAGTCTGCAAAGTATGCTCGCGCGAGGCTTCTGTGTTTTTTAAATATATATTTTTTATAGGTGTTGTACCTCATCGCAGGTCTCGTTTTTACATTTTTACAGAACCACAAAGGTTCTAATGACATTAAAGCCAGAACTGAGAGGCAAACGTTAGGGGGAGAAAGGTGAACACAGGAAGTTGTACAGCTTTTGAACCCGACTGGGTGGGGGAGTTTGTTATTTGTATAAGGTTTCCCGTTTCTTGCTGATAGAATGAGCTGTGGGCCTAGGGAGCTTTTGGAGGAGAGAAGTGAGGCATGTTTACAAAATCCTACTTTGGCAAAAAAAATCAAAGATGGTAACCTTTCGTTCTGTTATGATTTTCAAGTCACCTGGAAACAGATCGTGTTTGCAGCGTAAAATATCCCGACCACGAGGGTGAAACGTACAATCAAAAGCTGTACAGGGCGACCTCACTCAGGGTTTGTAGAGCGAACAACCCTAAGACCACCTGAACCTCAACAACAACATAGTAACCAAACCTAAAAGTACAGTAGTTCTTCAGTCCGCCCAACACAGTGTGGCTGTTTTGAAGCACGAATTTCCAAATTCCCAAATCACAGAGACCGTCGTCAACGTCTGCATGCCTACACATTACAGGCCTGTTTCACAAAACAACCGGGCGTATTTAGTTGTTACATCCGAGTTTGAAAACGTAGTATGAAACATGTGCAGTTTTTTGACATACAAGTTTGGTGGATTGCTGTTTTTCCTAACTCTACATTTGCTGAGTCTCCACATTTCGTGCTGTTGTGAAAATAATAATTATTTGCACACTTCCTCACTCCTACTGCGCCGCTTGCACTTTGAGAAGTGTCAGTTTAGAAGGAAAGATATACATAGGTGACTTTACCTGGTCTTAGGCAGACCATATATCGCTGTTATAGTTATCATGGGAAGTGCAACTATACCTTGGGTGAAAATGCGCAATAGAAATATGCTAAATCAATAAATATGTTTGTGAATACTAACAAAGATAAAACTGTGTAGGTGTGGTGTTCTACCACATTCAGGGGCATATGTACAAGCCCCTATCGCCAAGGGAACAACACTCTTTTTGACGTTCCCGTGTCATTAGGGGCCCTGCCTTATGTTCAAGGCAGCGTTAAGCCACTTAACAAGCCACTTAACATGGCTTAACGCTGCGTTGTACATAAGGCACCTTTTCACGCTATGTTTAGCGTGAAAGGGGCGTGCAGGGGGTGTTGTGGTGGGAGTTCCACTCCAATACCCATTGTATTTGACGCTGCCCCCTATGTACAAGGGTGGCGTACATAGGAGGCAGCACCAAAATTAAGACCAGGAAAACCCTGGTCTTAAGTTGGCGAAATGAGGAGAAATGCATTATTTCCCCTCGTTTGGATTTTTCCATGTGTGCTGCTACATAGAAAAAGCAAAATGCCATGGTTTGTTTATGTACAGGAAGGTGCCCCTTCCTGTACATAAAGAAACCTTTTAACAAAATTCAATTTTGTAACTTTCATGTGTGCTGCATGAAGCAGCACACATGAAAGCGACACATTTTCACTTTAGGATTGTTTCTGGAAGGGACACCTTCCTACTCATAACCAATCCTCCCCTGCACACAGACACCCTTGCACTCTGGTGCAAGAGTGCCTGCGTTGGCGCTAAGTTGTTAAACTTAGCGCCATTGCAGGGGGAAACGCAAGGCTGCACCACATTCTTCTAAATATGGTGCAGCTTTGCATTTCAGAAGTGGCGGAGCATGTCGTTAAGCCCAGGAGGCTAAAGACACGCTCCGCCACTTCTATTGTACATATCCCCCTCAGTTTTTAACACTGACGTGCACACATTTCGTCTCTACATTTATGACTTGCACTGTATCACCAAGATAAGTATATATGAAGATAAGGATAGTTATTGTATACTTCCCCATATATGTTTACCATGGCAATATAATTAATATTATGGAGTTCATATTTTTGTTGGTTGTTATGTCTGCCCCCCATATTGGATTTAGAAAAGATGGGTGCTCAGCTCATTTGCAGTGCATTTTCTTGACAATCCCCTATTGGTTTCTTAGGAATGTCCACAACTGCCCCACTAGGTGCCCTTTCTGTACAGAAATGATGCAGGCTACGTAGCTTACAGGACAAGCTGTGTTGCCCGGAGCAACAAATCCATGAGCAAAACCGACTTTGTGAGTGCAGCAATCGATTCATAGCTGGGGGTGAATGTGTCAATGTAATATCGTATAGCTTTACCCTTGTTAGGCCGGTAACATGTGTACACCAAGTATTTGTGTTTTTACAACACTTACACCATACACACTGTTGCGGACTGCTTTATTTTTATAGCATTTTTGGTTATTTACTGGGGAAGATTGGACAACTAGTGGTGTGGACCACAAGGCTGCAACATATGCATATATAAGCAAAATTGCTTATGGTAGGGCTAAATATTGCGGCAAACGTGTAATGCGATTTAGATTCCGAGGCAAATCGCTCCATAAAAGAAATAATCTTTGTTGAAGAAAATACATGTGATTGTTTGATTTTCTACCTGTACGATGCCACATCCTTTTCCAATCTTCACATTTTTGAGATGTTTTTGATTGGTATTAATATATCACTTTTCACATTCCTTGCAAGTTTTAATGCTCTTTAAAGTATTTTTTTTGTGAGGTATGGCAAATAAAACTCTGAGCATATTTTAAGGAATGCTGCAGATTACGGATGCAGGCATCCCAAACATTAAACTTCCTCTGCAAAAGCTACTCTATAAAAGTGCATTTAAACTCATTCATATTAGTCATTTCCAAGTCTTCAGGAAAGTCATTTGAAAATGACACATCTTAAAAAATAACGACATCAAATGCTCCTCGTATTCCAACTTTTTTAAAAGTGTGGTTTGATTTAAATCTTTGCCATTTGCTGATTGCCAATTAAAAGTATTTCCAAGTGCATTGATTTGGACTTTAAGCAAAATGTGAAAACATGCCGCCTCAGTTAAACATGCCCTCAGTCATCTTATGACACATTTTTAATACAGCTGCAGTTTGTTGATTCCTGTTATCTCTATATCCTGATATTTCTCACCTTTGCGTTTGGCCATCTCTTTGAGGCGCCTCGCAAAACTGTGTGAGCAATGGGCTCTGCCTCAGAATGTTTGTTTCTGCATAATAAAAAGGGTAATATTCCAGAAAATACATTGTTGTTATGAGAGGCCATGCATACTAACCTTCTGTTATGCATTGCTCATGCTTCAATTTCGAATCTGGTTTGTTGAGTTTTCGGTAATAAGTTACCTTTCACTGATGATTACATGTTTTCCACTCCCTTTTCTTGGTAGCAGCCTCCCTTCCCTGGGGGCTCCCACCAGCACCCCAGTGGGTACTGGCTGTGGAGCCGGCTGGGGCCACGGGGACATTGGGGCTTTCCCATCTCCCAACAATTTTAGCAGTTGTTGATGCCCCCCCCCCCCCGGCACCCTCTTTAAAAATACAATTGCAATGTCTTACTGGCACCCGGTATGAGGGTGAGGAAACTGTTACTTGTGGTACACATGATCAAAGCAACGAAAAAAAAACACATTTCGGAGCACTAGGCTGCTTGTTCACGACTTGTGAACAAGGAGCCTAGTGCTCCAAAATGCGTAGAGTTGTCCTTTCTTTATTAAAAAGCACGCTTGAAATGCAATTTGGGCCATGGTGTGTTTGTTCGAAAGAACGTTGTACACAATTGTTTGGAGGTATAGGGGTTCCCTACCCCTCCGGGTGGTAAAAAGAGGCTTGGGACCCAGCAGAAACAAAATTATATATATTTGTATATATATATATTCACTAAAAAAAACCATAGGTTTCAGGCACGTTATAGTTAGGAATTAGCATTTAAACAACCTTAGTAATTCACTGAAAAAAAACAAAGGTTTCAGGGGCGTTATAGTTAGCTGGACTTTTCACTCGTACAAAACCATTGAAATTCCCCCGTTATAGTTAGTTCAGCTAACTATAACTCGTGCGCCGGCAATGCACTGCTGATGACGTCACATATTACATCACTCATGACATGGTCAGTGACATCACTCATGACATCACTGATGACATCTCAAATGACATCACTGATGACATCATCCAGTGAATGTGTGTTTTTCTGAAAATTACATATGTCTTATATATGTATATCTCAAGGTCGATGGAAGAATAAATGGGTATATAAGTGTCTAAATGGATGATTTGTATTAGAAAAATTGATTGTATAACTGATGGATTAAGTGTATCTTAATGAATTCATGGCTTAGTAAATAATGTTTAAATATGTAAATATCTGTATCAGTCTCTCACTTTGTGTATAAGTGGCTGCATGGGTTGGTGAGTAGCTACATGAGTGTCTATATAGGTTATTAGTTGTTTTTTTGAGTATCAGTATGAGTGTCTGAGTGTCTGTATGGTTCGGTGGGGGTATTACGTAGTGCATAGGTGCATGAATGAGTGACTCACTGTTTATATGTGTTGAAGACAGCATGTGTGCAGGACTGTATGGGTGGATGAGTGTGCATGGGTGTGTTAGTGAGTGAATGGCTGTCTCAATAGTGTCTTTATGAGTAACTACATATGTTTTAAATGAGTATATGTGACTATTGGTGTATATAAGTGAGTATATGTGAGAGTGAGAGATTGGAAGAGTTCCTGTATGAATAAGTATGTGTTTCTATAAGTGATTGTTTAAAAGACTAAGTATGTGTAAGTTTCTGTAGAAGTAAGTGTGGTAGTGTGTGTATAACTGTATATGCAAGTAAATGGATGTTTGATTCTTTATTAGCATGAGTGACTATGTGTGTGAGTAATTCTATGGATGAGTGGCGTTGTGTAACAGGATGTATAGGTGTATGAGTACATATGTTGAGTGAGTACATGTATTAGTGACTGTATAGGACTGTTGGTGAATGAGTGGATGTGTATGTGGATCTTAGAATTACTGAATAGGTTGTTGTAACTGGTATTGGTATGTCCATTGTTTTGAAAATTTTAGTTTCTATTTTTGAATGTGTGTATCAAAGGTTATATTAGGGGGAGAGGAGGTCTGCCACTCTATCACAAGGATGATGTCATCAGTGATGTCATCAGTGATGTCATTTGAGATGTCATCAGTGATGTCATCAGTGATGTCTCTGACCATGTCATGAGTGATGTAATATGTGGCGTCATCAGCAGTGCATTGCGGGCGTGCGAGTTATAGTTAGCTGAACTAACTATAACGGGGGAATTTCAATGGTTTTGTACCAGTGAAAAGTCCAGCTAACTATAACGCCCCTGAAACCTATGTTTTTTTTAGTGAATTTCTAAGGTTGTTTAAATGCTAATTCCTAACTATAACGTGCCTGAAACCTATGGTTTTTTCAGTGAATTCCAAAGGTTTTTTAAATGCTAGTTTCTAACTATGCCTACAGAGATAGGACATGTGAAGAAAGAAGAAAAAACGTACAAAAAGAAAAAAAAGAAATGCAGAAAGAAGCAACAGAAGTCCTCAAAGACGAAAAAAAGTGTAGGAAGAAGGATAACGTGCAGAAAGAACAAACAGAAGAGCAGAAAGAAGCCTTGTGGCAAAATCATCCTGTACCCTCAACTTTTCCAGACGGATACTGGTGGTAACTGAGTCTGACTAACCAGTCCTAGAGACAGTGCTATGTTAAAAGACACTCAGAATACAGTGTAAAACACCTACATACACTAGGGAACACTATGCGTTGGGGTCCCCCTGTGATTAGCATGACCTCCTCTGTAAGCCCCTAGTATATAATAGGGCAGGGGATTAAAACTACCTCTTAAAACGCGCCACAGGGCGTGTTTGCACACGTCACCTCAGGCCCCGTCCCCTCCCTTCCCCACTGTGTAAACACGACCTGTGGCCGTTTTAAGTTGGGAGATTAAGTCCCCTTGAATCCTGAGGGTCCCTAGGGTCCAACTAGACCACTTGGTACCTCCAGTAAGCGCCACAGAGCTGCGTTGCAGAGAGATGTAAAAAGGGGCACGGCCTATATCACCTCTCTGCAACGCAGCGCAGTGGCACTTACTGGAAGCACCTGGTGGGCTAGTTGGCCCCCAGGGTCCCTCAGGATTGAAGGGGAATTATTTCCCCAACTTAAAACGCGCCACAGGGCGTGTTTGCACATGTTAACTCAGGCCCCGTCCCCTCCCTTCACCACTGTGTAAACACGCCCTGTGGCCGTTTTTAGTTGGGAGATTAAGTTCATTTGAATCCTGAGGGTCCCTAGGGTCCAACTAGCCCACTAAGTACCTCCAGTAAGCGCCACAGAGCTGCGTTGCAGAGAGGTGTAAAAAGTGGCACGGCCTGGACCACCTCTCTGCAACACATCTCAGTGGCGCTTACTGGAAGCACCTAGTGGGCTAGTTAGCCCCCAGGGGCCCTCAGGACTGAAGGGGAATTATTTCCCCAACTTAAAACGCGCCATAGGGCGTGTTTGCACACGTCACCTCAGGCCCCGTCCCCTCCCTTCCCCACTGTGTAAACAACCCCCGTGGCCATTTTAAGTTGGGAGATTAAGTCCCCTTGAATCCTGAGGGTCCCTAAGGGCAAAATAGCCCACTAGGTACGTCCAGTAAGCGCCACTGCAGAGAGGTGTAAAAAGGGGCACGGCCTGCACCACCTCTCTGCAACGCAGAGCAGTGGCACTTACTGGAAGCACCTGGTGGGCTAGTTGGACCCCAGGGTCCCTCAGGATTAAAAGGGAATTATTTCCCCAACGTAAAACGTGCCACAGGGCGTGTTTGCACACGTCACCTCATGCACCGTACCCTCCTTCACCACTGTGTAAATGTGCCCTGTGGCCGTTCTAAGTTGTGAGATTAAGTCCCCTTGAATCCTAAGGGTCCCTAGGGTCAAACTAGCCCACTAGGTACCTCCAGTAAGCGCCACAGAGCTGCGTTGCATAGAGCTGTAAAAAGGGGCGTGGCCTCAGAACACCTGTCTGCAACGCAGCTCCCTGGCGCATACTGGAGATACCTATTGGGCTAGTTGGCCCTCAGGTACCCTCAGTATTGAAGGGGAATTAATTCCCCAACTTACAACTGGCGCGTTTGCAGAGTGCTGCAAGGAGGGGGCGTGGTCTCCGGCGCGATGCCGGTCTTTTATTTATTTAAGAAGGAGGGCTGTGTGGTCCCCCTTCTTTTTCTAATTTATTGCCCCTTGGGACCCCATCCCCCAGGGCTTGCACCCTAATTTTTTTTGTTGAAAAAAATACATTTGGAAGGGGGCCGTGTGGCCCCCCTCCCAAGGCCTTAATCGGCCCCGGGGACTCCAACCCCCGGGTCATAGCCTTTTAAAAAAAACATCTTTAGGAGGGGGGCTGCGTTGCCCCCCTCCTCAGGCCACTTATGGCCCCGGGGACCCCATCCTCCGGGGCCGGCCTTTGTTTTTTAATATTTAAAAAAATATATATATTTATAGAAACACCAAGGACATGCTGGACAAACCGTATGTACCTATCGCCATGACGATTTGCGTGATATTCACTAAAAGGCTACTATGCATACAATGAATCCACGTGGAATGTATTTACACCGCTAGTGAAGCTCTGACGTGTCTGACGCCCTACTGTGCCTAATCCCGGCGCCCCCGCCGGTGGGTACTCTCCAAGTAGACACCCTTGTCCTTTATTTATACAAACATGGGTAGCTATTGACGGGCACATTTAATACACACGCACACCAAGCCATTCAAAGGGGATTCGACAAAAATTCGACCAAACTATACATGAAACCCCCCTCACGGTTAATAAAACACACATCCACTGCCGGATGTGTAATACTTTTTATTTTACTCTCTGGAAAGGAGACAAACCTCACTTGAGAGTCACAATGTGCTCCTGACTAAGCCCAATGCTGTGTTACACCCACCAGTGCCCGCCGAGTGCCACACACCTCTGTGTTGTATTCCACCAGCTAGTGCGTATGCTATGACACTCTCTAGTCCATGGGCACCCCGTGAATATGTCATGCCACACTTGCCTTCGCACGGGTTATATTGCCCCATCTAACGTGCCTTCCTCGATGCCTATGTTATAACGCACAGCGCTATGCCATACATATTACAATCTGGGATCCATATCTTTGTCACAGTGCATATGCAACATTACACTCCCCAGCACATATTTTATATTACAACTTTAGAGACTAGTTAGGTTATACAACACTGCCCTGTGCATATTACACTCCAAGGCGCATATCGCATAGCACGCGCTAGTGCCTGTGCTATCTCGCGCTCTCCAATGAATCTGTCATTGCGCACAATGTATTGCATATTATATTTCACGCACCGGTTCATCCTATATCACACTTCTTGGTGAATAGTTTATACCATATACTATATATAGTTTTCATTTTCAGTCGTGCTCTCAGGACTATGTTCTATATAACACTGCGTTCACCTACCCTTTTCACGGTCATTAGATTTTGCGATGGGGGGTTCAGGGTCAGGGGATGTTTCTGCCAAGTGAGCCCGGAGTCACAGTCACAAACGTCCTCTTCTTCCTGAATAAAAGTGAGATTATGCTGCATACTTGTTCATATTTTAAGTAGTTTGCACAGACACACATTTTAAAAACAATAAAGTTCCTAATACCCACCTTCTCTGAACAGTTAGCTTGCTGCCCCATCCACCTCCTCCCTATCCTCTGTTGTCTGAATCCATGGACTAGTCTCCTCCCTCCTGCCATGCATGGTCTGATGTGCTGCCACTGCCCTCCATTTAGCATGATGTACCAGTCCACTCCTCCTGCCCTCCGTTGCCCAATTCTATGGCCGATCATTGACCTCCTGATTAGCCTCTGTGCTTAGCTTGCTGCCCCTATTCTCCTTCCCCCTGCCCCCGATGTCTTTGTGCATGCCCCTGCTCCATCCTTTTTTACCACCATGTTCCATGGACTTCCACTCCTATCTACTCTGAGCGTTCTGTTGAGCTGCCACTCCCCTCCCACCTGCCTAGCATTGTCAGATGACTGTAACCTGTCCCTGCCACCTCCACCCTGCCTGTCCACATGCCATGCCCATATCCCCTTCCCCCTGTCCTCCATGGTCCATTTTACTGCTACACCCTTCTGCCCTCCCTGGTCTGTTGTGCTGCAACTGTTCCTCCTGCCTGCCCCACGCGGTCTGTTGTGAGGCCCCTTCCCCTGAACTCTCTTGTCTGTACCCAGGTCCTGACCCTCCCTTCTATCCTCCATGGTCCTTTGTGCATGCCCCTGCACCCTCCTTCTTGCCCATCATATCCATTGTGCTGCCACTAACCCTCCCACTTGCCATGCATGGTCTTCTGTGCTGCCATGGCCCCTCCCACCTTTCCTGTGTGGTCAGCTAGCTGTCCCTGACCTCCTCCCACCTTCCCTCCATGGTCTGTGTGTATGCCATCATAGTCTCACTGTTGCTCTCCATGGTGTGCCTTGTTTCTAGTGCCCATCCTGCCTGACCTCCATGGTCATCTTGCTGCTCCTGCCCTGCCCCCTTGCCCCCAGCCCTCTGTTTCCATGTGCAGACCCCTATTCCCTCCCTCCTGGCTTTCTGCTCCATTGTAATGCCCCTGATCCGTCCCTCCTGCCCTTTATGGTCTGTTATGCTGCAGCTTTCTCTCCTGTCTGTCCATTATGGTCAGCTAGCTTCCATTGCCTCTTTCCCCTCTGTTTTATGTTGTCCATGTGCATGGTCCGGTCCCCTCCCTATTGCTTTCTATGGATTGTTGTGCTGCACTCCCGTCCAACATGCCCTGTGTGGTGTATTGTGCTGCTGCAAACCCTGATGCCTGCCCTGTAGGGTCAGTTTGGTGCACCTCTCCATGTCCCTCCTGTCCTCTGTTATCCGAGTCCATGTCCCTACCCCAATTCCTCCTGCCTTCCATGATCCAATATACCATACTTGCGAACATTTTGAACTTGGTAAGAGGGAGATATGAGAGGGTCTTATTTGCATCAAAATTATGGTTAGTGCTGTAAAAAACTAAAATGAGGACATATCTTCTGAGTTTTCAAATTGCGACAAAGAACTTTTAAATTATTTGTAATCGTTATGTTTTTGTATCCAGTTGACCACTTGATTAAATGTTGCACTTAGGGGAGAGGATGTGGTGTTACTTCCAGAGCTACAGACTTTGCAACTGGGGAACCAGGTTGGAGTTTCTGCTTCAGCTCAACATTCTGTGATTCTGGTCAAATCACTTAATCTCCCCATGTCTACAACCAAAATGAATTTGATCTTGTGTGATGTAACCAATGCTCATGTAAAGCACTCCAATACCTGACAAGTCTGCACTATATAAAACTGCAAATACACAAAAAATAAGTGTTTTGCACACTTCTGTCATTGGGCTACATGTGGGCAACATCTGGGTGATATTTGTGCTTTAATTGGGCTCTTTTGTCTCTGGTGGCCATCTTGCGAGATTTATTAGTTATGAAGTTTCCTAATTTCCTCATTTACTGCAGTCTCCTCAGTAGGAAATGCTTTCAGTTTTTTACTTTGATTCCATCAAGAAGGTATTCAGATATGTCACACATTTGCCATAAATTCTGAATGTTAGCACTCTAGTTGCTCATTAGATCACTGTAGTAAAGCTACTGCTCACCACGGAAGTCTGCTGCTGGTATTAAAAGTGCATGTTTCAGTCTGCATATCAGAATTTTTTAATGAAGTAGAAGAGGATTTGAGAAGTCACTCAAAATGTGCCCTAATTTTTCTTTCTTCAGCACTAATCATAATTTCTATGGCAAAATGAACCCCCTCATTGTGTTCCTTTTTAAATTAAATGTTTTAAGTGTTACCAGTTTATTCCAATCAAGAAGGCAGGTAGGAGGGTGCAGAGGTAACAATTTGACCACACTGGGCAGGCAGGAAGGGCAGCACAACAGACTATGGAGGGCAGTGGAAAGGGGGGCAGGGGCAACAAACCAACAATACAGGACTGGCAAGAGAGGCTGTGGCAATATAATAGACCATTGTGGGCAGAAGGAAGAGGCAGTGGTAGTACAACCATACATGCCAACAGACCCGATTCAGCGAGGAAACGTCCAATGTTTTTAAGCTCAAATGGGCTTTATTTGATCTGTCTCCTGTCTAAAATCTCCTCTTTTTGAATGTAACTCAAAGGGGAAAATCAATAGCGCAGTTTTTTTTCAAAATCTCCCTCTTACCAAGTTCAAAATGTTCGCAAGTATGGTACATTGGATCATGGTAGGCAGGAGGAATTGGGGTAGGGACATGGACTCGGATAACAGAGGACAGGAGGGACATGGAGAGGTGCACCAAACTGACCCTACAGGGCAGGCATCAGGGTTTGCAGCAGCACAATACACCACACAGGGCATGCGGGACGGGAGTGCAGCACAACAATCCATAGAAAGCAATAGGGAGGGGACAGGACCATGCACGAGGGGAAAGAGGAAATGGTAGCTAGCTGACCATAATGGACAGACAGGATAGAAAGCTGCAGCATATCAATCAATCAATCAATCACTGCATTTGTAAAGCGCGCTACATATCCGAGAGGGTCTCAAGGCGCTGGGGAGGGGGGGGTGCTACTGGTCGAAGAGCCAGGTCTTGGGGAGTCTTCTGAGGGCCAGCAGGTCCTGGGTCTGTCGTAGGATGGTGGGGAGAGTGTTCCAGGTCTTGGCGGCGAGGTAGGAGAAGGATCTACCGCCGGCGGTGATTTTTCGGATGTGAGGAACTGTGGCGAGGGCGAGGTTGGCTGAGCGGAGGCTTCGGGTGGGGGTGTGGAAGCTGAGTCGGTTGTTGAGGTAGATGGGTCCGGTGTTGTGCAGTGCTTTGTGTGTGTGGATCAGGAGCTTGAAGGTGATCCTTTTGTTGACGGGGAGCCAGTGCAGGCCTCTCAGGTGGAGTGGGATGTGGCTGCGGCGGGGGACGTCGAGGATGAGTCGGGCCGAGGCGTTCTGGATGTGTTGGAGTCGTCTCAGGAGCTTGTTTGTAGTTCCTGAGTAGAGGGCGTTCTTGTAGTCGAGTCTGTTGGTGATGAGGGCCTGGGTAACGGTTTTTCCTGTGTCGAGGGGGATCCATTTGAAGATCCTGCAGAGCATACGGAGGGTGTTGAAGCAGGACGCGGAGACGGCGTTGACTTGCCTGGTCATGTAGAGAGTGGAGTCGAGGATGACCCCCAGGTTGCGTGCGTGGTCCGTGGGTTCCGGGGCTGTGCCTAGTGACGTGGGCCACCAAGAGTCGTCCCAGGCTGATGGGGTGGGTCCGAGAATGAGGACCTCTGTCTTGTCTGAGTTCAGCTTCAGTCTGCTGTCCTTCATCCAGTCGGCTACAGCCTTCATTCCTCTGTGGAGGTTAGCTTTGGCGATGTGGGGATCTTCGGTGAGGGATATGATCAGCTGGGTGTCATCGGCGTAGGAGATGATGTTGAGGTTGTGTTGTCGTGCGACGTGGGCGAGGGGGGCCATTTAGATATTGAACAGCGTCGGGCTGAGGGAGGATCCCTGTGGGACGCCGCAGATGATCTCGGTGGTTTTGGAGCAGAAGGGTGGGAGGCGGACGCTCTGGGTTCTGCCGGAGAGGAAGGATGTGGTCCAGGCCAGGGCCTTCTCTTGGATACCGGCGTCATGGAGGCGTACTGATAGGGTGCGGTGGCAGACCGTGTCAAAGGCTGCTGATAGGTCCAGGAGGATGAGGGCGGCTGTTTCTCCTTTGTCCATCAGGGTCCGGATGTCATCAGTGGCGGCGATGAGGGCTGTCTCGGTGTTGTGGTTGCTGAGAAAACCGGATTGGGAAGGGTCCAGGATGTTGTTAACTTCGAGGTAGCTGGTCAGCTGTTTGTTGACAATCTTCTCTGTCACTTTTGCCGGGAAAGGGAGCAGGGAGATGGGCCGGAAGTTCTTGAGGTCCTTGGGGTCCGCCTTGGGCTTCTTCAGAAGGGCGTTGATCTCGGCGTGCTTCCAGCTTTCTGGGAAGGTTGCTGTCTCGAAGGAACAGTTGATTGTTTTCCGGAGGTGGGGCGCAATGGTTGCGCTGGCTTTGTTGAAGACGTGGTGAGGGCAGGGGTCCGATGGGGACCCGGAGTGGATGGAGTGCCTGGTTTTGATGGTGTCATCGTCGCTGACGCTGGACCAGACGGTCAGGCGACTGGTGCGAGTGGTAGTCGCAGGGGTGGTGGACTCGGTGGTGGGTGCGGGGGCGTCGGAGTTGAAGCTGTCGTGGATGTCGGTGATCTTGCAGTGGAAGAAGGTGGCCAGGGAGTCGCACAGGTCTTGAGATGGCAGGATGTCGTTGTGGTTGGAGAGTTCTTTCACAATGCTGAAGAGCTCTTTGGTGTTGTGTGCGTTGTTGTCTAGGCGGTCCTTGAAGGCGGTCTTCTTGGCGGTCCTGATGAGTTGGTGGTGTCTGCGGGTGGCGCTCTTGAGGGCTGTGTGGTTGTCTGGTGTTCGGTCGTGGAGCCATTTCTTCTCCAGCTTCCGACAGGTGTGCTTGGGGATCCGGAGGTCCTCGGTGAACCAGGCGGCTTTCTTGTTGGTGTGGTTGGTTGTAGAGGTCTTGAGAGGGGCGAGGGTGTTGGCGCAGTCGTTGATCCACTGTGTGAGGTTGGTTGCGGCGGTGTCTGGGTCGGTGGGGTCGGTGGGTGGTCTCAGGTTAAGGGCGGTAGTCAGTTGGTCCTCGGTGACCTTGCCCCAGCAGCGGTGTGGTAGCTGTTGGGTGCGGTGGTGTGTGGTGGGTTTTCTGAAGGTGAAGTGGACGCATCTGTGGTCGGTCCAGTGTGGTTCGGTGGTGTGGTTAAAGGAGACGTGGGGGCTTGCGGAGAAGATGGGGTCGAGCGTGTGTCCAGTGGCGTGAGTAGGTGTTGTTACGAGCTGTTTGAGTCCGAGGTTGGCGAGGTTGTCGATCAGGGTGGTGGAGTTGGCGTCGTTGTTGTTCTCGAGGTGGAAGTTCAGGTCCTCGAGGAGGATGTAGTCCGTGGAAGCGAGGGCGTGGGTGCTGATGAGGTCGGCGATGGGGTCACTGAACTGTGGGAGGGGTCCGGGAGGTCTGTAGATGAGAGTTCCTCTGAGGGTGGTGTTGGGGTCAGTGTGGATCTGGAAGTGCATGTGCTCGGCGGTGGTGAGGGTGTCATCGGTGTTTGTTGAGATTTTGATGGAGTCTTTGTGGATGATGGCAATTCCTCCTCCCACTCCGTTGGTGCGGTCCCTGCGGGAGATCTTGTAGCCCTGTGGGATGGCTATGGCGATGTCTGGTGCTGAGGTGGCGTTCAGCCAGGTCTCCATCAGGAAGGCGACGTCGGGGGCGGTGGAGTCTAGGAGGTCCCAGAGTTCGATGGCGTGCTTGCGAGCGGAGCGGGTGTTGAGGAGGATGCAGCGGAGGTGGTTGGGTTCTCTGGCTGGTGGTGTGGAGGGTTGGATGCTGGTGAATCTGCAGTTCCGGCAGGTGAAAGGCCCCTGGGTGCGTTTCGGGGTGGCCCGGTAGCAGGGGTGGTCTCGTCTGGTGTTGAGTGCGTGGAGGGTGCTTGCGTCGTAGTGCAGTCTGGCGTTGCGAGGGGTGCGGGGTCCAGGGGTTCTGGCGCTGGGTGCGGTCCAGGCGTGGACGGGTGCAGACGGGCTTGCCTTCGGCGCGCCTTTGGCGCGCCAGCGGCGCGCCCGCTGCGTGCGTCTGCTGCGTGCCCGCTTCGTGGCCTCCATATGAGGCCAGAGGGAGGGAGGAGTAGCTGGGAGGTGGGAGCGGGGTGGCCAATGGGAGTGAAGGGGGCGGGGCCACAGGGGCTCAGCGGCGGGGAAAAAACCGGGGAAAACCCGGGGAAAAAACGGCGGGAAAAGACGGCGGGAGAGGGACAACAGAGCACAGGGGTACAGGAAGCAAAACACGGGGGCACAGAATGCAAAAACAAAGTGGCACAGAAGCCAAGCGCAGGGGTACAGAATAAAAAAGGGAGCGAGCAATCAGGCGGCAAAAGCGGCAACGGAGGTTCAACCCACAGGGGGCTGCGTGGCGGATCAGACCATAAAGGGCAGGAGGGACAGATCAGGGGCATTACAATGGAACAGACAAGCCAGGAGGGAGGGAATAGGGGTCTGCACATGGAAACAGAGGGCTGGGGGCAAGGGGGCAGGGCAGGAGCAGCAAGATGACCATGGAGGTCAGGCAGGATGGGCACTAGAAACAAGACACACCATGGAGAGCAACAGTGAGACTATGATGGCATACACACAGACCATGGAAGGAAGGTTTGAGGGGGTCAGGGGCAGCTAGCTGACCACACAGAGAAGGTGGGAGGGGCCGTGGCAGCACAGAAGACCATGCATGGCAAGCGGGAGGGTTAGTGGCAGCACAATGGCTATGATGGGCAAGAAGGAGGGTGTAGGAGCATGCACAAAGGACCATGGAGGATAGAAGGGAGGGTCAGGACCTGGGCACAGACAAGAGAGTTCAGGGGAAGGAGCCTCACAACAGACCGCGCGGGGCAGGCAGGCGGAGCGGTTGCAGCACAACAGACCAGGGAGGGCAGAAGGGTGTGGCAGTAAAATGGACCATGGACAACAGGAGGAAGGGGATAGGGGCATGGCATGTGGACAGGCAGGGTGGAGGTGGCAGGGACAGGTTACAGTCATCTGACAATGCTAGGCAGGTGGGAGGGGAGTGGCAGCTCAACAGAACGCTCAGAGTAGATAGGAGTGGCAGGTCCATGGAACATGGTGGGCAAAAAGGATGGAGCAGGGGCATGCACAAAGACATCGGAGGGCAGGGGGAAGGAGAATAGGGGCAGCAAGCTAAGCACAGAGGCTAAGCAGGAGGTCAATGATCGGCCATAGAATTGGGCAACGGAGGGCAGGAGGAGTGGACTGGTACATCATGCTAAATGGAGGGCAGTGGCAGCACATCAGACCATGCATGGCAGGAGGGAGGAGGTTATTCCATGGATTCAGACAACAGAGGATAGGGAGGAGGTGGATGGGGCAGCAAGCTAACTGTTCAGAGAAGGTGGGTATTAGGAACTTTATTGTTTTTAAAATGTGTGTCTGTGCGAACTACTTAAAATATGAACAAGTATGCAGCATAATCTCACTTTTATTCAGGAAGAAGAGGACGTTTGTGACTGTGACTCCGGGCTCACTTGGCAGAAACACCCCCTGACCCTCCACCCCATCGCAAAATATAATGCCCGTGAAAAGGGTAGGTGAACGCAGTGTTATATAGAACATAGTCCTGAGAGCACGATTGATAATGAAAACTAGATATAGTGTATGGTATAAACTATGCACCAAAAAGTTTGATATAAGATGAACCGGGCGTGAAATATAATATGCAATACATTGTGCGCAATGACAGATTCATTGGAGAGCACGAGATAGCACAGGCACTAGCACGTGCTATGCGATATGCGCCTTGGAGTGTAATATGCACAGGGTAGTGTTGTGTAACCTAACTAGTCTCTAAAGTTGTAATATAAAATATGTGCTGGGGAGTGTAACATTGCATATGCACTGTGACAAAGATATGGATCCCAGATTGTAATATGTATGGCAAAGCGCTGTGCGTTATAACATAGGGATCGAGGAAGGCACGTTAGATGGGGCAATATAACCCATGCGAAGGCAAGTGTGGCATGACATATTCACGGGGTGGTTTTACAGTGCACATGGGCTACAGAGTGTCATAGCATACGCACTAGCTGGTGGAATACAACACAGAGGTGTGTGGCACTTGGCGGGCACTGGTGGGTGTAACACATAATTGGACTCTGCCAGGAGCGCGCTGTGACTCTCAAGTGAGGTTCGTCTCCTTTCCAGAGAGTAAAATAAAAAGTATTACACACCCGGCGGTGGATGTGTGTTTTATTAAACGTGAGGGGGGTTTCTTGCAAAGTTTTGGTCGACTTTTTGTCGAATCCCCTTTGAATGGCTTGGTGTGCGTGTGTATTAAATGTGCCCGTCAATAGCTACCCATGTTTGTATAAATAAACGACAAGGGTGTCTACTTGGAGAGTACCCACAGGCGGGGGCGCCGGGATTGGGCACGGTACGGCGTCATACATGTCACTGCTTCACTAGCGGTGTAAATACATTCCATGTGGATTCATTGTATGCATAGTCGCCTTTTAATTAATATCACGCAAATCGCCATGGTGATAGGTACATGCGGTTCGTCCAGCATGTCCTAGGTGTTTCTATAAATATATATATAAAAAATAAATAAATAAAGGCCAGCCCCGGGGGATGGGGTCCCCGGGGCTATAAGTGGCCTAAGGAGGGGGGCAACGCAGCCCCCTCGTAAAGATTTTTTTTTTAAAAGGCCATGCCCCTGGGGTTGGGGTCCCTGTTGCCGATTAAGGCCTTGGGAGGGGGGCCATGCGGCCCCCTTCCAAATTTTTTTTCTTCAAAAGATAAAAATTAGGGGGCAGGGCCTGGGGGATCCGGTCCCCAGGGCCAATAAATTAAAAAAAAGAAAGGGGCCCACACAGCCCTCCTTCTTAAAAAAATAAAATAAATAAAAGACAGGCATGGCGCCGGAGGCCACGCCCCCTCCTTGCAGCAATCTGCAAACGCGCCCCCTGGCCAGTTGTAAGTTGGGGAATTAATTCCCCTTCAATACTGAGGGTCCCTGAGGGCCAACTAGCCCAACAGGTATCTCCAGTATGCGCCAGGGAGCTGCATTGCAGACAGGTGTTCTGAAGCCACACCCCTTTTTACACCTCTCTGCAACATAGCTCTGTGACGCTTACTGGAGGTACCTAGAGGGCTAGTTTGACCCTAGGGACCCTTAGGATTCAAGGGGACTTAATCTCCAAACTTAAAACGGCCACAGGGCGTGTTTACACAGTGGAGAAGGGAGGGGACGGGGCCTGAGGTGACATGTGCAAACACCGCCTATGACGCGTTTTAATTTGGGGAAATAATTCCCCTTCAATCCTGAGGGCCCCTGGGGGCTAACTAGCCCACCAGGTGCTTCCAGTAAGCACTTTTTACACAAAGACGGTGCACCAAGGAAAAAAGTCTTTTCACTAAATCCAATTTGTTGTTCTTTTATTTCCATTCAATTTTCAAAAAACAGACTCAGCCAACGCGTTTCGTTCTCTACGAACTTCGTCAGGGCTGTGAGAAAACATAGATAAAAACATACATATGTATAAAAACACATAAAATACACCATAAAACACAACAAACTACATAGCCAATACTACATAGAAAAATGACATCATTACATATTACCATATAAATTAATAAACACACCTCAACGAACACAAAAATTCAATTTCAAATTTTGACAAATATATAGTTACATACAAAAGATGAATCAAACATGTATTGCATTTACATACACATATATAAAAACCAAACAACATACAATTTAATCAAACACATATATATCACAAAAGGTTTAAGAAAACACCACAGAAAACACATATATATTCTGCTTAGTTTCACGGACAGGACTTAGTGTGTTACGCCCACCTACATGTGCTGTCCAATGTTATATGAAGAGAACTCCTTTGAATCAATTTGTAAGTGTGAAAGGAACTCTAAAAAATAATAATTAATAATCAGATATATTGGTAGAGTTAAAGAAGAAAATCCTTTTAATACCGAAGACACTACCTCAAAAAGAAGATGATCTATATAGAAAAAGAAATAAAGAAAAAATCTATATAACAAAAGAAAATAATGTAAAATTCAAGATAACAATTCTTACCATGGAATGTCTCCAAGGAGCGGCCACCATATATTCCAAAAGAAACACCGCCGTCCTTTAAATGTAATACGAATATATGTGACCTAATACGAATAGTAGTTTTCCAAGAAAAGAAAAAAGACAAAAGACGAATTCCATTAAGGCCTATTGCGGGCATGACTAATCACAATCTCCTCAAGTAGCCATCTAATTCATACAAAAAGGGATGACAAAAGGCTTACCTCTTCAGATGTAGAGGTTCTTATTGAAATATCACCGGCTAGTCCAACATTCAATTAATCAAGACCCTTTACGTCCGATTTATATGTTTCACGAAAAGAAGTAAGACGACCTTGTTGTCGTATATTTATGCCCACAGTACAGGCTCCATCATTCTAGAAGGGTAATATAAAAAACACACACGGTGTCAAAGGAGTCCACTATGGTTTAGAAAAAGTGTTTTGATAAATTCTATTGCATATTGTTCATGCCAATAGGTGCTAACGTATCACAAAAATAAAAACTATGGTTATCACCATGATATATTACATCGCTTTAAAGACCGGGGGGTCCTACTTACTTATGCGCATAGAATATTAACGTTAGAAGCGTTTTGAGCAAGCGAACGATCAACATTATATTCACCAGTTTAGAAATGTAGTTATTAACAAAATGCATACGGCCGCTTTAAAGACCGGAGGGTCCCACCTAATTGTGTGCAAAAAATATTTAGCATCAGAAGCGTTTTGAACATGCGAATAATCAACATTATTTTCACTAGTTTGGACATGTAGCTGTCCCTATCTACCTCCCATCAAGCTATCAACTTGTCGAACTATTGGGGCGGTAGCGGCGAAAATCCCAGCAAAGGACATATATACACGAGCAAAGAACAACGCTCATGTCTATAATTCAGTAAAAACGTTTCTTTTTTTCATATAGTTCGCCCAAATATAGCAAACGATGAAAGCGTTTTTCAAAGTGTAAAAGTGATGTTACACCATTACACTCCCCTCCACACATAACATAGCGATCTCGTCTTACCTTTCAAAAAAGGGCGCTATCTCGTGTCACCAGTGAAACCCTACCCCATAGATCAGCCGTCTTAAATAGGCCTAGCCCCCATGTCACGTGGTGAATTTCGATGTTTACAGGCGAAAATACAAATCTTAGTGCTTGTTTCACCTCTGCGGGCGCCATTTTGGAACGGAGTTCCCATACATAGGGTTCAATCTCGTATTAGTTAAACCCGCATATATATAAGTCACTTAAACAGATATAGGAAATTCGATGTGCAAACCGGTCCCATATTTAAATTACAATAATAATATCCTCACTAAAGCGATTCTTTTGCTAGGTTTTCAGTACTCGAACACCATGGGAGTAACATGATCAATATGTCTATACATGTTTGTCCATACATAATGTAATATATGCGGCGACCAATTTCTAGTATAGACCACGTATTTCAAAACCTGCTATATTAAAACCATATTGTTTAACCAATAGTAGGGTACAGGCCCATGTAGCGACCTATGCGTATCGTTTGCCTACGTATGCGATAATCAATACTGAAAATCTTTATGATATCGAAAACCAAAGGGAAACCTTAAGGAATAAATAAAGCGTTTCCTATATATAGGTGCACATCACGAAAATATACAGATATTAAAATCAATATAGGCACGTAAACCTAAAAAGTTGACCGAAGGACGTGTATAAGTATAAGCTCGATACGATCCATATATAATGACGTACCAGCATTCCCTGATGTTAGTACTATCTTTACCTAGACAAAAGGAACAAAACGCATCAAAACTTAAAGTGTATATCATTAGAGGCCAAAATCGGCGTCAATGATATTATACTGATGTTCGCTTGATCTGCACGCAATTCCATGATATATTATTGGTCAACCCTCCATGGGCTCAATATATAACGAGTTATTGTTTATGTTTCAGATCAGTATGTAACAATAGAAGTCAACACTTTAAAGAAGAAGGGAGAAGAGGGGGATGAAGCGAACAAAAATGAATGAAATCCAGTAAAGCCCAAGTTATACTCAGAAGGTGTTCTTAGGGATATATGTATATAAACGGACAACTATTATGGATGTTCTCACGATGTCCTCTAGTCATTAATGGTAAATTCATATGGCTAGTGGAGTTTCTTTTTGAAAAAGGAAGAGAATAATAGTAATGGCCACCAAGGGTTATCTGCAACTAGTTTAATAATAGGATGAGGAGAGCAGACATGGAAGAAAATAATATAATAAGTAAATTTTATCGAGTATATCAACCCAAATATCCAACAGTTGTAAAAACTAAAAATCATATCCAACACAAAACAAAACCAGCTGTGTGAAACAATATCAGTCCAAGTGTCCAACTATAAAAAGTAATGCATTTCCCCATCCGTATTATGGCCCAGACTATTCGCTCTCAAACGACAAATCCATTTGGATTCTTTCTGTCTCAGCAACAGATCCCTGTTGCCACCTCTCTTTGGTTTCGGAACATGTTCAATTGCATGGAACCAGAATTCCAAATCATCAGGATGTTCATTAGCGTAATGGTTAGTAATTGGGTATCTGGTGTCTTTGGATCTTATTGCCCTTCTATGTTCCTGGATCCTGAGTTTTAAAGCCCGAATGGTACTCCCGACATAGATTATACCACAGCTACATCCCAAGACATATATCACATATGTCGTATTGCAGTTTACAAAGTTCTCAATTCTGTACTCTCTCGAGCTATTGTAACAGAAGACGGATGTTTTATTCCTGCCTAAAGGGCAGACATTGCACATTCCACATGTGAAGAATCCCTTTGGTTTCTCCGGTAACCATGTTTGGGTTCTTTGATGAGAGGTTACATAACTAGGACAGAGTGATCTTTTCAGGGACATTCCCTTTCTGTATGTAATAGAAGGTCTGTTGTTAATCACATCTCTTAGCCCTGGGACCCCCACTAAGAGATGCCAATGCTTTCTGAAAATATTGAAGATGGTATTACTATGGGAAGTGTATTGGGTTATGAACCTAACCTTGGTGTCAGTTACATGCATTTTCTTTTTGTCCTGTAATGTCGTATTCCGATCCATCCTACTGACCCTAAGTTCGGCTCTATCCAGAGTTGCCCGATCGTATCCCCTTTTTGCAAATCTGCTTTTGGTGTCTTCAATATGTGCATGAAACATATCTTCCTCACTACAATTCCGTCTGACCCTCACCATTTCACCAAAGGGAATGTTCTTCTTTACAGAGTGAGGGTGTGCACTGTTTGCGTGCAGCACAGCGTTACACGCAGTTTCCTTCCTATATAGTGTACTTTGTATTTGCCCATGTTTGATGTAAAAAGTAATATCCAAGAAGTTGATATGCTCCTTATGATGAGTCATAGTAAATTTTACATTGTATGTGTTGTTATTCAAAAAGGATACATATTGATTTAATTGGTCAATCGACCCGGACCACAGGCAAATCACGTCATCAATATACCTCCCCCAGTACACGATGTAATTGGTCCAGGGGGAGGCATTCCATAATAGTTGTCCGTTTATATACATATATCCCTAAGAACACCTTCTGAGTATAACTTGGGCTTTACTGGATTTCATTCATTTTTGTTCGCTTCATCCCCCTCTTCTCCCTTCTTCTTTAAAGTGTTGACTTCTATTGTTACATACTGATCTGAAACATAAACAATAACTCGTTATATATTGAGCCCATGGAGGGTTGACCAATAATATATCATGGAATTGCGTGCAGATCAAGCGAACATCAGTATAATATCATTGACGCCGATTTTGGCCTCTAATGATATACACTTTAAGTTTTGATGCGTTTTGTTCCTTTTGTCTAGGTAAAGATAGTACTAACATCAGGGAATGCTGGTACGTCATTATATATGGATCGTATCGAGCTTATACTTATACACGTCCTTTGGTCAACTTTTTAGGTTTACGTGCCTATATTGATTTTAATATCTGTATATTTTCGTGATGTGCACCTATATATAGGAAACGCTTTATTTATTCCTTAAGGTTTCCCTTTGGTTTTCGATATCATAAAGATTTTCAGTATTGATTATCGCATACGTAGGCAAACGATACGCATAGGTCGCTACATGGGCCTGTACCCTACTATTGGTTAAACAATATGGTTTTAATATAGCAGGTTTTGAAATACGTGGTCTATACTAGAAATTGGTCGCCGCATATATTACATTATGTATGGACAAACATGTATAGACATATTGATCATGTTACTCCCATGGTGTTCGAGTACTGAAAACCTAGCAAAAGAATCGCTTTAGTGAGGATATTATTATTGTAATTTAAATATGGGACCGGTTTGCACATCGAATTTCCTATATCTGTTTAAGTGACTTATATATATGCGGGTTTAACTAATACGAGATTGAACCCTATGTATGGGAACTCCGTTCCAAAATGGCGCCCGCAGAGGTGAAACAAGCACTAAGATTTGTATTTTCGCCTGTAAACATCGAAATTCACCACGTGACATGGGGGCTAGGCCTATTTAAGACGGCTGATCTATGGGGTAGGGTTTCACTGGTGACACGAGATAGCGCCCTTTTTTGAAAGGTAAGACGAGATCGCTATGTTATGTGTGGAGGGGAGTGTAATGGTGTAACATCACTTTTACACTTTGAAAAACGCTTTCATCGTTTGCTATATTTGGGCGAACTATATGAAAAAAAGAAACGTTTTTACTGAATTATAGACATGAGCGTTGTTCTTTGCTCGTGTATATATGTCCTTTGCTGGGATTTTCGCCGCTACCGCCCCAATAGTTCGACAAGTTGATAGCTTGATGGGAGGTAGATAGGGACAGCTACATGTCCAAACTAGTGAAAATAATGTTGATTATTCGCATGTTCAAAACGCTTCTGATGCTAAATATTTTTTGCACACAATTAGGTGGGACCCTCCGGTCTTTAAAGCGGCCGTATGCATTTTGTTAATAACTACATTTCTAAACTGGTGAATATAATGTTGATCGTTCGCTTGCTCAAAACGCTTCTAACGTTAATATTCTATGCGCATAAGTAAGTAGGACCCCCCGGTCTTTAAAGCGATGTAATATATCATGGTGATAACCATAGTTTTTATTTTTGTGATACGTTAGCACCTATTGGCATGAACAATATGCAATAGAATTTATCAAAACACTTTTTCTAAACCATAGTGGACTCCTTTGACACCGTGTGTGTTTTTTATATTACCCTTCTAGAATGATGGAGCCTGTACTGTGGGCATAAATATACGACAACAAGGTCGTCTTACTTCTTTTCGTGAAACATATAAATCGGACGTAAAGGGTCTTGATTAATTGAATGTTGGACTAGCCGGTGATATTTCAATAAGAACCTCTACATCTGAAGAGGTAAGCCTTTTGTCATCCCTTTTTGTATGAATTAGATGGCTACTTGAGGAGATTGTGATTAGTCATGCCCGCAATAGGCCTTAATGGAATTCGTCTTTTGTCTTTTTTCTTTTCTTGGAAAACTACTATTCGTATTAGGTCACATATATTCGTATTACATTTAAAGGACGGCGGTGTTTCTTTTGGAATATATGGTGGCCGCTCCTTGGAGACATTCCATGGTAAGAATTGTTATCTTGAATTTTACATTATCTTCTTTTGTTATATAGATTTTTTCTTTATTTCTTTTTCTATATAGATCATCTTCTTTTTGAGGTAGTGTCTTCGGTATTAAAAGGATTTTCTTCTTTAACTCTACCAATATATCTGATTATTAATTATTATTTTTTAGAGTTCCTTTCACACTTACAAATTGATTCAAAGGAGTTCTCTTCATATAACATTGGACAGCACATGTAGGTGGGCGTAACACACTAAGTCCTGTCCGTGAAACTAAGCAGAATATATATGTGTTTTCTGTGGTGTTTTCTTAAACCTTTTGTGATATATATGTGTTTGATTAAATTGTATGTTGTTTGGTTTTTATATATGTGTATGTAAATGCAATACATGTTTGATTCATCTTTTGTATGTAACTATATATTTGTCAAAATTTGAAATTGAATTTTTGTGTTCGTTGAGGTGTGTTTATTAATTTATATGGTAATATGTAATTATGTCATTTTTCTATGTAGTATTGGCTATGTAGTTTGTTGTGTTTTATGGTGTATTTTATGTGTTTTTATACATATGTATGTTTTTATCTATGTTTTCTCACAGCCCTGACGAAGTTCGTAGAGAACGAAACGCGTTGGCTGAGTCTGTTTTTTGAAAATTGAATGGAAATAAAAGAACAACAAATTGGATTTAGTGAAAAGACTTTTTTCCTTGGTGCACCGTCTTTGTGTAAAAAGTTTGTATATCTGGTTTTCCAGTAGAGCAAAAGTACGGCATGCTCTGGACGTGTTTTTGCACCTTCTTAAAATTTATGTATTGATTTTGGATTTGGTGTGCTTAACTGTGGTCAGCCGTACGTTCTTTTTGTTTACAGCTTCCAGTAAGCACCACTGACTGCGTTGCAGAGTGGTGGTCCAGGCCATGTCACTTTTTACACCTCTCTGCAACGTAGCTCTGTGACACTTACTGGCGGTACCTAGTGGGTTAGTTTGACCCTAGGGACCCTTAGGATTCAAGGGGACTTAATCTCTCAACTTAGAACGGCCACAGGGCGCATTTACACAGTGGTGAAGGGAGGGGACGGGGCCTGAGGTGACGTGTGCAAACACGCCCTGTGGCGCATTTTAAGTTGGGGAAATAATACCCTTTCAATCCTGAGGGACCCTGGGGACCAACAAGCTCACCAGGTGCTTCCAGTAAGCGCCACTGCTCTGCATTGCAGAGAGATGGTGCAGGTCGTACCCCTTTTTACACCTCTCTGCTGTGGCGCTTACTGGAGGTACCTAGTGGTCTAGTTGGACCCTAGGGAACCTCAGGATTCAAGGGGACTTAATCTCCCAACTTAAAACGGCCACAGGGCGTGTTTACACAGTGGGGAAGGGAGGGGACGGGGCCTGAGGTGACGTGTGCAAACACGCCCTATGACGCGTTTTAAGTTGGGGAAATAATTGCCCTTCAATCCTGAGGGCCCCTGAGGGCTAACTAGCCCATCAGGTGCTTCCAGTAAGCACCACTGAGCTGCGTTGCAGAGAGGTGGTCCAGGCCATGCCACTTTTTACACCTCTCTGCAACGCAGCACTGTGGCGCTTACTGGAGGTACCTAGTGGGCTAGTTGGACCCTAGGGACCCTCAGGATTGAAATGAACTTAATCTCCCAACTAAAAATGGCCACAGGGCGTGTTTGCACAGTGGTGAAGGGAAGGGACGGGGCCTGAGTTAACATGTGCAAACACGCCCTGTGGCGCATTTTAAGTTGGGGAAATAATTCACCTTCAATCCTGAGGGACCCTGGGGGCCAACTAGCCCACCAGGTGCTTCCAGTAAGCGCCACTGCGCTGCGTTGCAGAGAGGTGGTCTAGGCCTTGCCCATTTTTACATCTCTCTGCAACGCAGCTCTGTGGTGCTTACTGGAGGTACCTAGTGGTCTAGTTGGACAATAGGGACCCTCAGGATTCAAGGGGACTTAATCTCCCAACTTAAAACGGCCACAGGGCGTGTTTACACAGTGGGGAAGGGAGGGGACGGAGCCTGAGGTGACGTGTGCAAACACGCCCTGTGGCGCGTTTTAAGAGGTAGTTTTAATCCCCCTGCCCTATTATATACTAGGGCCTTACAGAGGAGGTCAAGCTAATCACAGGGGGACCCCAACACATAGTGTTCCCTAGTGTATGTAGGTGTTTTCACTGTATTCTAAGTGTCTTTTAACATAGCATTGGCTCTAGGACTGGTTAGTCAGACTCTGTTACCACCAGTATCCGTCTGAGAAAGTTGAGGGTACAGGATGATTTTGCAACAAGGCTTCTTTCTGCTCTTCTGTTTGTTCTTTCTGCACGTTATCCTTCTTCCTACACTTTTCTTCATCTTTGAGGACTTCTGTTGCTTCTTTCTGTATTTCTTTTTTTTCTTTCTGTGCGTTTTTTCTTCTTTCTTCACATGTCCTATCTCTGTAGGCATAGTTAGAAATTAGCATTTAAAATTCACTGAAAAAAACATAGGTTTCAGGCACGTTATAGTAAGGAATTAGCATTTAAAAAACCTTAGAAATTCACTGAAAAAACCATAGGTTTCAGGGGCGTTATGGTTAGCTGGACTTTTTCACTTGTACAAAACCATTGAAATTCCCCCGTTATAGTTAGTTCAGCTAACTATAACTCGTGCGCCCGCAATGCACTGCTGATGACGTCACATATTACATCACTCATGACATGGTCAGTGACATCACTCATGACATCACTGATGACATCTCAAATGACACCACAGATGACATCACTGATGACATCATTCTTGTGATAGTGTGGCAGACCGCCTCTCACCCTAATATAACCTTTGATACACACATTCAAAAATAGAAACTAAAATTTTCAAAACAATGGACATACCAATACCAGTTACAACAACCTATTCAGTAATTCTAAGATCCACATACACATCCACTCATTCACCAACAGTCCTATACAGTCACTCATACATGTACTCACTCATCATATGTACTCATACACCTATACATCCTGTTACACAACGCCACTCATCCATAGAGTTACTCACACACATAGTCACTCATGCTAATAACGAATCAAACATCCATTTACTTGCATATACAGTTATACACACACTACCACACTTACTTCTACAGAAACTTACACATACTTAGTCTTTTAAACAGTCGCTTATAGAAACACATACTTATTCATACAGGAACTCTTTCAATCTCTCACTCTCACATATACTCACTTATATACACCAATAGTCACATATACTAGTTTAAGGCATATATAGTTACTCATAAAGACACTATTGAGACAGTCATTCACTCACTAACAAACCCATGCACACACTCATCCACCCATACAGTCCTGCACACATGCTGTCTTCAACACATACAAACAGTGAGTCACTCATTCATGCACCTATGCACACGTAATACCCCCCACCGAACCATACAGACACTCATACTGATACTAAAAAAAACAGCTAATAACCTATATAGACACTCATGTAGCTACTCACCAAACCATGCAGCCACTTATACACAAAGTGAGAGACTGATACAGATATTTACATATTTAAACATTGCTCACTAAGCCATGTGTTCACTAAGATACACTTAATCAGTCAGTTATACAATCAATTTTTCAAAAACAAATCATCCATTTAGACACTTATATACCCATTTATTCTTCCATCGACCTTGAGATATACATATATAAAATATATTTAACTTTCAGAAAAACACACATTCACTGGATGATGTCATCAGTGATGTCATCAGTGATTTCATCAGTGATGTCATTTGAGATGTCATTAGTTATGTCATCTGTGATGTCACTGACCATGTCATGAGTGATGTAATATGTGACGTCATCAGCAGTGCATTGCGGGCGCGCAAGTTATAGTTAGCTGAACTAACTATAACGGGGGAATTTCAATGGTTTTGTACGAGTGAAAAGTCCAGCTAACTATAACGCCCCTGAAACCTATGTTTTTTTCAGTGAATTTATATATATATATATAAATTCACTTAAAAAACCATAGGTTTCACACATGTTATAGTTAGGTGGATATTTCACTCATAAAAAACCAATGAAATTCCCCCGTTATAGTTAGTTCAGATAACTATAACTCGCGCGCCCGCAATCCACTGCACATGACGTCACATATTACATCACTCATGACATGGTCAGTGGCATCACTCATGACATCACTGATGACATCATCCTTGTGATAGAGTGGCGGTCGCGCGAGTTATAGTTATCTGAACTAACTATAACGGGGGAATTTCATTGGTTTTTTACAAGTGAAATATCCACCTAACTATAACATGTGTGAAACCTATGGTTTTTTAAGTGAATTTGCAAGGTTTTTTAAATGCTAATTCCTAACTATAACGTGTGTGAAACCTATGTTTTTTTCAGTGAATTTGTACGGTTTTTTAAATGCTAATTTATTTATGTATTATTATTTTTTTTATATATTTATTTTACAATAAACTACGTATTAAAAAAATTTTTTTTTTTTTTTTTTGGTTTTCACCCTGCGATTTTAAAAAAAAAAATTTGGGGGGGGGGGTTTCAGGGTGCGCGCACTGTGCGCGCACCCCCGCGATTTAAAAAAAAAAAAAATTATTTTTTTGCCTTCGGGGTCCTTCAGGGACCCCCTGACAAAGGCTAGGGGGTCAGGAACTCTCTACCCTGCCCCCTTTTCACGTTCGCCACCTTCCTTTTTTACTCTCGCACTGAAAACAAACAAAATGGCGGCCGACACTTCCTGATTTCGACCGATTCGAACGTTGACTAACATGTAACCACCAATCAGAATTACGCTCGCGCACGTTAGGGTGCTCGCACGGTGCGCGCACCCTGCGCGCGTATAGATATTGATATGCTTTTAAATGCTATTTTCTCCTGAAATACTGAACAGATTTACACCAGACCTGCAAAAGGCACTTCCTTGACCTTATGGCTACCTCTCTGCCAAATTTCAAGTAATTCTGTTCAGCCGTTCGGGCTGTAGCTGCGACTAAAGGTCCTATGGAAAAATGCATGGGCAAAACGCGTTTTGGGACCCCCCTTTTTTCTCGGCCCCCGCTTGACGAATCACCCCGAAACTTTCAGGGTAGGAGCTGAACGGAGCGCCCCATTAGTTTTGAAAATTTCGCGAGGATTCGTCAACTGGCGCCAAAGTTATTCAAAATAGAATTTTGAGATTTCCTATGGAAACACGGTCCTAACTATAACTATCTACTGGCGACCGCCAGTAGATAATATATATATAATATATATACATATATACATATGTATATATATATATATATATATATATGTAAAGCCACAGTCCTGCCACACAAACTGCACTGAGGGTTTTTTTTTTAAGCAGGTACGGACCACGGAAAGAATCTCCACCAAATCCAAAGAGCGGTTTCGCAGTTCTTTATTAGTGTAAGGATCACCACAAAGTGAAACAGACGAGTGTCTGCCCCAGACGCGTTTCGATCGCACACAGCGATCTTGATCACCTGACGCTCCGGTGACGTCTAACTACTTAAATATCAAGTGTGACCAATCCAAACAAGGGACTGGTCAAAGGTCAGTGCATAAAAATAAATAACAGACTGTTGCAGTGAGATTTGTTTGGAGGATAGACTAAATATAAAAAAAATCATTCACGAGGATCACAGAAATATATCATAAATAGATTTTGATGCAACAATATATAAATAGGTGAAAAAGTAAGTCCCTTGTAAAAATAGATGAATATTAAAAAGAGATTGTAGACTCATTCTATGTACATGATAAAATCCTAAATGAGAACATATAAATGTACACATACCATGAAAACGATTTTAAAGCACACTAAATGTAGATTCAAGGTCAATGCCCGTATTAAATAAAGTGCGTTTTTGCAGAGCAAGTTTGTATCTCCATAATTTGTTTTCAAGAAACGTTGTTTAAACAATCCAAATGGACATGATCAACAACACATACCTAGCATCAAAATACAATAAGTATAATCAGTGCAAACCTTGAGTAAAAACTTTGCATTAACAACTGTGCAAAAGTGCAAAAAGTGCATAAACAATATATTTTCTCACCCTATATACACTAGTATATAAAAAAATGTGTAGTGAGACTGCAAAAAGTCGCAAAATACTGATGTAATACAACCAATGGTTGTGATCAAAGGGCCAGTGCTAGATTGAATAAAGTGACAGTGACAAAAAATACAGTACATATATATATATATTTGTACATGAAGTTCAAATGGTAGCCATGGTATGTAGCTTGAAAAAAATAACATCATTATATTCAATTGTATCACTGGGTACTGGATTCCCAAATAACATACAGTAAGTACCGTTTGAGCAAATGCTGTGCTGTTCTTCAAAAAAGGAGAGAAAACTTAAGATTCTGATCCTTGCGCCAAAACGGTAACTGTAAATTACTGTGTGCTTTTGCTGATTGTGAATGGCAGAAAAATTATGACAACACTGAGTTAAAATTTTGCTACAACAAGATTCTATGGACGAAGAATCAAGTATTTTACAGACCTATTTAACCCTTGGTGACATGACTCTATTGGGGAATTCAATTTTCACTGAAGGTGCCCTTGCTGACATGGCAGAAGCACCTCTGGTGAAAATGTAAGGCCGACCTGGCCATCATATCATGGTGACCTCTGTGCAGTCTTTTGCTTTACAGAAAAAAATACTCAAGGAAGGGAATTTATTTCTCTAAAACAAAATAGCAGTGGCTTTGGTGGACTTGAGGGGGGTCATTTTCATTTCAGGGCAGTCACAAACAGAAAAAAGCAGTGTTTTTTCTGTGGTTAGATGTATAGCCGGTGGTCCTCTGATGGATGGACTGCTCGTAAGGGTTTTCTAAAGGCAGAGTCAGCTGAGGTTTCGGTGTGGGAAACCTAGCGGTGCCCACACCTCCATATGAGTCACAGGGACTAAAACTGGGGTGGAGGGGGCATCCACCAAATTTTGGCTAATGAACCACTACTTCCCTAATTTATGAGAGATATGCATATCCACAGGCGAGAAATAAGGGCGGTGCGGAATCTCGGCGTCCCTCGAGACAGAGATTGAAGCTTACCATGGACTCCTTGTTTTTATGATTAGCTGCGCTTTTTCTCTGATTTGGTTATGAATCGTTGCTATCCTTTCTCGTTGTGGCATTTTGAGGTACTTGAAGCTTTTTGTGGTTTGTTACTATTCTTTTTGACGGGAGTACTTACTGCAACACGCTGTGGACGACAAATTGGATTTTACTTGACTTATGACTCTTGAGCTTTGAAAAAGTCACAAGATGACGAAATATGTGTTGGCTGTGCTTCATCTGGACACTACAATATTAATTAAGGCTGTGCATCATCTTGACACAATGGATTGTTCAACAACAATTTCATTTATGTGTTAAAATAAAATGGTACAACTCTGTTTGTTAAGAAGTCCACAACCAGCACACTTTGGTAGAGGCAGAAAATGTGTTTGTCCGGTACAGTCACCACTCAGCTCACCTGTACATGAAGAAAGAAGGTTCTCTGTTGGTGGTTAGCGATAGAATCTGGTGATTTTTGTCTGTGTCTCTGGACTTCTTGCCCTGGCTCGAGGCTCATACACAGGCAGTGGTAGCCACTTCTGGGTCATTGAGTACAAGGTCTACAGTGCAAGAGTCTTAGTGTTACCTCACTCAGGTGGGCATCATGCAGCTCCATATTCAGGAAGCACAGCAGCTGTGCCAAGATTTGTCTCTTTTAGTTTAGCTCTACTCTAAGCTGATGTGGGTCCCAGCGTATACCCATAGTCCTTGGCAATTGGGCCCTTGCCAATTATTGGCAATGCATCCAAGCAGTTTGAAACCCGACAAACAAGCATGGGGCAGAGTTTCCCATCACAAAGAGGTTTGTGGGTAGGACACTTCTTATCCTATTCCCAGACTTGGGAGGTGGTTCCTAATGGACATGAGGCAGGTTCAGTCTCCAGGCTAGTCGTTTTTCTCTGTGGGCATCAGCACCCTCATTTTATTTCTGGAAAGTGTTTTCAATCATTTAAAGTTAACCCTAATAACATATGCGGTGACGGTGATTACTCTCCCATCCGCACTTATTTCGATATTGTCAATTATTGTTGCAAAAGCAATGCGCGTAACGCTTGTTATCATCTCCATTCATAAAAAGTAAAGACGATGGGGGTCATTTGCCACACATCATTGGACTTAATTTATATGGGAGGACTGGAGACATAACTCCTGAATGCAGCTAGTGCACCTCAAAAACTGTATAATGCCACCACTAGCCAGGAACTGCACAAATATTTTGAGGTCTGCTTTACTCTTGATTGTACATGGTGATGAGACCAATTTAGGGTCCCTTATTCTTAAGGCCCACATAGGGTGTCCTTCATGGGCCACAGATCTAGAGCTTGTGGGCTTCTTAGGGATTAGGGGTCCCTCAAAGTGAGGTAAAGAAGATGAATACAGGGAATCCCCCCGGATTAGGGAAAAATGGCATGGTTGGGACAGCTGCACAGATGGCCAGGAACTTTCATCCTTACAGTCACCAATCAATAAATACAGTGGATGATTTGATTGAAATGAGTCCCATTTTTCATATTCGGCAAGTTTGGACTGCTTCACTCATCCCCATTCAGTTGTGCTTGCAGCAACTGGTTTAGGGTTTGAAATCTATGGCAACAGCGCAGTGTGCAGTATGGTCAATTATGAAGTTCTAATGTTTGTATATTGTATGTTTGCAGGTTATATATTTTCTCTCTTGATTGAAAATGGGCCATTGAAAATCACCATGATTTACTGTTTGATGAATATCTGAAGTGATGTTTTTTTTTAAAGAATCTATGAATGTGCAATGAACACATGTGTGTTTGAAAGTGAGAGTAAAACGTTGGAGCTGTAAAGTGTTGTTAAAAGCAGCAGATTCTTTGGGAGTCACTTGACTTCTTCTCTATTGGTGGTTCTTCTTCACTGGTAAAGGTGATTTAAAGAGCTACCCATGACTTCGGAAGGTTTGTCCCTGCTGCATCGATGCAGCTCTCAGTGATGTCTGCTGGTATCTGACTTCCTTTCCTGCCTAGAGAAATACACATAAAAAGGAGTGTGCCGCATTTGTTTGGACCTTCATGTAACTTGTTCTCTGTTGCTCTTACTTCTGTAGAGATCAAGTTGATATCTTGGAATACATGTCCAGTGCTTAATTTAAAAAAATCCTAAGTGCGAGTGTGAAAATATTTCTCAGAAGCTTGCCGGTGCCACTGCTGAATGCCAGGGTTGCAAAATGCCAAAGCACGATCACACCTCAGGCTTTTTTCTTCCAACAAAATAATCTCACTTCCCTTTTATGTCACTCTTAGACATTGTCTTTCTTCCCTTATTTCTCCCTTTGTCCGATTTACCCATATTTCTCTTTCTTCTCCTTTCCCACTTTGCTGCCTCTCTCTCGGTTGCTCTGGGCCAGTCTGATGATTAAGAATAAGTCCTGATCCTGAAAAAACAGTGCTGGCGGATCCCACCTCCAAACACCAGTTCAAGTTAAGCACTGTTTGTGCCTACAGCAGATGTTGAGAAGTTCTTTCCGCTGCCTTCCCAGATTTTGTCTCTATCCCCTTGCTAAGTAGAATGCATATACCAAGGAGCTTGTGCTGAAACAGCGGGTCAGACGTGCAGTACCCTCCTCAGGCAGTAGGCATCATCAGGCATTAGTTACTAATTGTAAATAAAAGTCAAAACTAAACATGCACAACTCACAAAAGGACTGTTGCCTGAGGCTGTGCACAGTAGTAATAAAGCGGCAAACCATAAAACTTTTGCGTATTTGTAAAATCCATTTTTTCTTACCATGGCTTTGTTTCATACGCGTTTGCTTGCAATATTTATTACATTTCAGTCTCCATTGGCGTCTGAGCCTCTTGACACATCTTGAACCTCAGTGTGTTGACTAATTTGTTCAGTGTTAAGGTGTACATGTAAGCCCTTCTCACATGGCAAGCAACATTGTGCAATACAATCAATCAATCTGTCAGCAGGACTTGTAGAGCGCATCTTGTCACCCCGGGTCTCAAGGTGTTGTGAGGTTGAGCGATCCTCGGTGGGAAAGAGGTGGATGGTCGAAAATTTGCTACAATGATTTTGCCTACTGTTTCTAGGGAGTATTGGAACTCCTTGTGATCACGACTTTTGAAGTGTAGCATAAGGTTGCCAAAAGTGAGCACAATGATGGCTGGAGTATGTGTTTATGACCTGTTGTAATCCTGTTAAGGGGAGGTGGTTGGACCTCAGAAGGGGATGAAGAGATGGGGAGACGAGGAATACCTGGCGACACCTTCAACAAAGACGATATATTGTTTTACAGTTATTACCATGATCATGCTGCAGCCATTGTCATGTTATAGAAACTTGCAGAGTGCAAACTTTGCTCAAAAAGAGCATCCTGGTGCTGTAGCTAGTGAATATTACAATCCAATCTTATTATTCAAAAAGCAAGGTCTTAGAAGCCTTCCTGCGGAAGGTGACCACTCGTTTCCACCAGAGTATGAGGGAGAATGTTCCCATGCTTGGCTGTTAAATATCTAAAGTTCCATCCTCCTCACTGGGATTTAGTGTTCTCAGGGAATGGCAGGTTATGATCAAAGGCTGACCAAAGAGGATGCCTTGGATTGGATCTGCGAAGCTCCTCCTATAGGTAGAGAGGGCCTCTTTTGTAAACTGCCTGATGGACCATGCAGAGAGATTTAAAGAAGATTCTCTTCTTTACAGGGAGCCAATGGAGGTTCTGCCGATAGGCTGATACATGATCTTGTCTCCTTAGCCCAAAGATCAGACGAATTTTGCAATGCCTAAGTAAAAACTATTACAGTAGTTGATTCTTGTCATGATTAGGGCTTGATTAAACATCTTTCGACATTCTTGGGGCTTTAGTACATTGTTGTCAATACAGTTACCTGTTGGTGAGAGGCAGTCCTTGTGTTTTAGACTACTCTGCTTCTTCCATACATACATCCAATCAATGCTACTATCATGGGTGTATTGAAATGGGATGAAGATGCAATTTAATATTTTTGTGAAGCAAATCTACAGGTACACATGCATTCCGACTAGAAGATAGTTGAGCTTGCCTAGTAGACTTCGAAAGCCCTAGCCACCAACTGACGTGCTATTGTTGATGACAGGAAAATGACAGGAAAATGTAGCTGTTGTGGGTGTACCCAGGAAAAGCAGCATACCCATCATTCAAGCAACCCTTGTCATCACAGGCAGCTTACACTATGATAGATGGCTGCCTGTATCTGGCGCATAAATGCTGTTCCTGTAGCCAGATAACTGAAGAGCTGAATGGATGTAAACAATGTTGCAAGGAAAGTGGGCAATGGCAGGGAGTTGTCCTGCCATTCGTTGATTTTACATCAGTGACTGTGGCATGGTAAATTACTGGTGCACTTGGCTGGTGATAAATCCCAGTACCCGGTAAAAGCACAGTGTTGGGCTTGCATAAGAAAATACCCGCCATGTGAGCATATCGAAAGGCCCAGTGGCCAGTGAGTGGAGTGCAGCCATTTTTTCAACATGGCAGGACTAGCCTGGCAGCAGACTGATGGTGAAAAGTGTGCCTCATAACCTGCCAGAATGTCAAGGATCACATTAAGATAAAAGTGGTACCTTGCCAGTAGGGCTTCCATGAATGCACACAAGATGTTGATCCTCTACCTTTAAATTCTCTCTCCACCTTAAGTACTATGTGTTCCTCAAAATGAGACATATGGCTTGCTTTGGTTTAACAACAACTTGCTTTATATGTGAAAATGTTTTGTGTGACTGGTTGATGCTGTAATCAGTTTCACTGCTGATGAGTTTGATGTACTCATTACTGTTCAATCATCTGCCCCTTGCATCAGGAGATGTGTTGAATGGGAATGAAGCCTTCTTACTATATGTGTTCTCTACTATTTCTGCCTGTGTTTACTGTTGTGTGCTTCTGTTGTTTTATTAACAAAATAATTGTTATTTATATTTTTTAATACATTCAACTTTTTCCATTTGGGCTTGTGTTTTTTACTACCACCATTTATTTTTATAAGATTCCCTTGCAGTGCCAGTGACTGGCCATGTGTGATAGGTGACTTGCTCCAAGACTTGGCTGGAGAAGGTTGTCTGTTTGGGCCGTAGTATTGGATGTACCTGAAAATTTGGTGAATAGCATTTGACTTATTCTTTTGTAGGTTTACCTCTCATTGTTTTACAGATATGTCCCATGTTCTAACCACTCCTACTCGCATTACCAGATGACAAAACGTGTGGTCACGTGACTGTTTCTTAAAGCCGCTGTCCGCTCCAGGAGGTTGACGTTTTTAGATTAATTTTAGTATATTGCTGAATTAGAACTTGACTCGGTTATAATCTCGGTTTTGTTCATCCCAGCCTGTTTTTATCCAGACTGTTAGTTATTAATATCTCATACCTGATGATTTTATGTATTTTATTTGTGTTTTAATTACTCGTATGTATTCTATTGCTATTTTGCACGTCTTTCATGCTTTTTAAAGAAAACTCTGATTCTGATTCACTCCTACTTGACTTTCCCACGTTTACACCAAAAATATACACCTCTGACTGTGGAGTTTCAGAAGCTTGTGGAGGAGAACTACACACGTGAGAGGTAGTAGTGGTATGGGCTGGTGCACACATCTCCACCTGACCTTAGCGGAAAGCATTTTTGCAACCACTCACCTTTGCTTCCTCCACATTTATTCCCAAAACATAGACCCCACATCCAGAGTTCTGCACACTCATGGTGGAGAGCTCCACATATCAAAGATAGGAGAGTCATAGGCACATATCTCTGCCCAAACCTTAGAGAAAAGCATTTGTGAGTACGGAAAGTAGTACTCAGGAGTACTCAAAAAGCTTTAGTGAACAGACTCAGCTGTGCTCTCAAATGATAATTCAAAATGGAACAATTTATTTTGCTCAGACCTTGCCTTGAACTCAACTGTTCATGGGAGCCTCGCAGACTGCGGAAACATTTTCTATCAGAAGTTTTATAAACTGCATTGCCTCATCATTTATGCCGTCCAATTGAGCTATTATTTTTTACTGCCTTCCTCGCCCTCCATCACAGGAATTTATAGAGATAACCATGACCACAATTTTTTGTTTACTGAAGGAAGTGGACGTTTCCAAATGTGACCCAGACTTTGCCTATGGCCAGATCTACCAGGGCACTCTGTCAGACCCAAACCAAAAGCTCTATTCACAAAGCCATTTGTGCACTTAAGTTCATAGTAGGTGTCCATTTGGTTTGCTTTACCAGTTCTAATTTAAGTTTGAAATTCGGAAATGGAAATTCATGATTTTAAATTGATTTTCTCACATATATTTTATGAGTATAGTGTGATAATACTTGTGAGTAAATCTGCTCTCTATGGCGGGGACTGGGCATTCGGTGTAGGAACACTGCAAAATAGGTGATCACTGGCAAACCTAAGATTCGTCGGCTCAAACTTCTGCAAGTCGCATTCCCACCGTCTATACTCTCAGAGATTTGCGTATGGCAGGAGTAAATCGTTATTGAGGTTAGGAAGGTAATGAGAATGTTTTAGATGTGAAGATGACAAACAAAAAAAAAAGAAAGGATATTCAGGAAAAAATTCAATGACCCTCTTGGGAAAATAGTTATTGTTGGAGTTTCCAAGGCGCGCTCCAGAAATAATTTTCGTATTGCTAAAAATCAGAAATGTATTCGAGATATTTTTGTAACACACAGTATTAAGTTTGTCACTGAATGTTGCGAATCCAGTGCAAGCTGGCAGATTTTTATGTCAGAAATCATAATTTTAACAATTAGATTTGTAATGACATTAGTAGTGTCATTTTTTTCCTGCAAATTAAATGGTTAAATTACAAATAACTCATGTTTGATGTACTGCCTGATTCAGAACATGTTCTAAAAATGCAGATATCAAAAAAATCAAAATAACAATCAAACTTTATTGTCAGTTAATTAAAACCATACAGTAAAATAGCTTTGTGCCAAAAAGGAAAAGAAAAAACATAGAGGAAAGAGGCCAAAGCCTAAGTTGCTTTAAAAAACTCATGGGACTCCGAGGTGTTATCATATATGTCAGGGGGTACTTTATCCCATATAATGCATGGTCACATCATCACTTTTCCCACAAACCACCTAAAACCTTGGTGTGTAGCTTTTTCATATGAAAGAGCGAGAATGTTTGCAAACGTGAAGAATAAAATTACAACCCCTAGTGCAAAATTAAATGCTTCAAAAACCTCTTAGATATTTGTTGTAAACAGATATTAGAAACAGACTATTACAAGTCAGATTAAAAAAAAACTGCATTAGCTCAGAATAGGTAGAAACATGCAGACCTTTTCTCTACCTAAGGCGTGCAAAAAGCTTGTCATTGTAAGCTACTAAAATAGAGCAGAAGAAAGAAAAGCAACATTCCGTTTTTGTTGCTTTCAACAGCTGCTTCTATTATGCTCCGTGACCTGGCCTGCCATTCACCTCGGCTGCTGGCTCTGGCAGCAGGCATTGTGACATCAGAACTCGACTGTAATAAGTCATACTGGTCGAGCTATGACGTCTTTTCTTTATAATCGGTGACCGTGTGCATCACTAGTTTAGTTTGGCAGTTTTTGCAGAATTTCAAAAGTGCTTTAGATCAGAAAGCATCAAAGCTCTGTGAGTGGAAGAGAACTCTGTGAGCGGTGAGAGCCTGAAGCAGAAAGAGCCTCAACAATCCAACCACCAAAGTGAGGACTAATCTGAAAACAGCCATGTTTTAACTTGCTTACGGAACATCAGGTGCGAGATATGGCTCCTGATTTGTTCAGGAAGGAAGTTCCACAGCCTGCAGCCACCACTGTGAAAGCACGTTTTCCCCACCTGGCTTTCTTGCACTGCTGAATCACCTTCTTATATGTTCCAACAGATCTCAGAGGCCTCCTTAATTCATACCGATTCAGGGCCGTCCTTAGATAACTCGATCCCTGACAGTGGAGAGCATTGTGCGTCAAGCAAAGAGCTTTAAAGAACACCCGCTTCTTTACTGGCAGCCAATGAGAGAATCTCAATCCTTCCCTGACAGAGGAATGTTTAGATACTCCCAGGACCAGACATGTGGCCGCATTCTGAATGATCTGAAGCTTATTTAATGAGTATTGGTTGGCATTCAGATACAGGGCATTACAGTAGTCTAAGCAGGAGGTGATTAGTGCAATGACCACGGACACCATGAGCTCCTTCGGGAGAAGAAGCAGTATCGTCTTCAAGATCCCAATCGTCCAGAAGCAGAAGCTCACTGTTCTATTAACCTGGATGTTGAAAGTTAAGGTGAAATCAAAATTCACCCCCAGGTTTTTGGCCGACTGCTGCTGGAGCGGGTAAGGTTTCACATGTTTCTGGCTAACAGCGATTGGTCCAAATTGAGCTATGCACTTCAAATGCCACAATCTCAGTTTTCTCCCCATTCATCTTGTGTTGAAATTGTTTATTAGCATTTATTAAATATAAGACAATAAAAGCAATAAAATACAGAAATGTGCAATATGATAAAATAAATTACATTGGAAGTAATGCATAAAGTTAAATATTTATGAATTCATAAGGATGAAGACTGTATCTTATTTAAATACAAGTAATATAATAATATGATGAAAGGAGGATAAAAGAATTCAGTTGTGAATAAAACAATAAGCTATTTGATTGAAAACCTCTAATGATTTACGGTGAGATAAAAAGTAATTTTAAAGCAAAAAGGAGCAAGAACTTGATATAAGGTGAAGCATACAATTGCAAACGAATAAGTGAGAGAAAGACAGGAAATGTAGGTAGAAAGAAAGTGAAGAATAATAAAGGAGAGGTATCTTGAGCCAGTTCTCCTTCATCCATCTTCTTATTTTCAGCATACAAGCCCTAAACCTCTTTCGGCCACCTCTCCCCAGTTTTAGGAGATGGAAACGATGATCTGGGTGTCGTCCGCATAGGACGATACCTGGAAACCAAAAGAACGTAACAGTTTCACCAGAGGGGTGACCTACAAATTAAATAGGGTAAGACTTAAAGAAGACCCTTGGGGAACCCCACAGGGGAGCTGAGAGGGTGCTGCTCTAAAGTCTCTGCAGCTAACTGTGATCGTTCTATCCCTCAGGAAGGAATCCAACAACTTAAGGGCCATGTCTTTCTGCTCGGCCTGCTGCAGCCTTCGCACCAGCAATGATAGAGAATTGGTGTCAAAGGCTGCTGACAGGTCTAGCAAAACCAGGATAGCTGTGTACCCCTGGTCTACTTGCCTGCGAATAGAATCCACGGTAGCTACAAGTTCCGATTTGGTGCTATAATTGCTCCTAAACCCATTTCTGAGAAGGGTCCAAGAGCTCTTGAGCAAGGAGATACTTGGCTAATTCCTAGGTCATATGCTTTTCCAAGATCTTGGCAGGAGCAGGTAGCAAAGCGATCAGGTGCAGGTTTTTCAGATTGCTGGAGTCACCATCAGGCTTCTTCTTCAGAGGGATGACTACTGCCTCTTTCCAGCCCTGTGGGTACACCCCGGACTTTAGGACCTCCGAGTAGATCTTCTCATGGCCTCTGCCATAAGGTCCAGAACCAACTGCTGGACCCAAGTGGACAGGGGTCGTCCTATGTACCCGATGTGGTGCCACCTAACAGACAGGGTCATCCGGTGAACCCGATGTGGTGCCACCTAACAGAGTCTTGATTTTGGGTTCAGGCAGTGGGGAGAACCTGGCTAAGCATCTGGGGTTAGGTCGTTCTGAAGCTGCATCTTCCTCGCTGTAAGGCGACTGCATCCCAGATTCAATAGGGCAATGAGAGGGAACTGGGAAGTCTGCATTAATCATCATGATCTTATCTTTGAAGAACTCCTCCACCTTGTTGCAAAAAGCTTGAGAGTTTTCCGCAGCCTACTACATAGGAAAGGGACATAAGGGTGCACACCATATTAAAAAAGTATTTCAGAACAATGATAGCTGACTTGATCCTCTGGGAGAAGTATGCCGATTTCTCTTCTTTAATCATGCTTTAGTATTTGAGAGTAAGCTCCATGAGTTTGATCTTCTCTTAATACTCAGGAGCCAGTCTCTATCTCAGCTCCCGCCTCCTGCACTGTCTTTGGTGCTCCTTGAGCTTCTCTGAAAGCCACGGGGCAGATGTTTTTTTCCTAACCCTTGGGCCAGCTATCATCAGGGGGACAACTTCTCCTTCTGCCAACCTGACCCATTTATTAAAATTCTCACCAAGACATCAAATGTCTTTCCCTTGAATTTTTCTAAAGCTTTAGCAAACTCCCTCACCTCAATTTCCCCCAGTTTCTGACACTCCCATGGATTATAAAGAAATTAGAGACCTGCATTTATACAGGGATCACAGAATCCCATGTAATATAAAATCATTATTGCCTTGAATAGCTTTTCTTCGTTTCCCCACTTTAAGAGTTTTGCCCTTAGTAGATCTCTACTACTGCTTCCAAGACACTTTTAAATTCTATGAAGCAAAAGTATAGGCTGTTTTCACTTGTATTTGCCTTATAAGGGCTAATACTTTAACTTTGTCTTTAGTACCATACGCTGTCTTGAAACCCATGTGTTTAACTAGGGGAGCAAGATGTTTGCTGTTGTCCAGTTCATTCGGTCTTCCAACAATAGGGATGTAAAGTATATTGCATCTACGTCCAAAAGGGCAATTAATCTGTAATTGACTGGATCTTGTTTGCTGCCTTTTTTGTGTATTGAATGCAATTATGAACCTTGCCAAGAGATTGGTATTTTACCAGAATTGTTTATAAAATCTCTAGCCAGGACTTGTGTCTTAAATATTGCAGCAGCTATTCCATTTGACCCTGTTGCAGCATTATTTATTTATTTTTATTTTATTTGAAAAGTTTTATAGAGCGCAAACAAGACCCAAATGGGTATCAGAGCGCTGTACTGAGTAGTCTTCAGCCATTATACAAAACATAAAGGAGGTAAGTGAGAGTACAAACTGTGGGAAAAAATTCAAGAGTAACTAATAGGGTGTATCAGAGGCGCCATATAGCGCTCAGAGTAAAACATCATACAATAGAAGGAACCAAGATGTGCGATGAGCATCAAGGAAAATTAACAAAAGGGGATCAAGCAAAAATCAACAAATGATGCAGTTAAAGGAGCTATCGAGGACTGGGACAAAACATATAGAACATCAGTGAGAATACGTCAAGAATTTGGTTATTAACAAAAACACCTGAACATGATCAGTGCAATTAAAATGTGTTCATTAGTAGTCTTTTGACCAGTTTTATAAAGGAAGTAGTAGAAGGATTTGAATGATCTGATCTCGGATGGTAAGGAGTTCCAGATTCTAGGAGCAAGAACTGTGAACGCACGGTTATACAAACTTTTCTTTTTGAATCTTGGCGGTTTCAAGAGAAGGGTGGATGTACATCTGAGGGTCCTGTTAGAGCCCAATAGCTCAAGTTTATTTGCTAGGTAGTATGGGGTATTGTGGTGTATGACTTTATGAGTCAGACAAGCAATCTTGAGTCGGATTCTAGCTTCAATAGATAACCAGTTTAGCTGCAACAGGTCAGGTGAAATGTGATCAAATTTCCTAGATCCCGTTAAAAGCCTGGCTGAAGAATTCAAGGTAGCTCTGAGTGGGGCTAAGCTCTTCTCTACTCCAACTGAATGCAGGTAAAACTAGCTCTGGGGCTTCCCAAACAATTTAGAGATGCGTCCTTTTTATCTCTCTGGCTGTTTGAAAGTGCCAGGAAGGTTTTGTGTGAGTCGACCACCATTGATTCCTACAGATTTTGTGGATAAGTGAGTTTCCAATCTGTTTTAATATTAGGCTCATCTGACACACATAATTCTTTTAAATATGAACACCATTTTAGAGTGTTTGCATTGTTAGTGGCTGGAATACTTCCACAATTAGAAATCCTGTTGATTTAAACCCAGAAATCTGTTGAATTCAGGGAATGTATAAAGAGGCCCACTGTCTTTTTCTGCAGGTTTTACTTCCCAAGTTAACTTTTTCGCATTTCTGTGTGAGTTTGTCTTACTTCTTGAATTACATTTTCCCTGTTGTTTTTTGACAATTTTACCATTCTTGCTTTTCTGGCAAGTTTCAATTTTTTTGGCGTAGTGCTAATGAAAACTAGGATTTTTTTATAGTTCTTCTATTGCCTGTTGTATGTTCACAGTTTATTGATAATCGGAGTCACAGATTAAAGTTCAAAATACTTTATTCGGTTCATATATTAATAAACCATGAGAGCACACAATCATTTTACATTCACAGATATTCACATAGTTGAGCTTAAAAATGTATAAAACTACTTTACTACATTTCATTTTGAATTAAACTTAGAAGAGTACATCTTAAAACCATAAAACAGTCTTTATAATGATAGAATTAATCTTAAAGATACACATTTTATATTGAATAAAATTTCCACTTTTCTTAAAACAAATTCCCACAGTTAGGTCTTGGCTAGGTGGACAGGGTCAGATCCAGTATCATTCTAATGTTGGGCCACGTCTTGGTTGGAAAGTCTTTTCCTTAAAGCTATTTCTTTAACAAAGTAGTTAGGTAAAGCCTAACAGAACCCAATATCCTCCGTGTCCATTAAAAATAGGAACGTTTCTTGACAATGATACAGTCGCTTTCTTAACCACGAAGGTTTCAATTTGTTTTTCCCAAGATCAGGATAAAATCCTCAAAAGAGAGTTACGTGCAGTGTTGACTATTTTAATTTTTTATCACATGGGCATTTAACATCACCAGAGACCCAGGTATTTCCATTTGGGAAAGCGACAAACTGGTGAATTATTAAAAAACGAAATCTGGTCAATACAAATCTGTGACAGACATTTGGGACAGGACTAATATATTTTTGTAGTTCCAAATGTCTAGAGCGCAATGTAAAATATATAACTCTTCACTGTACATTTTTTGATATTTCTAATTTCATTCTCCTGTACACCTTTGTCCAGGGCTTAGTGTATTCAAGACATTTTAGTAAAATTGAACAACATTCTCTGTGATCTCCCATAGTCTCCTTTCGCCATTGTCTAAAGGTTTTCAGTTATTCCCGATATAAGCTTACCATGGTATTTTGTTAGCCTGGTCTATAGCTAGAAAATCTCTATGTATTAGTTGAGTCTTAGGTTTGGACCATGTCGAGTGCCAAAGTAGCAGCGGTTTGGCCCTTATGATATCCTTAATAGGGTTAACACCCAACTCCATATGTATTATAGTTTCAGCGGTTTTGTGGGGAACTGCCAATAACCTTCGAAGGAATTTCTTCTACTGCCTGTGTAAAACTTGATTATCTACCACTCCACTCCTGCCCCATAATTCGCTGCTGAAATCATTTTGGCATTGTAAAGAGTTCTTTAATTAGTTTGGCCTCAAATTTAGTATTGAATCTAAAAATCCCTTTATTATTCCTCAACATATTGAGAGCAGTTGTCTCTCCATGCAATTTCCTTCCTCTGTCTTTAAAGAAATTAAGTTCCAACCTACAAAAGTGCTTTGTGCTAGAAATCTTTGCACCCATAATGTAAAATAAGTGGGGTTTTCGTTTCTTTCTGTCGCATAACAAAGTAAAGGGTTTCCTTTTTTTATGTTTAAATCAATATTTTCCATAAAGTTAACAAATGCGTTAAGAAGGTTCCGCAGACTTAATGGAGTTAGGGCTATAAGGACAGCATCGTCCACATATAATAGGATCGGTATGGAAAATGCCTGCTCTGGGAGTGTTGCAATCAAGTAACTGTAATATCTGGGGCGTGGCTTGCCGAGCTGCGGAATGGCCGCTACCTAAGCGAGCTCCGCTGGCCGGAAAAAAATCCTACACATAATCCTGCACTTTTGGGTGGGCTGAGACCGCCGGGACCTGAAGTGGTGATAGCGCAGGTGACGTGGGAGGCGCAGGTGAAGTTCTGTGGCTCGAGAGGCTCTGGCGGACGAGCTACGGCCTGGGGCCCACTGTGGCGGAGAGTGGAGCTGCCGCGATCGGAGCCTGAAGGCGGCGTTGGATAAAATCGAGACCGGGGCGCCCACGAGGCTGAAGGCCCGAGGGCGGGCTCTCTGGCTGGGGACTCGCTGGGGGCCTGGCCGCGGGACAAGAAGCAGCACGGAACAGATTGCTGACGCTGCTGATGCCTGGAAGGTCCGGGGTGGCGGAGGAGTGCAGACCTGAGACAGCGACTGAGTGCCCGGCGGGGTGAGTGAATCGAGCCCCGGGCTGGGTCGTGGCCCCGGAGGAAGGCTGCCCGGGTGTGCTCTGGACCTGGCGAACCGGGGAGCCTCGTGGAGACGCTGCCGAGTCGGGCGGTGAGACCCCCTGCACAGTCTGGATGACGAGGTGAATGGCCGCAATGAGTGGGGAGTGCCATCTGGGGTAACCGAACGCCAGGAGAGGCGCTGCGAGGATCGCTAGAGAGCTGCGGCATTGTGGGCCCTTATTGCCGGGCCGAGAGACTGCAGAGACGCGCCCGTGGCACTCGGAGAAAGTGAGGAGCAGCCCGCGGATTCAAGAGGTGCCAAGAGGTCAGGGATATTGGTGCGGAGGCCGGGGATATTGTTGCGGAGGCTGATGGCGGCCGCTGCCTGATTGGGGTGATAGGTGCTGGAGTTGCCCCTCTGGCAGAGGAAGATAGCTGCGCTGTACTGGCTGGGGACATCCTGAGGCCGCTGCGGAGCTGCTGGTCTGTCCTAGAGGCACACTAGGCGGTCCAATCTATCCCCTCTGGACTCTGATCTGCCCGGCACGAACTCACGCTTGGTCAGCGGGGAGCGGGAGGCCTGGCGGTTGGAGTGAGGGTCCAGCCATGGGGAAACACGATGCTAAGCAATCGAAGATTACCTTCGACAGTAAGCGGGCAACGCGACAGGTAGACGCCGGTGCTGGGGCACAGGCGGAGAGCAGGCATGAGCCAGAGGTGGAGGATCAAGGGGAGGACCTGAGGACTCTCATGCTTGAGATGCGATCCAGCCTCCGCAACATCGACACCAAGCTGGATACCCTCACGACGCAGCTTGAATCGGTAAAGGCGCAGGTTACCACACACGAAACACGGCTGGACTCGCTGGACGGACGAGCGGCGGACTTTCATGAGTTCCAGGTCGAGACCAAGGAACAGCTCCTACACATGGACAAGCTGCTGGGCATCATCAGAGCGAAGAACGATGACTTAGAGGCTCGGTCGAGGCGGAGCAACCTCCGAGTCACGGGAATTCTGGAGACGACCGCTATTTCCAAAATGGAGACATACATCACGGGGCTGCTGCACGAGCTGTTTGACCCGCACCTGTCCTCGGTCTTTGTGGTGGAGAGGGCGCACAGGTCGCTGGGCCAGAGACCACCAGTTGGGGCGCCTCCGCGGCCCATTATTGCTAAGCTTCTTAACTACCAGGACAGGGACACCATCCTGAGGCTCTCGAGAGAGAAAGGACAGATCACGCACCAAGGAAACTCAATATCCTTTTATCCAGACTTTACTCCGGCGGTGCAGGCGGCGCGGAGAGAGTTTACACCGGCGAAGAGACTTCTCCTTCAGGCGCAGATACCATATTCCTTGCTGTACCCAGCGAAACTTAAGGTGGCATTCGAGGGCACCACTCACTTCTTCACGGATGCTAAGGCGGCGATGAAGTTTGCCAAGCACGTGGGCGGGAAGAAGGCCAAACGCCAGACTGGAGGAGCGGAGGCGGCGGCTGGACACCTGAGTGACAATGACTGATATGGGTATCGTATGAATGGGAACTGTACTGACTGCATCTGCCCCTTGGCACCGCCTGTGCAGAACGATTGTGGACACAGGTTTCTATTCTGATAACTGCTAGTTGCGCTACTGCGTGCCCTTTTCCTGTGGATATGTCCTAGGGCGGTCCAAGCTACCTGCAGAACTTCTGGCCACCCTGTTCTAACCGGGGTTAGTTGCTGGCGCAGACACGTCCCCAAGGGAAGGTTCCCAACTCTGTTGACTGTTCCTGGTTCTAAGATGGGTACTACACAGCCTGATTGGGGGGTTGGAGTGGGTGGGGGGTGGACGGGGGGGTGTTTTTGGTTTGACAATTGGTTCCAGCGTACAGATAATCTGCTATGTGGTTGCTACAGTGCATGGGATATGTGGAGGATGAGGGGTGTACCGTTTTACAATAGGCCTGACCCAAAAGTTACCTGAAGCTATAAACTGTGTAACATGGAATGTGCGGGGTCTGAATGACTGTCGGAAGGCCAGACTAGTGCATGCATACTTAGTATGTCACAATGTAGATATATGCTTGCTCCAGGAGACGCACTTGAGCGCCTCTTCATCTCCCTGGCTTCGGCACGCCCGCTGGGGTCATGTGTACTCAGCTACCTTTTCAACTTATGCCCGGGGTGTGGCGGTTTTGGTTAGGCGTGGGTTGGACTGGCGGGAGGAAATGTCACTGTGCGATCCCGAGGGAAGATATGTATTAGCCCGGGGACTCTTATGTGGGACGCTGGTGACTATTGTGGCTATTTACGGACCGAATGTTGACTCCCCTGGTTTCTTCCAAGAGGTCTGGGCGAAGGTGCGGGCGGCTGGATGCAATACCGTTCTCTGGGGCGGGGATTTTAATGCGGTGCTGGATGACGCTCTCGATAGACAAGGTACCGCCTGTAGCCTCCACCCTGCAGCGGGTGCTGCTCTGGGGGCGATTATTGAGGAGGAGGGCTTGGTTGATGTGTGGAGGGATAGGCATGTCGGGTTGTGAGAGGGTACCTGTATAACTGACCATCGCTGTGCCTGGTCTCGGTTAGACTACTGGCTGCTCTCCAGGGATGCGGCTCTATGGGCGGTGGAGGCCGAGCACCTGCCGCGCTCGCTTTCTGATCATGCGCCGTGCCTGTTGCGGCTGTCGTTGCCTGATCGACTTCCGCGTGGCTTCGCATGGCGACTGCCGCGGCATGCTCTGCTTGATGAGGCATTTAAGGAGGAGATACGGGAGGACGTTATAGACTACTTTGCGCTAAATACTGGCTCGGTGGATTCGGTGGCGTCCCTGTGGGAGGCATTCAAAGTGGTTATTCGAGGAAAGTGTATTGCGAGACAGGCCGGGGTACTAAAAGCCATAAGGGGTACACTCGCATCACTGGAGGCGGACATAAGAGGTCTGGAACAGCGCTTTTATGCCACAAACACTACTGAAGTCCTGGGTATGCTGAAAACCAAGCTTTTAGAGTATGATGCGGAGGCGCAGCGGGAGGTTAAGTTTTTGGGCAAACATGCGGAGGCCAGGAGGTACGGCAAAGGAGATAGGCCGGGGCATACACTGGCGGGTCTGCTGAGACCGTCCAGATCTGCGACATTCGTCCATGAGGTGCGCTCACACACTGGGGACCCGATCAGGGGACAAGCGGACATCCTTAATGCCTTCTCGGGCTTCTACTCCGGGTTGTACACGGCCGCCCAGGGGGAATGCCCTGAAGGGCTGGACTCCTTTCTGGGGTCCATTGCGCTGGTCTGGTTCAACAACAAACATCGGGAATACATGGACCTTCCGATAACGGCCGACGATGTGGCCCAGGTGATCAAAAGTCTGCCCTTAGACAAGGCCCCTGGCCCAGACGGCCTGACCACGGCCTTTTACAAGACGTACGTGGAGGAACTGGCTCCCAGGTTGTTGGCTGTATACGAGGAGGCCCTGCAGGTGGGAATACTGCCCAAATCAATGCGGGAAGCATCGATCATCACCCTTTTAAAACCGGATAAACCAAGGGATGAGATGGGCTCCTACAGGCCTCTCTCCCTCATAAATGTGGATGTGAAAATATTGGCCAAACTGCTTGCTAATAGAATACAACCTATGATGCCCCTGATAGCCTTGCCGGACCAGTCTGGGTTCATCCCGGGGCGGTCCACGTCCCATAATCTCTGTACGATTTTCTCTATTCTACACTACCTACATCCGGACGTGCGAGCTGCGGTGGTTTTCTTGGATGCCACCAAAGTGTTTGACACTCTGGAATGGCCATATCTCTTTGCAATACTGAATCGTATAGGGTTTAGCCAGCTTCTAATCAACAAAATACGGCTGCTATATACCATGCCCTGCGCCAGAGTTAGGGTGAACGGTATGGTTTCGGATCCCTGCCCGATTTCGCGGGGCACGAGGCAGGGGTGCCCGCTGTCCCCGTTGCTCTTTGCTATTGCAATGGAGCCGCTGGCGGCCCGTATCCGGCAGCACCACACGGCGCGCGGAATAGGCCTTAGCTCACGGAGTCTGCTGATATCGCTATATGCCGACGATGTAACGCTTTATCTCACGAAGCCAGAAGAGAACTTGGACATCGTCCTGCACGAATTCATCCACTTTGAGGGGCTGGCCGGTATAGCGGTCAATTGGTCAAAATCGGTGGTCTTTCCATTGACGGAGAATACTCCGAGGGTGCAATCGGAGTACCCCTTACGGTGGGAAACGGACGCTGTGAAATATCTCGGCATCTGGGTGAGTCGAGTGTCTCAGGACATTTGGACGCTAAATTTTGGAAGAGCTGTCGCGTGGCTAGAGGAAAGGGTAAAGATATGGGTGAGGCTCCCTTTGTCCCTGCCGGGCAGGATAGCCCTGGTCAAGATGGTGGTTCTACCGAAATTCTTATATCTGTTCGCGAATATACCGCTCCCTTTGACGTCACATTTTTTCGCAACTCTGCGTTCGCACATCCTGGAGCTGGTGTGGGCTGGGGGCCAGGCGCGAGCATCCTGGGACGTGCTGACTTTGCCATTGAACCAGGGTGGGTTGGGGGCACCAGACATGCGCTTGTATGCCCTGTGCGCACAGGCCCAATATTTGCACTATTGGGTGCACCCGACACCTTTCCAGCCGCATGTGGCAGTAGAACAGGACACCGTGGCGCCGGTACCGCTCGGGGTGGCCGTTTGTGCGAAGGCGCGCCGTCCCAGGGGGGATGTGGACACCGCGGAGATGCTGCGTTGGGTCTGGGTGGAACTTAGGCGAAGAGCGGGAGTGCCGCTCCTGTATGCCCCGTCCCTGTCCCTGGAGCGTAACCCACTACTGCCTTGTATTGAAGACAGAGTTAGCCCAACTCTGCTATGGAAGATGCACCTACACACGTTTGCGGACCTCTTTCCAGAGGATACCTTCATGAAGCCGCCGGTGGCAGTGGAGGGGCAGGCGGTGCATTTCTCAGAATTATTCTTATACCATAAACTGCGGGAGACCTGCAGGGCGTTGAGCGTGGACTTCCCGGCGGCCCCCCCGGTGTTTCAGGCGTTGGAGGGGGTGGTGGGCTCCGCGTCTCCTCGGAGATTAGTCACCAGGCTGTATAAATCCATGCAGAATGTGGAGCGGGAGGTTCCACCTCAGTCCTTACAGCACTGGAATGTGGAGCTTGACTCTCCCCTATCGGAGGAACAGTGGACCTTCTGCTGTGGGCAGCTCGCTGAGCTCTCCCCGAATTACAAACTGAGGTTTATACACTTTAAGTATCTACATCGATACTATAGAACACCGGTCGCCTTACATAGAATGGGCTTGAGAGGGGATGCTGGTTGTTGGAGGTGCGGGGGTGAGCCTGCATCCTTTTTGCATATGGCATGGTCCTGCCCAAAACTTGCGGAATACTGGTCTCAGGTATTCGCTCTGGTAAATCAGATATTGGGCCGCGCTGATGCCCCATCCCCTGAGTTGGGAATTTTAGGCTATGTTAAGGACACACCACATAAAGCACGTAAACTGCATGCCATGCTTCTTCTGTTTGCGAAGCGGCAGGTGGCAATACACTGGGGTAGGAGCCGGGTGCCCACGGTGAAGGGATGGCTGGCGGATGTGACCTATGGCCAGGTGCAGCTGAGTGTCTTCTGGGATTTGATGCCATCGGCCTCCCGCCCGCGGGATATCTGGGAACCGTTTGTAGGGTGGGCTCGGGAGCGTCACGAGATAGCTGAGGAGAGGGCTGCATTAGATGGGTGAGCCTGGGGGTTTTCTCCTCCTTTTTTTATTTTTTTGTTGTTAAGCTGTCATATATACGGTACTCGAGAGCCCCGGGCACGCTTACACGTGCTACTGGATGGATGCAGTGGCTGGTCTGCTCTGACCCTGAGATGTTGGGTTCCTTAAAGGTGGGTTGTACGACTTGACAGGAACACCCTAAGATATTATTGCATATACGCGACTGCATTGGCATGTATCACAAATGTACTGCAGGTATAATATTGCTGGCATGTGTTGTTGGTTGACAGTTGTAAAGCTATGTTAACTTTACTAAAACTTAATAAAAAATAAAAAAAAGAATAAAGGCTTACAATATGCTTAAAAAAAAAAAAAAAAGTAACTGTAATTTCTCATCTATCTCATAAATGTGAATTGAAAACAGGAAGAGTGCCAAAACACACCCCTGTCGTACCCCTCTCTGTATCTTAAATCATCCGGTTAAATCTCCCTGAGGTCCGTAGTGCACCCTCACTGACGGGTTGCTATACATATGTGCAAGTAGTGATAAAGTCTTTCAAGCCCTTAAATTTATCATACTTTCCCATAACTTACTGTGATTAACCATATCAAATGCACAACTTAAATCTGTAAAACACATATATATATTTCCTGCCATAGCCTTGTTATACTACCTCAATAAAAGATCTAAGTTGAGGCATTGTTCAACAGTCCCTATACCTTTTCTAATACTAAATTGCACACTCAACAATATATTATTATCCTTTGCCCACTGCTCCAGTTTTTCAAGGAGAATCATTCCTATCTTAGCTGAAGAGTCCAACAGAGATATTGGTCTGTACCATTTGGGGTAATTTCTGGAGCCTTTTTTTAAAACTGGCCATCCAGGAGGGTGGAATAAAGCCAGAGCTGGCTATTACAGACCTTCATAAGCATATGTGCCCAGAAATCTGTAAGGGGTTTCTATGTGTCCACTGGTACAATCAGAGTTGAATAGTGTTGGTCACAGTGTTCCATGATGCAGGGTAATTTCATTCCACCTCTCCTATGAAGCTTTTGTAGAAGTCACCCAAGTTGAATTCTGTATTGGGCAGCCAATTTCTAGTTTCTTTTCCATGTGGATGTGTTCTCATAATTCTCTTGAAATTTTCAACACCTTTGTACCTACAGCATTAATACACTGGATTATATACTCTTGTAGATGTTAGATCATAGTTTGAGGAAAAGGGTCACTTTTCATACGGTGTACAATTTTAAAGAAGGAATAGCTGTTGACTAAATCCATAGAGGTGACTGTGTAGTTTAGTACTGTTTCACATGTTCTTCCGATATAGGTTATTGAGGCAATGCTATCGGGCCCAAGTCTACCATTGAGTGATCTTAGCCTCATGTTCTGTAGAGTTGTAAGTAACTATTTGCCTATAGGGTCTCTTGTTTGCACTGTAATAGATTGTTCAGGGATATTCCATAATATATCTTCTTCCCATTGGTCTATTTTTCATCAGAGTTGATTGACAATATATTTGAATTAAAATCTCCCATCAATATTATGCCATTGGTTCTCTGCAACACCGTGGATGTTAAGAAATTTGCTAGGTATGTTATGATGTTTCTTTTGCTATATCTACCCAGTGTGACATAGGTGCTCAGTACAAATAGAAGCAACATTAACAAATCATCGGTTTTCTCCTGTAATTTGCGTAGCATTTCACATTTTGATGGATTTGCAAATATCTCAAGGTGTAGGCATGGGAATCTCAAAATCAGCACTGTGTGCAATCATTACCAAAGCATCACACAAACTGACAATTTGTCATTGGGGTGTTCCTATTACTGTGCAACAAACAGCATTTATGAGAACAATTATAACAATCTGACCTCTTAAGGGGGCCTCTTCCTGTGGTGACCTCTCAGACATTCCACAGTGGTAAATATTGCAGACGTGCATTTGCAAATATAAGTTACTAAACTTTTTTCTCTACCTGGTAACTATTTTGCTAGGTTTACAGGTGAAGACATCAATTCCCCTACATTTTGCAAATACAGAATATATGCTATGGTTGCAGACTTTCCATGGTCATAATTTAAATCTGGGGCACAAATAACTCCCTAAACCACTTTTAAGAATCAGCATCATCCCTTAATGCTTATATACGTCATACTTGGACACCTAAGATGAACCGATACTGATGTCTAGCTTACAGCTGATAATGGGGACAATTTCAGAGGTGACAGAGGCAGCAAATATGGCAGCCTTTTCAGTGGCTGTGTTTAACAGCTGGTACTGGGACCACCACAAGAGATGATTCTGCTATCTAAAAGCTCCTACTAGGGTAACTCAAAGATTGATAGCGCGGTCAATCTAAGAAATAATGCAAGGAATGATCCATGGTCAATCTAAGAAGTTTAGCTAGGAATGATCCATGGTCAATCTAATAAATGATGCTGGGAGGGATGTCTGACACCACAATAGGGTCAATATTATACCCGATTTGATATGGAGACTGATCCAAGAGGAAACACTGTGGCCATATTAAATCCTATTGCTTGGAGTGGTTTTAAATTGAGTGCCAATATGAGAAGTGAAATTGATGGTGACCAACAATAATTTACTAATGAGAGGATCATCTAGCTCTTAATGTTATTGATAATATAGAAGCAAGAGCTCATGTTGAATATATAGACAATTAGAGGAAAACACCAGGGGACGGTGCAGTAGTAGAGATTAGGGTCTTCAATAAATGAAAAAAAAAAGTAGGATGATTGAAATTCAGTGATTGAAATTAAATAGGGGCAGTGAGTGAGCTGGTATGGCCATTAATAAGCAGCTATCTTACTGTCACTGAATGGATATTGGGGCAATCAGGAATATTATTTGATTAATATTGCATTGTGGTGTCCTTCAAAAGCATTCTGTATTTGATTTTCTATAAGTTTCAGAAAACCTTGCTATGTTACGATATAAACCTATTTTTTCTATCTTACAATTTATTGCATCCTTATCTCCTTGGGGTTTCTTATGCCCTTTCCTGTGGTGCATTAATACCATGTGTATTAGTTTTCCTTTTAACTTGTCAGTTTTCGTTTCCTCTTGCTTGGTGATCAGTTTTCTATTTCCATAAGTCATGCATTGATACACAAGTCTTTAGCCAACACTGTTTCTGATTATAGGTAATTGTATATGTTTGCCATTGTAAGATGTCACCGTTACTCAAACTCGCAATCCAATATCAGACAACCTAAAAGAATTGGAATTATACATTTCTCTTTTTTATGACAGTAGATCACAGGGAACCAGACAGCTAAATTGATTATTATCAGTGATGCTATGCACATACATACATCTACATGTGTCATAAGGTATATAATCCGAGGCACACCTGCCTATAATGACCCTCAAGTAGGCATTTTTACAAAGTTTATTACAGGAGGCATCCCATGTAAAACTCATTTTCTTTATTTATAGGGACAGTCTCTTGGACAGGGGCATAGTTTAAGTCCCCAGTGACCAGAATTATTTACTAGGCAACCAAATAAAAGTCCAGAGCCCATTCATCCAGGAAGTTGGTAAGCTGTAAATAGTCATAGAACGAACCTCTCTGTAGACGTGTGTGTTATACATGTTGAAAAAGCATTTTAAGTCAATCCATTTTAAGCTTGTCACAAACTGTTTGACGATCTTGAGACCACCCTTCTCCCCACCAGCATCCTTCATATAGCAGAAATGCAAATCATGACCCCACCAATTGATAAACCCATAGGGGTCCTTTGCCCTAGTGATTGCATATCTGTCACCCTCTTTATTAAGCAATTGAGCAACAATCTCATGCAAACAACATATGCGCACTGACAACGAAACAGACTTTTGGCATCATCCTCCAAATTACATTGCTCAATTGTTTAGGCTAACCATCTCTTTTTTTATAAGTTTAGTGAATGATACAGTGCCTGGGTATATTTCATGATTGCTAATGTATTGTATCGTAGGTAGGTAGGTAAATCTTATTGTATAATTTCTGTTAAAAATCAATACAAAATCCTAAAACAACATAACAATTCCACTGAAATAGAGAAAGATGTTGATATCGTTCATCACACTTTTCATAAACTCTATTCTTAATGCTCTATATGGACACCACAATATCACTCATTTACATTCTGCATTCATACAAATCAATTGATTTATGAGAGGACCTGAAGAAACAAAACTGCATAGCATCTGTTAGTGTCTTGTGCCTGCTTGTTGAAAGAGTGGTTTCAGAAGTTTGCTTTTCAAATCTTGTACAGAAGGACATAAACAAAGGATATGTTCTATTGTTTCTGAAGAAAAGTTACATAAACGGCATTGTCTGGTATTGTCACCGTTGTATTGTATGGTGTAAATTAGATAACAATGACAGGTGTTTGTTTTTCATAAAATTTAAGCCAGAGGATGGACAACTATATGCAGAGAAAAGAGAGTTTTTGGAAAAGGAAGAGGGAGTAGAGAGCACTGCAGGGAAGGGTTAAATATGGGTGGATGTGAACGTGGCCAGTGTAGCAAGATGGTGGCCACATTCTAAGTGAGCACCCGACTGGGGCCATTAATCCTTCAAAATCCTCTGCGATGGGGTGCTGCGCAGCCTAACCTAACTGCCGTGGCGCTGTATGTGGTGGCGGGGCTGTGCTGCTAAAGAAGATATGGCAGCCAAGACGGGCTGAGAAGTGCAGCCTGGGTCATGGCATGGCCTCTACTGTGGTGGCACTGCACCCGTTGCTGGAGGGAGGGGGCGTGTGGTGCTGAGGGCATGAGACTCCCTCTGGGCATGGAGAGAAGCTGGTATGGTTATAGGTGTCCGTCCCATTGTGGCAGGGGATCGAGAAATTGCAGGCAGCTGGACAAGGCTGGGGTCAGGCCCTGGAGTGAGGCTCTTGATACGATGCCTCGAGAAGCCCAGCTTCTCCTACTCCCCCCCTCGACCGGTTATCCCTCCCACCTGTCTTCCGCATGCCAGGGCAGTGACAGACCCAGAGGACAACAGTAACAATGCTGCTGCATACGGTTTGCAAACTTCAGGTAACAGGCTCCGAAAGGTCTCCTAGGATAGAAAATGCAAAGGGATGTAAACATCTAAACAACATGCAGTGTGTGGGCTTCCCTGAGGGCACAGAAGATACCAGCCCGGAGAAATTCCTAGAAATGGCTCAGAGGTTTCCTACCTGCAGACCAGATCTCCACTTGCTTCATCACTCAGTGCTCATCGGGCGCTCACCCAGAAGCAGCTCCTGAGGCCCCACCGCAAGCTATCATCACCCGGTTCCTCAATTATTTATTTATTTATTTACTCATTTGTAGGGCACAAAGAATCATCCCCAGGGGGATCTCTCGGGACAGGAACTTGATCCTACGTACGCTAAAATCAAAGGCAACAGCCCTTACGAGTCCTCAATTTTTTGGGGGATTATAGTAGGTCTATCCAGGCTCAATGGAATTGCTTCAACCAGGTGAAGTAGAAACCGCGAGCCATGTACCTGAAATATATGCTCCTTTTCCAAGCCAAACTCATGGTGCTCTTTCATGGAAAAGTGTTCTTCTTTGACCACCCAGAAGGGGCATAGGAGTGGGCTGAGGAGTGCCCCCTCAATGGATCTGTCGGACCACACCTGAGCAGATATGGGCCCCTGAGGAGGGACCTGGAATGGCGCCTGGCGGATGCAGGCGTACACAGACACTGGAGAACCTGAAGCAAGAACCAGAACCAGAGGTCCTGATCGGGAATGGGAACTCATGATAGCTTGATGCCAGGATCTTCTCAGGTATTACAGTGCCATCATAGAGTTTGTGTATCCCACAGGCATTGGATCGGGGCAACAATGGATGACTAACTAGGGGTTACGCCATGTTTACATGTTCTGTTTTATGGGGTATTTGTAATGTTGACAGGGCAACAGATGCTTCCAGGTGAAAAATGTAGATAGCTTGGCTTCTTTCTGTTACATTTTCCTGTTTTCTGTATATAAGACATATACCATTAGCTTCCATCATGCATCGATGACCTACACCACATACATTGACAAGACGTTTCCGACTGGCCAACAGCTCAAGATGTTAACCTGGAATGTCAGTGGTCCTCTGGACAAAATTAAGAGGGGTGCAGTCCTCCGATATTTTAAAGGGTTTACCCCTGTAGTCCTGACCCTTCAAGAGACCTATTTACTGGGAACTAACTACCCCCTTCCTACCCAATATGGCTACACTAGGGTGTTCCACGCATGATTTACAGGAGGGGTGAGAAGAGTGGCGGTTTTGCTGCACCATTCATGCCCGTTAATCATCACAAAATCTTATCTAGATACGCAGGGTAGATCAGTATTCCTGGAAGGCACCCTGGATGAGTGGTCATGGACCCTATGCATTATCTAGGTGCCTCCATCTTTTATTACTGCCAGCTTATAAATCATTCTACTGAAGACTCAACCGGGTACATTCATACTTGGTGGAGACTTCAACAATATCATGGACCGATCTGTGGACACTACATCCACAGCACCCTACATTAGGATCCTAGCACTCTGTAGATGGGTGCTCTCCTTGGGCTTGGTAGACATGTGACATAGATGCCACCCCAACAAAACCACATTCTCACAAGACCTACTCCAGACTCAACTGTTTTATCATGCCGACTGACTCCCTATCAATAGTCCAGAATACCCACATCCTCCCCCAGAACTCTTGGAATAGGTCCTGGGGGAGGTTCAACTTGGGGCGACACCCTCTAGAGTTGGAACCATTTGGAGGTTTAGCACATGATGCCTCAGAGAAGACGCCTTTGTTAAAGTCCTTAGAGTTGTCATTGCAGACTACTTTGATTTGAACCAACACTCTGTGACTTTCACGACATGCTGGTAAGCTTTTGAGACCATGGTCCTAGGCGGGGCATTTGCGTCAATACGCAGACATGACCCTGAAAAAGAAAAAGAAATCTCCTTCCTAGAAACCCAGGTACTTGCACTGGATCAGCCTACCGAGAGAACCCTTCTGATCGACCTCATGCAGTGACTGGAGGACCCCTATGAGACACTGAAACACAAGTTCCTCGATTCTGCCCATACTGCATCTGATTTATTAGCTGTTTCAGAAATGCCAGGGTCCTCGTGTCAATATGGCAATACTAATTCTCGAAGAAAGACTCACATATGAGTCGGTGGGGATCGCAAAGACCTTTACGGAAACCAATCTTATTTTTTACAGCTGAAGAGCTCCACTGCTGCTTGAAATCACCCACCTGATAGCAGTGGACCTCCTTATCTGCTCTCTTTCACATGAAAAACTGGAGGAACCTTTTACAATGGAAGGGTTACAGACGGCCATCACCACCACCCCTCTAGGAAAACCCCAGGCGTAAATGACTTTACAGCCAAATTCTACAGAAAGTTGTCTTCCCTCTATGCACCTCATTTATTACTCCTCTTCAAAGAGGTGGTCCACACAAGGTCCATGCTGCGTGATCTTAGGAACTCCACCATCACCACAATGCTAATTCTCCCTTATGTTCTTGTGTGTGCTACAGAATCACCCATTCACAACATAGAACATGTGCAGGTGTAGGATATCTAGTAGCCAAGCGAGACATTGCAAGGAACTGGAGATCCCCTGATCCCCCCTCTATCTCTGTCTAGTGCAGGGGAAAGAAATGCAGAAAAGGAGATAAACAAATGGAGGGGCTGTCCCCAAAAAACACCTGACAATCTGGGGCCACTGGAATTTATACTTCGTTTAAACTAATCACCAATACAGCACTACTCAGACATGGACTGTGGTATGTTTAAAACTTTATGTTTGGGTGAGTTTGAGTGTGATAGTCGATGTCACTCTAACAGCTGTTATTGCCGAATGTATATAAACTTGCACTGTTGATGCATGCACAGTTCATAAAATCAATAAAAAGAGTTAAAAGAAAATGTGGGAGGATGAGCTTTAAGGGGTATAAGTTAGAGGAAGGATGAAGAAAGGAAGTGAGAAGAATATGGGGCAGCTGTAGAAAAGAAAGTTGAAGGGAAGACTAGGAATCCCAAAAACTAAAAATGTAGGCGGAATCTAGAATAGCAAAAAGAGAGGTGAGAATTGCAAAGAACTATAAGTGGAGAAGTGAAGTGTCGTAAAAAAAGGCAGGATAGATGGAAGAAGACCTGTTGTGTCGTGCTTTAAAAGAGATGGAATTGAGAAGGGGAACTCTGCAATGGGAAGAGAGTTGTTGGTGTAGTGCTGCTGTTAGACGGACTGGGAAAATGCATTATTGTGGTATTTTGAGATATTAAGGATATGCTTTTTTGAGATGTTTTGAGAATATTTCACCATAAGGGCTAAGCAAGACTAGGTAGCATGAGATTACCTGTTAGTGAACAAATAACCCATTTAATGGAGGTCGCTGTGAGACTGGCAGCAGGCATGCAGACTGGGTGCACCGAAGGCATGGCAGTGGCAAGTACGGCTGGTCCCGTCCATGACTGGACTGTGTCCATTACCACAACCCTGATCCGATCCGCCCCTGCTGCGACACAGTAGCTACCCTCCGCTTGATTGACCCAGGACACCAATCCACCCACTGCTGCCGCAGTGCACCATACAGCATGGTGGGACATTTCTACAGCTTCACTTGGAACAATACACCAGCACACACCCCATACTCCTAAATCTGCACCACCACTCAACTAGCCACACCAGAATATCAGCAAAACCTTGCATGCATGCTCCTCAACACCTGTTCACTCAGCAAACACACCATCGAAATCTGGAATCTCCTCTTCCTGACAGAAACCTGGTTGAACGCATTGTCAAGTTCTGACATTGCAGTGGCTATTCCGGCAAAATACAAAAGCGCATGCCAAGAGCATCTCCACAAACCAGGATGAGGACATGCAATTATCTCCAAAGACACCATCAAATGCACCACAGCCATGGCATTTACACAGATACCCCTTTCATGGGAAACACACACTTCAGCCTACAAACAAACAACAGCTTCATACTGAAAGGAACCCTAGAAAACAGAGTACCTGGACCATGAACCAACTTCAGCAACCTCATCTCAGACTTCATCCCTCCCTTCACCATCAACTCCAAGGACTTCATACTACTCCGCAACCTCAATTTGCACCTGGAGGACCCCACTGATCCACAGACCTCCTTGAGAGCATGAACAACATTGGACTCTTCCCGCTCATCACGGACCCAACACACATGGCAAAACACATACTGGATCCAATCTTTGCTACCGGCAATAAAATTAAATACAGCTCTGCCTCACCACTCACATGGTCTGGCCACCCCATCAACATCAACCTGCCCATCTGGAACTGGAATAAAACAACGGAAGCTAATTAATGCAACACCCATGAAACGGACCAACCCAACACCATTAACAACCTAGACAAGGATATCACCAACTTTAACCAATGGATCAAGACCAGTGCAGATTCAGTCACAACCATCAAACTTCACAGACAACACAGAAGCATCAAACAGGCTAGCTGATATACAGACGACCTCTGGGAATCCAAACGACTCTGCAAACAACTGTAAAGAAACTGTAACTGTAAATAGAGAGCCAACAATGAAGCAGACACCAGAACTGCCTACAAGGTTGCGCTCAGACTCTACCATCGTTTCCTGAGAAATACCAAAAGAAGAGCTTTAACTGAACGCATTGAGGCAAGCTTCAACAGCTGCAAATAAATCTTTTCTACTGTTAAGGAATTGACCACCCCATAGGCCACAGCCAACTCCATCACATCATCTCAGGAACTCTGCAACAAACTATCCAAATTCTTTCACAGCAAACTTGAAATGATCTACAGCAACTTTGAGCAACAACCCAACCCTAAGTGCCGCCACAGACCTATGATCCAATCACATCTATAACATGGGAGGACCACAGAGCAGCAAAATCCTCAAACCACATCATTAACTCCTCCATCAAATCAGCCACCTTCTCCGAAGACTGGAAACATGCAGCAGTCAATGCCCTCCTAAAGGAACCATCGGCCAACCCCAGTGAGCTGAGCAACTTCTGATCAATCTTCCTGCTCTTGTACCCTGCCAAAGTGATAGAAAAGACAATCAACAAATAACTTACCAATGACCTCGAACTCCACAACCTACTCAACCACACTCAATCAGGTTTTCAAAGCAACCGCAGCAAGAAGACAACACTCATCGCAGCCACGAGCAAAATCCACACTATACTGTACTGTCCAAAAACACCATCCTCATCCTACTCTACCTCTCTGCTAGTTTTGATATGGTATCACACTACACCCTCATAAGTATACTGCATAACAAAGGCATCCAAGGACCAGTCCTCAACTGGATATGCTCCTTCCTAACAGGAAGAACACAAAGAGTCAGACTACCACCCTATACATTGGAATCTAAGAACCTGATCTGTGGAGTCCTTCAGGGTTCATCACTCAGACCAACCCTGTTCAACTTTTACAAGACTCCGCTCGCTGACTTCATCAGAGCACATGGCATCTCCATCATTTCCTACACCGATAATACCCAAGTGATCCTATCAATGTCCAACAAGTCCACCACCTCCAGAACAAAATTCGTCGACTGCATGATCAACAAAGCTGAAAGGAAGAAAGCCAATTTCATAAAATCCAACTCTGAGAAGATGGAAGTATTGATCTTCATGAGGAGGAACTCCCCCTGGAACTCCACTTGGTGGACTTTAGAGTTCAGACCCACACCAACCAAACATGCACATAATCTGGGAATCATCCTTGATGACAAACTCAGTATGACAGTACAGGTGAACGCAGTCTGCTCCCCCTGCTTCCATATACTTCACATGTTTCACACAATCTTCAAATGGTTACCCAGGAATACCAGATGAACCGTCACTCAAGTCCTTATACGAAGCAGACTAGACTGCGGCAATGCACTCTGCACTGGAATCTCCAACCACCTCCTTCACTGACCACAGACCATCCAGAACACCGCATCAAGACTCATCCTAGACCTCCCACTGTGTACCCACATCACTCCACATCCCAGAGTGCTCCACTGGCTCCTCATACATGGTGCCAATTCAAACATCCTCACATAAGCATTCAAGGCACTGCACAACATAGGCCCAACATACCTTAACAATAGCCTTCACTTCCATCAACCCACAAGACACCTGCCCTCAGCCTCACACACACCCACACACACACCTCCAATATCTGCACATGCAGAACAGGATGACTGGCACTCTCTCACACTGAACCCAAAACCTGGAATGACTTTCCTCTACACATTAGGGCCACCTCCTCACTTCTTGAATTCTGCAAAAAGCTGAAGGCTAACTCTCCAAGCATGTCTCACCCTCAGGCCCTTCCCTATACTCCTGCTTTCACACCTGGAATACCTGCCGGTTGATAAGCTGCACTATACAAATCTACATAACATAACATTCCTTGAATAGTGGTTGAAATCTATGGCATTTGATATGCATTGCTCACAAGTGATGACAATTAATGGTTCTGTAATGTCAACATCTCTTCACGTGTGTCAGTGGTACATGCTTCATGAAACTTACAAGCTGCTGTTTTATGATCATAAATATATTTACAAACAATAAAAGCTGGCGTTTTTGAAAAATACTGTTATAAGAAAATCGCACTATTCACATTACATAACATAATATAAGCAGAATGACTTTTGAAAACTCTTTTCCATATTCTGTCTAAGTTAGCGACCCTAAAGCCAGCATGCAGCATATATGCTTTCATCAAAGTCCTGTGATGGGTGAGCTTCAGGACTGCCAAACCAACCATGTCTTAACTGAACTTGAGCTGTACACTCTGTGACATTTCAATGGAAATCTTGTTATCTAACCTAAGTAAGAAGCTGGGTGGGAGAGAGAAAGTGGGTAATCGGGTGATTAATTCAATAATTTTTTTATTGGAATTTCTTCCGTTTATTTCTGCCACAGTCTTATGTCCCAACCACATTGCCTCTACTGTTAGCGTGATTGGTCTTGAGCATCCTGGTTGGATGCTCAACCAGAGAATGGAAGCCTGAGTTTGTTCTCCATGCAGACTGTAATGCAGCCTGTATGGAGGATGGGGAAAGTGCACATGACTGGTTTAGGCTGCCCGAGAGGGCTGACCAAGCAGTCATTGCGCACTTAGGAGTGGATAGACCACTCCTCCCCTGCTCCTAGAGCAGAGCAGTCCCGCCCACCCACCCGCAAAGCAGCAGGAAGCATAAATAGATAATAATTTATAGTTATTATAATTTTATGCTTAAAAGTAGTGGGGCATCACTCCTCCGCCATATTGGAGGAGCTGCCACTGCAACTAACTCTCCAAGGGTGTCTCACGACACCCTCAGGCCTAACTTTTCAGGTCTAATTAATCTCTGTGGGTGCTAAGGAGGCCACCCGCCTTGATCAAAATCCCACTGATACAAAGAAATCAGGCAAGTCATAGAAACTACTGCCAGTTTTCCCTGCGAATGGTATCAACAAGACCCAGTTTCATTTTAAGTGGGAGACCCCGGGGGAATATTACACAGCACATAGAATGCTAGGAAGAGCAGAAATAAACATAATACTTTTCTGTGGCTAAGTGGGATCTAGTATAGCTTTTGGTAGAAGCTATATTCCAAGAAAAAAAGAACTGGGTCAGTTTGCAGAAGGTCTACAGTGTATAAAGTGTAGGAAATGTAGTTTGAGTTTCTCGAAGGTCCTCATCAGTCACTGACTGCTTTGGCTTCTTGAAGCCCTCCATGACAAACTCTTAGGAGACAAGTAACTAGACTCTAAGAAGATGAAAAGATTATCATCCTTGGTGCTTGATGACTTCCTCTCTGCTTTATTGATAACTGTGGCAAGATTATATCTTCTGCTGTGTCATGGATCTCTGGAACTGAAAGGCTGCTTTGAGGGCAAGGGACGATTGCCTCTTGCAGGCCTACACAGGCACAAATTCCCAGGTCCTGACAGTAGTGACTGACTGCACATGGAATTTCTCTACTGCAGCTACCGTGTGCAAAGGGTCCAAGGGATTGAGTAGGTTGTGTCTGCCTGGAAGAACAACAACAGTCAATTCATAAATGGACATTTCTCCATCTTGCTTTGTGCAGCCTCTCTTCTGTGTCTAGGGAGCAAGCAAACCCTGTGGAGATAGGGAGATGGTGCTGCTGCAGATGAATACACAGACCCGGTTCAAAATGGAATTTTTCTTCTGGAGCTGAATTATGGTTGCTTGGAGCCTTCCTATAAACTGAACCTCTGGTTTTTGATCATCGAGATAAAAAAGTACTGCACTTTGGAGGGCCTAGCCCAAGTGTCAATCTCTATGTTTTTTTACCTTTAGGTTTGAGTTTACATGTCACAGGATACCATAAGAAATCATACGCTTTTCAGTGTACCTGTCGGCAATTCTTTTTCAGTGCTCCATCCCCCTGAAAAATCCAAAGAGCTTACTTGAGGTTAAAGGTAGAGCCCACCCAGATACAGCTATGTGTGTGATGACACAAATCCTAGTGGGTGAGAGTCCTTTTAAACAAAAGGGGATACCCCCTACCACCTCACAGTGTGGTGGGATTGACAGACAATGTATGCATTACCTAATGAATTCCTTCTCTTGTATATGTGATTACTCATCTGGAAGTAGAGAGAACCCACTCATAAAACCTTACAGCACCCTCTGATCTTGATTTTGCTGCGATGGTATAACCAAAAATAGGCATTTGTGCTTCAACCCTTAGCAACAGCTTCTCCTCATACCATGCTGTGGATCTTTGACTTAAAGAATGTTACCAATTTTGTAATTACTGTCATTGACTGGGATGATGTGCCAAATTGTGTGTGCTCATTTGCTAGTTAGTTGAGAAAGGAATCTAGAGCCCGGTCTACCGCTTTGCATAGAATAACACTAAATTTGGCTTGGTCGTTGTTTACCATAAAAAAGATTTCACTTTGCATTAATCGCTGAACCTTTTGTATGATTTTACACATGTACTAAATGTGTTCTCCTTTCGAAGACCTTTCTGCGTGAACGTGAGCCACCAACACAAAGTTAGCCAATATTCCTCTCAGAAACTAGGTTGCCCAACAGAAGCCAGATTGTTTGCGTTGTTTTGGGGGGTTCAGTCACTGTTCCTTTTAAGTTTGAAGTTAACAACCGGATTTCTTACAGAATGCACATGTGCAAGAAAAGTATCCTAGCCTACTGTGGGCTCAGTTCGAAGTTTTTATTTATTTTAATAAACATCAATTTCTCACTATAATTTCAATCATGTTTTTCGTCTTCCTAGGACAGCTTCTCCAGCACAAATACGCCTGGAGTTTTGCCCACCAAACCAAGTAATAGTCAGACAACACGCATTTCTCACTATGTGCCACAAACTAACAGCCTCTAGATTAGACACCTTGGACAATCTTAACTGGCAAGAAATTGAATTCAGCCCGAGCAATTCACTGCACCGTCGGCTCCTGGAAACATCCTTTGGATGGGATTTATGGAACCAGCAGGTGTTGCATGCTGCCTTTAAAAAAATGTGTTTCCATGAGTGCTTACAAGGTTAGCAAATTAGAAGATAATAGCATGCTTGCACAGTGAAGGCACGCCTGGGTGGTGTTAAACACACACAATGCGAAAGGCCATCAGGCATTTTTAAGCACAAACTACTCGAAGTACATCAGACTGAAGTTTATGCATTATCGATTTAGGGCATTTCCAACATTGGACTTCCTACACAAGTGGCTTATCCAGCCCACAGACCTCGCCTGTCGGCTGCGTGAGACCGCAAAAGAAACCCTTATGCATATGGGGCCATATGTATCAAAAAAGAGTTTTGCGATTCTCAAATTGCGATTTTTAATGAATCGCAATTAAAGAATCGCAAAATGCAATGTATGTAGGGTTTGCTAAAAAAATTGGCGAATCCTACATATTCTCTATTTGCGAATCGCAAATTGAGATTCGCAAATAAGGAATACCTTCCCATTCATTCCTATGGGCTAGGAGGCCATTCTCAATTTGCGATTACCAATTAGAGAATCGCTAATTGAGAATGCAATTTCAAGGTTGCAAGGGTGTCAAAAGGACACCCTGTTGCACCCCTGAAATATGCATGTGTGCACATTTTGCGCACATACATGCCCTAAGGGCAGGTATGTGCAACATATGGCACTTTTAAAAAATCAAAAAAGTGCTTTTTTAAAGAAAATCGCAAATTACCAACAACTTGAAGTTGGTGGTAATTTGCAATTCCTTAAGGCCAAATAGCAAATTTCTGATGCTTCCAGAATTGCATTTAAGGAATCGCAATTTGTCATTTCTTAATTGCATTCGCAAAATAGAGAATCGCAAATTTGGCGATTCTCTATTCTGCTATGGCCTTTTGGGATGATACTTCCCAAAAGGATTTTTCCCATTTGCAAACGGGCAGATTCTGAGAATCTGCCCGTTTGCAAATGGGAAAAAGGCTTGATACATATGGCCCATAGTTTGTTTGTGCCCAGCTACCCGAGAGTGCGGAGACATCTTGCATAGAGCCTTCAACACTCTTAATGTGTGGTCTTGCCGACAGGCTATTATGGTGGCGATGAACTCAGTCAACACCCAATTGGGCAGCAGGGTGGCAAAGTTTTTATCTAAGTTCAGTGAAATGCTCATACATAATGGGCACTTGTCTTAAATAATTTTTATGTTCAACACTGAATTATACATTAAGCTTTAATGACACCCAGTTATATAACTCGTTACAACATGCACTTTATGGCGAATTGTGACTTTGGATTTTCTAAGTTGGAGAGAATTTTTAAGTAATGCATGATCATTATGTTCTGTAAGGATCTCACACTTTATCAATTTTAAAGGCACCCAGTTAGATAGCCCCCTATAATAACCACTTTCTGGAGAAGCGAGTTGTGATTTTTACACTCTCAACAAGAGAACTTTTTATGTAATGTCTGATAAACATGTTCTGCAAGGATTCGTATTCCTTGACACATTGTGATTTTAAAGGTGTAGTAGTCCTAGAGACGTTTTTATCTATTATGATTTTGCGAAGATTTTAATGAACCTAGCAAATAAAGATGTATTCATCTATTCATTCATTTTAATCCTGGTAGTTTTGAGACCATAATGCTGAACCTGAATTACACATGAACCCTGGACTCTGTATACATACAAACCTCCCAGTCATGATGCAGTGAAGGACCATTATGAGAATCAATATAGAATGAGAATTGCAGTGACCAGTTTGTTTTTATTTATGAGTCAAAAGCAAAAGGGAGCAATGACTTCTTCTACCTGGGGGCCCCAATGAATGCAATAATGCCAAGGTTGTCATAATGACTAGTACCTGCCAGTGGCGAAGACTCACCACTGAGACTCAGCTAGCTATATTTAGAGGACCATTCCCCAATCCATCGGGGAAGTCTAAGACAAGACTGGTTCCAAGTGAAGGCTGAGAAAAACCCACACTCTTCACTGCCAGAAGAAGACAGGTTTCTGCCCCCTGTCGGGAAGGAATGGGGTTAAGAAAATGCTGTGGTTTTCACCGTAAAGCAATGTAGAGTGGCATGCTGTGAGCCACATATATCTTTAAACTGCCTCCATCATACTCCTTTAATCTGCCCTCTGTATAGCCATGACAATGCTCTAAGTTACAACGTCATGCATAAATAATAACAATCAAGGCACGTCGTGACGCACTGTGACCCGAGGTATTTGCAAGGGCTACCCAAGTCCAGAGTCATACATCTGATATTAGACACACCAGCTTTGAATTCAAAGACTAGTTCAGCTTTCATCTTCAGTGCAAATTAAAGTCAAGCCAAGGATACATCAGGCGTCTTGCAAACAAATTACCTCTTGTTCCTTCCTTAGAGACATGCTCTCATGCTACTTGAACACCTGTTCTCCAAAAGTGACATCTCATTCATTTTATAATTACTTCACTCCTCGTATGATGGAGACACATTACACACTGCAGAGGAATATATTTTAGCAAATACTATTGCTCTCTTTCTTAATAACTTAGCAGTAAAACATATGCAAAGCATTTGGGGGCCAGATGTATGACCCTTCCAATTTGCGAGTCACAATTTTTCGTCTTGCAAATTGGAATTTACAACAGTGCCTCAGACACTGTTTTCGATTCCTAATGAGGTCGCAAATGGCCTGCCTCATTAATATTCATGAGGCAGGTGCAATTTGCGACCCCATTGGGAATGGCTAGCACTCCAAGGGATGGAGAAGAATTATATTTGCCCCAGAGATCTGGTCAAGTATATGTCATGAACCAGAGAATTCACTCTATATATAATGAAGATTCCAGGTTTTCAACACCGGAACAGTTACTTATTCAAAATGCATGGTGAATATCCAAGCTAACAATAAGTCAAAGGCTGTCTCAGAGAAATTGATTTATGTAGACATCAGAGTCACTCAGGCGGCAAAAAACGGGCACTGCTCCTCTGCCGCCTCTTCTCCTTCTGTCCTAAAGATGGTCTAATGGACTCATGCCAACGAGACCGAAACGTCGACCAGCTCATCTATTTTCTCTTATGATTTAATTGGGTTGGAATTGTTTTGTGAGATTCTTTTCAGCCTATATGATTTTTGAAATAGATGTCATCACAAATGACCTGAAGTTCACAATGTTTAAGTATAGTATGTTCACCTCTGTCTTTGTGTTTTTGTTATCATAATTTGTACTCCCCCGTTGTTTTTATACTCATTAAATGAATATAAATTTAGAAATTTACACCCGTGTTTTCAAATTGTTCTTGACTGATTAAGTTTAATTTGAATGAGCGAATTGATGTTTCTGATTTGTTTAAGGTTAGTTACCATTTGGAACTTAACCACAAAGTAATTTGTATAAATTGTTTAACAAAGTATTACAAACAAAATCCCTTGTAGGCACAGTTACCTTCGCACTCTTGTAGTTCCCAAGCCCGCATGGGTAGATTGGGTTTCCCACTGTTTGTTTTATTGCTTTTTAAATAAAGCAGTTTTTAAAATTTAAATGCAGCCCATTTTCTTTAAAGGAAAATGGTATGCATTTAAAAAAGAAAAAATAAACGTTTGTGTTTCATTTTTTAAGAGCAGGCGGACCGCCTGCTCTTAAAAAATATTTTCGCTGCCAGTCACAAAGGGGAAAGGGTCCCCTGGGGACCCCTTCCTGCTTGCGAGTGGCTACCTACCCATTTGAAATGGGTGGTAAACTGCAAGTGTTTTGCGGCCGCAAAACAATCTTACATTGAAGTGCGAGTCGCTATTAGGAAGGGACGCCCTTGGCATGCGCCTTCCTAATAGTGAGTCGCAAACCCTGTTTTGCGAGTCAGTAATTGGTTACTGACACGCAAAATGGGGTTTGTAAATAGGGCAGACCTATTTTGTGGTCGCAAACAGACCGATTTCCCGTTTGCAAACGCAAAAAAACGGTCGTACAGCTGGCCCTGGGCATGTCTCCCGTACATTCAAATGCATCATTTTCCATTTGATTAGAGGCTAGCATTCAATGATTAATTTGCAATAGGAACACTTTCTCAGTGCATGATATTGGCATCTCAATTTCAGGCTGTAAATATTTCACATCACATATTGATCCCTCTATTTTTGTTCTGACCTTGACAGGACTACTCAGGGACTGACCCCTAGACAATTTGATGGGGCTCTTTTATCTATCTTAAATATAAAACCTAGAATTAAAAACCCATTTCCAAGGATAATTCATGCTTTATGACCACTCGAGTCAATGCAAAACACAGTTAATGTACATGAGAACATGAAAATGTAAATGCACAAGCCGTAACAAAAAAACACGTATGATAAGTAATTACTCTGCAGCATTGTCGTGAAATGGAGGAGAAAGGATTGCCATGCACTGATGTTTTGAATCCATCATATTTGTGCAGACTAACTCTTAGCACCACATTTGCATTGATTTCACTGCTTGACTACCGATAAAAGCATTTGAGTTACCCTGGGCTGCTTGGATTCAAAATGGATCCCGTGGTCTGAACTCTGCTCCAGCAGAGTGCTCCGGCCACAAAGAATCACTTCAGCTGAATTCTGAAAACTAAGTGCTATGTGTTTTCTATTTTGAGATTATATAACACTACCCAGGCAACTTGTGGGGCTGAAAATACATCATCATGAATCTGTTGGTATTAATCACATTTGATACATTCTTTAAGGTTGATTGGAGTCATTATCACATCATTCACTCACAAGTCAGCCCTTTAACCTTTCACAACTCTCATGGTCTAAGATATCTTTTCCTATTGTGCATTGCATCATGGAAAAATCAACTCAATGCTCAGAAGGTAGTATTTTTGTTGTCCTTTTTGTCTGTATTTTTATTTGATCTCTGCATTCATTTCTTCTGAGTGCATTAACGCTTTCATTGTATTGTCTGTTTGACTACCTAGGTCAGGGGTTTGAAACTGTGGGGGGGCGGTACAGCCTTTTATCGTTCTAAGAGTTACAATATGATGTTACAATACATGAAGATTGAGTAGAGTCCTTATGGCAGCATTAAATAAATACAAAGGGCCTGATTATGAGTTTGGAAGTCCTGGAGCGGGCTGCATTGCCAGCGTCCCCCTCCAGGACCACCAAACTCGACTGCCACCTACCCGAGTAATCTCGAGGTCTGGCGAGCAGTACTTGTGCATTTCCACAGTGGTGCCTATTAAAATGGCACCGCAATGGGAACGCCAAAGCCCGTTCCTGCAGCATGGACAGGAATGTCCATGCCGTCCAGGAAAGGGGGCGAATGCACATAGGGGGGTACAACATGTGCCCTCCTGCAGGCACACCATGGACCTGAGTCAACAGGGGGCCCTGTAGAGCCCCCTTTCTTTCCTCACCACCACATTTGGCATGGCGGCCTTGCTGCCATGAAAACTGTGGCGGTGATAAACTCCTAATATGATCGGCGGTTCTGCAGTGGCACCACCAGCATATTAGGGCCTCTCTCACCATGTCACCACTGCAGCTTCCATGATCCCCGGTGGTTGCAGTGGGCATGTGGTGGTCCCACCTCCATATTCGTAATGCGGCAGTTGGACCGCCACCACGGGTTCGTCAGTCCCTTGGACTGCCAAACTCATAATGAGGCCCTAAGTACAGGGAACTAGATACACACCACACACAGTTGAGATAGGTTGGCAGAGCGCGATGGGGAGACCACAGATGTGATGCATGTAGTGATGCGTGGACCTACCTTAAATCTTCTAGGAGGTAGGGTAAAATGTTATATATGTTTTATTCCAGTTCAGCTGCCTATAGTTAAAGCCTGTTTGTCAAGATGACATGCCAACTGTTAATACATGGGGCTTGTACTAGGTGAGAATGACTGAAATGTCTACCGCCATAATTGCATTGTTTATACAAAGCTAAGGTGTAAATTGAATTGAATCACAGTTGTGTCAAATGTAATGTAAACTGCAAATATAATAATAATAAAAACAAAGGTAAATACACAGCAAACAATTAGGTCCTAAGTATAGTGCAAAGCGCAGTTGGATTTAGAGGGGTACCATGGAGAAGATGGACCCACATTCTCTTTATTTTTAGCCCTTATAACATTATAAAAATCTGGTTTGAAAATGTGCAGGTGCCTTGAATTAGATCCAGAACCTCCTGAATAGTTCAGCAAAATAATCAGACAATTTCATAGGACTTCCTTAAGCGTACTAATTGCTACTCCTTTTCCAAACATTTCAATCATGTTTATTGGGTTTTAAAGAAATGCAATTATTGTACAGTCATTGTACGTACATGTAAACATACATGTACAAGTATTCAACATACTACAACCTACCACAACATACCCCCTACACCTCAACTTAACCCCACAGATCATTCTCCATTGTAATGAGTTCTCAACAGGATGCAGTCTATCACGCCTGAGTGCTATCAATGGCTGTTTCAATCCGATACTACTTAAGCCCTGGTCTATTCAATAATGAGTAAAACTCTCCTCTTTCTCAGGCGCTGGAAATCTCTAAATGCTTGGCCAGATAAAGTTTTAACAGGATTCTTTTTCCACCCCTAGAAGCACATGTGAGATATGCTAGCCTTTCTTGAGTATGGGGTAGGAAATAATGAGTTCGTTGAATAGTTATCCTGGGTACTTTTTTACCAGTTTCCCCCATGCTGCAGGGACCCTCACACTCCTTGGGGAAGCCCATACTTGGCACAATACAATCCATCCTAGGCAACTGATGCAAAGAGCAAACATTTCTTAAAAGAAAGAAAAGAAACAAATATAGTTACCAAAATTATGGAACTAAAAGAGTGACTTAAAGCTGAATAGTTTCACTTAGATTAGAGCCTGAAGCCGCTATCAACTTTTACTCTTTATCAATAGGCAATATAATCTTACAAGTGTAGCAAAAATGTTAGTGGTGGGTATCGTACCCCGTTCTGAGACCGAGGAGCAAACAGATTCTACTGGGACTGGGTTGGTTTGCTTTTGATGCCCCAGGGTCCATCTTACTGTGGCTCTGCAGAACTGGACCAAGCACAACCCTTTTATCATTTGACTCTCATTACTAGCGATGGCAAGCAGTCACAACTTTTTCAGGGAGGGCACAAGCTCAGAATTCAATAATCCCCTGTCAGCACAATAACTCATTGCTCAATCCAGTCTTTTACCTTGGTAAAGATAAGCACATGTAAAACATGATATTTCACTGCACAAGCTGCAGGAGCAATTACTTTACTGTGGCTTGGGTCATGGCCCCCCTTCTCTTGGGTGTCCCTCCTTTATGTATTAAAGCAGGTTCCCCCTTCTGGGTTCAGGCTCTCTATAGCATTGTTCAAGGCACAGGTTCAGATTATCTCTTTGAATCGGTTGTGTGCTCAGCTATCTCAAATATTCCCAAATTACCATTTCTTTCTTCATAATTTAGCAGCAAAATATTTGCAGTGCATTTGATGTGGAACAGTACCTCAAAATCTCCAATTTTCCATGTTATTACATATGAGCATTGATGATCAATTTTTAATAGGAACATTTTCTTCGTGCATGAGTTTAGTATGCTAAATATTTCACATGCACATTGATCCCTCTATTTCTGTTTTGAACATGATGGGACTTACTAACGAAATATCCCCTGGAGAAGGGTACGGCATTGATGAGCATCGACTTTGATGGGGCTCTTTCATCTATCTTGAATATAAACCTGACTTGAAAACACATTTGCCAGGATAATTCATGTTTTGCTACCACTGGAGTCAATACCGATAACAGTCCACACGCATAAAGAACTTCAGAATGCAAATGCACAAGACATAACAAAAACACAAAACCGCATTCACTGATATTTTGGATCCATCATATTTGTACAGACTATTTGTTCCCTATTTGCATTGATGCCACTGTCTGACCAGCATTAAAACCTTTGAGTTGCCCTACGCTGTTTAGATTGAAAATGGATCTCGTGGTCTGAGCTCCGCTCTAGTAAAGTGCTCCGGCGACAAAGAATCACTTCAGCTGTACTCTGGAAGCTAAGTGCTGTGTGTTTGCTATTTTGAGATGGCACAACACTACCCAGGCTACTTGTGGGTCTGAATACAGATCAGCATGACTCTGCTGTTATTAATCACATTTAATTAATTCTTGAAATATGGTGGTAAAATCCACGAATTTTGATTGAAGTCATTATTGCACCATTCGCTCACAAGTCAGCCCTCTAACATTTCATGACTGTGCTGCTCCAATTTGCCTTTGTGCATTGTAATTGTGTCATGTAAAAAAGCAATTTAATGTTTTTACAGTCGCATTTTTGTGTGCAATTTGTGTTTTTTTATTACACTCTATGCATTAATGTCTTCTGAATTTGGTGGCTCAGTGGACTAACACTTCCATTGCTGGGTCTGGATTTGATGTCGTAGGTCAAAGTTTTAAAATTGTGGGGAGTCCATGCAGCCTCCAAAAGTCCAAGATTTACAATTTTATAGTACAGCACATTAAGGTCTTTAGGATTCCTTATTGCTCCTTTAAATAAATGCTAAATATGGTGCAAAACACAGTTAAATTTAGGTGGAACCACGGTGCACTAAGAAGATGATCTAAAAAGATGGACATACATTCGCTTTACTTTTAGTCCTAATTTTCTTATAGGAATATGATTCGGTAATGTACAGGTGCATTGAATTGGACTAAGAGGCACCAGAACGATTCAGCAAAATGATCAAAACTTTTAATGGGGCTGCCTTAAGCATATTATTTAGTCATTCTTCTCTAAACCGAATTATGCCATTGTATGTGCTTGTAAACATATATATATAAACATATTCTACATACTACATTCCACTAGCATATGTTTGGGTGGTTCTTTTATGGTGACAAGTTGGGAAAGCTGTGTGGTAGGATTTGTGTGGATCCCAGTGGTTTTTGTAAATGGAGATCATAGAAATGGAAGGAAAATGTTTAATTGTAGGCAAGGTTTGAGGTTTTTATGGCACTGTGGGTAAAAAAAACAACATTGTGGGCGTGGCACACTAACCTTAACTCCCCCGAGTGTCTAGTTTTCAGATTCCAAATACTGCAGTGTCACCATTGTGAAACCGGGTAATTTCTTTCAACAGGAAATGTTGATGTCTTTACATTGCGTTTTGGGCCCTCCCTGTTGCAGGTGCTAGGCCCACCCACACAAGTGAAGTACTTTTTTATGGAGAGATGTGGGGGACTATTTGGTTGTAATAAGTGTGTGTCTCCCTTCAGATATCAGAACTTTGCCTCACAGATATATGTGTTGTTAGCCAAAGTTTGATATTTGTAAGTGTGTCTGTGTAAGATGAAATGAAATGAAATGAAAAATGAAATGAAAAATTATATTTATATAGCGCGTAACTACCCGGAGGCCTCGCAGCGCTTTAAATGATCACTGTGGCGGGCTACAGGGTGAGACTAACACGCTTTTGCGAACAGGTGGGTTTTCAGAGCCTTCCTAAATGCCAACCGGTTATTATTTTCTCTGAGAGCTAAAGGGAGGGAATTCCAGAGTCTCGCGGCGGTGTGGGAGAAGGAACGGCCACCCCATCGGGCTTTATTGATTTTAGTTGTAGTTGCTAGGTGCAGTGAACCAGAGCGAAGAGCTCTAGATGGAGCATAAGGCATAACTAAGGGGAACAGAATGGCAGGGCCTGTACGATGGAAGGATTTGTGCACAATGCACATAGCCTTAAACTGAGCTCTGGCGGCCATTAGGAGCCAGTGCAGTTCTTTTAGAGCTTTCTTGGCTGACTGCCAACGGGGGATGTTAAATAGTAATTGAGCGGCACAGTTTTGTGTGATTTGAAGCCTATTGGTCACTGATGCTGGAGCACCTAGGTATAGAGCATTTCCATAATCCAGGCGGGAGAGTATCAGGGCCTGAACCATGATTCTCCTCGCCTGGAAAGGAAGCAGAGGGAGAACTTTACGGAGCATTTTCATTAAACCGACGCAGGTGGAGGCAGTTTTGGTAGCCTGGATCGAAAAGTCCAGCGCTTTATCTGAGGTTTAGGAGGAGGAGGAGCACCGAGGCAAGTGGGCCAAATAGAAGCCAGCGTGGACGGGAGAGAATTGCCCAGTAACATAATCTCCGTCTTCTCCCCATTAAGTTTGAGATAGGAGGACTGCATCCACTTAGCAACGGCCTCTAGACAGAGGCCCAGGGTGTTGGACGACTCCTCGGTGTGGTCCAGAGAGACCACCAGTTGGGTGTCGTCCACGTAGGTGACAATACGCACACCAAAAGACTGGACTATCTCCGCTAGAGGTCGCATATAGACATTAAAAAGGGTGGGGCTCAGGGACGAGCCCTGGGGAACCCCACAGCTAAGTGGTTGCTTAGGGGAAACTGCCTCACCCTCAAACACCTGGAAGAAACGCTCGTCCAGGAAGGAGGTCAACCATTCCAGGGCCGCGTCCGACACGCCCACGCCTTTCAAACGATGTAGGAGTGTGGCATGGTTAACAGTGTCGAACGCGGCGCTGAGGTCGAGTAATGTGATGGCTGCTTTTCCTCCCCGATCCAGCACCGATCTAGTTTCTTCCGTCACCGCTAGGAGAGCAGTTTCCGTTCCATGCTGAGGGCGGAAACCTGTCTGAGAGGCACATAGCAGATTACTTGATTCTAAGTAATCTACTAAGATATTATTGATGTGCCTCTCAAGCAGTTTGCTCATCCAAGGCAGTAAGGAGATGGGACGAAAGTTGGCCAAGTTGTTCTGGTCCAAGGTGGGCTTTTTCAAAAGGGCCTTAACCATCGCACACTTCCAGGGTGCTGGGACAGATTTAGAGGAGATGGAGGCATTAAGGACATCCAAGATGACTGGGCGGATGACATCCATCACCTTATTGAGAGTCTGCGGAGGGGCTGGGTCATTAGGAGATCCCGAGGTGACATTAAGAAGCATTCTATCTAAAGTGATGGAATCTAAGAGGGGGAAATTGTCCAGTGAGCTGGGAACCAAGAGGTCAGAATCTGTAGTGGTGGTGCCCATCGTGTCACCGTTGCCGGTAGAAAATGAAGAATAGATGGCCTGGATCTTCTGAGAGAAGAAAGTGGCTAGATTATTACAACGGGTTTGCGCGCCGTCGGATGACAGATGCTCAGGAGGAGGGGGGGAGATTAAAGACTTGGCTATTTTAAAGATTTCTTTAGGGGAGTTTGCAGCTAGGTTGATTTTGGCTTCATAAAAATGGGCTTGTGCAGATTTTATTTGGTTTTTGTAGAGCTTTATTGCTGCTCTGTACTCAGCTTTCTTTGATTGTGAGTATTCATGTCTCCAGGCTCTCTCTAATTTGCGACAGGATTGTTTCATAGTCCTAAGAACCGGGGAGTACCAAGGAGCAACTTTAGCTCTGTTTATTAAGAACAGGGGTTCCTTTGGCAGGACTAGGTCAAGGGAACTGGAGATCCAGTTATCAAAATTGACCGTGGCTGTATTGGGATTGGCCACCTTCGGGGGTAGATGTTCTGTGAGAGCTAGTTTCCACTTGGGAAGTGGGAGAGAGGCCCATTTTCTTCCCCAATGCTTATTGTGAATTCGTAAAGTAGGGGGAGTGCATGTGGACCATGTAAAGGGTACTAAAAAGTGGTCGGTCCAAGGTAGTGGTACAGGAGCCTCAACGGTTAGGCTATCTAGATTACTATAAATGTGGTCTAGAAGATGCCCCTTGATGTGTGTTGATTGAAAACCTTTCTGGGACAGATCAATGGACTGAAAGGTTAATTCGAAAACTGTTGGCTATTGAGTCAAGCGGATCGTCTAGGTGTAAATTCAGATTGCCCAGCAGGGTGAAATTTGCCGAGGTGAGCACTAGGCTGGCAACTATATCCATCATATTAGTGATGAAGTTGTTAAGGGTGCCAGGTGGTCGATAGACTAAAATGCCAGAGAAAGTGGTGGAAGGGGAGAACTCAAGAGTGAAATGTAAGTTCTCGCACGCTGGCGTGGAGGAGGGAGTGACCCGGCATCTAAAGTTGACCCTATAGATAATGGCCAACCCTCCACCTCTGCCAGTCTTGCAATCCAATCGTTTAAGAGTATAAGCTTGGGGGATGGCCCAAACTGTTGCAGGATCGGTTTCTAGCTGAAGCCATGTCTCTGTTAAGAAGAGGACATCAGGATTGAGCTCCTCTATCAACATGGCCAGCTCAGCATAGTGTTTCGGCAGGGATCGGCAATTGAGGAGGAACATCCTCCATTTCTGCTTGAAGGAATGTTTCCCTGTATTTGGGGTAGGAGTGCCCCAATCACATGTTTTGCAGTGGGCCTTCGAATTTGTGGGAAGGACTGAGTGTATGCATAATGGGTTGCAGGTAGGGCGCAGTGCGTACAGTGAGGAAGTACTGTATGAAAGGAAGTTTCCTACCATGTTAACGGCTAGGACCGGAAGCTGGAAGCGTCTGGACGTGGACTGGTGCAGACTGGCTTCTCTTTGGCGCCTCTTCGGCGCGTCTAGGGCGCTACCGCTGCGCGTGCCGCTGCGCGGTACAGTGGGAGTTGATATAGATTAGGCTCAAGGAACACTAGAGCGTCACCCCACTAAGATGGCCGCCGAAAAATGGCAATACCAGGAAGTAGGATCGCCCTGTTCTCCCTCCACATCAATCAGCACGAATAGCTGCGGTGGACCGGGGAGTCAGTGCACAAATCAGGTCTCACTAGCAACAGCAAATTTTGCAAGTATAAAAACGATTTTCCTTCTTTTTTTTAAAACACATACAGCAGAACACAAATGGTGCTATCACCGAGAGCGCTAGCGCAGGAGTGATCAATTTCAGAGTAAACTCGAGCGTGTCGGCGCTGGGAGCCTAAATAGTCAGGGCTCAAGGAACACTAGAGCGTCACCCCACTAAGATGGCCGCCGAAAAATGGCAATACCAGGAAGTAGGATCGCCCTGTTCTCCCTCCACATCAATCAGCACGAATAGCTGCGGTGGACCGGGGAGTCAGTGCACAAATCAGGTCTCACTAGCAACAGCAAATTTTGCAAGTATAAAAACGATTTTCCTTCTTTTTTTAAAACACATACAGCAGAACACAAATGGTGCTATCACCGAGAGCGCTAGCGCAGGAGTGATCAATTTCAGAGTAAACTCGAGCGTGTCGGCGCTGGGAGCCTAAATAGTCAGGGCTCAAGGAACACTAGAGCGTCACCCCACTAAGATGGCCGCCGAAAAATGGCAATAGCAGGAAGTAGGATCGCCCTGTGCTCCCTCCACATCAATCAGCACGAATAGCTGCGGTGGACCGGGGAGTCAGTGCACAAATCAGGTCTCACTAGCAACAGCAAATTTTGCAAGTATAAAAACGATTTTCCTTCTTTTTTTTAAAACACATACAGCAGAACACAAATGGTGCTATCACCGAGAGCGCTAGCGCAGGAGTGATCAATTTCAGAGTAAACTCGAGCGTGTCGGCGCTGGGAGCCTAAATAGTCAGGGCTCAAGGAACACTAGAGCGTCACCCCACTAAGATGGCCGCCGAAAAATGGCAATACCAGGAAGTAGGATCGCCCTGTTCTCCCTCCACATCAATCAGCACGAATAGCTGCGGTGGACCGGGGAGTCAGTGCACAAATCAGGTCTCACTAGCAACAGCAAATTTTGCAAGTATAAAAACGATTTTCCTTCTTTTTTTTAAAACACATACAGCAGAACACAAATGGTGCTATCACCGAGAGCGCTAGCGCAGGAGTGATCAATTTCAGAGTAAACTGATAGCCTGGTGACTCACAAGTCAAACCTCCCTGGAATCCTGCAGGTATCCACTTTTCAGGAATGTGTGGATTTGATCAGTGTTCCTGGGTGCCAGCAAAACCAAGGTCCAAAATCTGCAGCTTGCCACGTTTTATGATAAGCGTGGATTTGCTAAGTGAAATATACAATTTGCAGGTCATGTTTTGGGGTGTTTTGTGTCACACGCCCATCAATACAAGTGGGGTAACATTTATATTGGAAGATGTGTGGGAACACACAATAGTAGAACACCTGTTATTAGCACTTGGATTTCTCTGCATTTTCCTTCCAAATAGAAGCCAGTGTGTAAGAAAGAAGACATTTTGCAAAATGCCTTCCGAATCACATGCTAGCATTGGTATACACAAATTCAGAGATGTACAAATAACTACTGCTCCTAAACTTTTCTGTAAATATCAGAGATACATTCATGCCCATTTTTCACTCTTTATATTTTACCATATGAATTGGGCTATACACAATGAAAATCTATTATAAGGTGCAGTTCAGGTGTTGGCTCCCGGTACTTCAGGTTCTTGGAGAACCTACAAACCCTATATATCGCAGTGATCAGAAGGGTCTATTGGATGTATCAGAATGTTGATTTTGTAAATCGACCATCATGACAAGAAGTTGAAGATGAAAATATTGTCACAAATAGCATTATTCCTTGCTCATTTTCAGTATATTTTAATTTCAATAGCTGGTTTCTTTAGGAAAACCTTGAGGGATCTAAACCAATTACCCTTTGATGAGTTCAGAATTGTGTCTACTTTTCAGAAATGTGTAGCTTTTCGGAATCATCCATGGGTTTCACACCTGTTTCCACCACAGATTGTAAGGAGATTGAAAGCAGAAAAAATGGGAAAACCAGGCAACCCCTTAGAACAAGCACTGGCAAAGCCAATAGATCTGGCACCATCCACCAGCCTTTTGGCAACTCTTGTTTTGTCAGGATCTTTGCAAAATGGTATTGATTGGGAAGCTGCCAGGTGATTTTCCATTGAAAAAAACTTTGAACAAATAAATCCTAAAAAGTTTTCTTCTCACAAAAAAGTACTCATTACCATAGTATTCCCTGTTGCTGAAGAGAACTACTTTGTGTGTGGTTGTGGCCTTTGTGAAAGGGCAGCATGCTGTAACTTATAGTGAAGTCAGTCAATGACTGAAATGGGGTAAAGCGATGGCTCCTGATGCATGCTCAAGTGAATTGAAGAAGACTGTGAATGGCACACCCACAGCCAAATGGATGAAAATGTGGTTGAAAATCCCTATAAGTAACTATGTCATACACATAATTAGGCTTTCCTGTTTTCAGTTTCTATTTTTGGTAAATTCTGTTGGGGTTTTTTCAGTGTTTTCAAATGATTTGAATACCTTAAAAACGATTGGTTATCAGTGGTTACACATTTTCGTGCCATTTAAAACAACAGAAACCGTGTTTTTTCAGTGTTTTTGGAACATTTTTCTTTTATTATTGCTTGCTTTCTGCACTGATAGTGCATGGTATATGAGATGGGTGACATACCCTGAAACTGGTCCCAGGATGCTTGTTTCCGGTTCAGGGAGGACCTGGCCTGGCAGTTCGGTCTGGACTGTTCCCATGGGGCACAGGGGGAAAACTGATTTGCATATGCCTGGGTTCAAACTGGGGTGGCGTAGTGGGCAAAAGAACGATGCATTTAACCCAGATGTTTTGACTGGGGGAGAATGTTTGCATTGTCAGCATTCCGTCCATCTTTTGTTTGCTGTAACAGTGCATGGTATATAGACAGTGTCTATGAGTTCCGAATATATTTTTGCAAATCAAACTTATTGTAGTACACCATACAATACTTCTTCAGTGAGTCTTTGGTCATGTGTGCTCGCCCTTTCCTTCCTGTGCAAACCTTTTTCTGTGAAAAGCCCCTCTCAACATTGGCACTTGAGATGGCCAACACCAAAACAGCTAGTACACAAATTGCTAACTTTGGCACTGACATAGCTTTCCATACCAATACGGGTGCACTTGAAGATTGCGATTCTCTGGGCATGTTCTGCAACATTTGCGTTGAACTGGGCGTTTATGCCCTCAGAGGTATTGAAGCGGTCAAAAATGAAGCAGCAATTTGAAACTACAGAGAAAATTCCCATATATGGAAGGGATCTAGAACTTGTACAGAGTACCACAGTGAGGTTTCACTGACTTCAAATGCGATGGTTGGTGAAGGGACATTTCTGTGCATCATTGCAAGCCATTTCTCATAAATTGTAAAATAAAAGTTCCTGATTTGCTCTCCAACATTACTTTGCTTACAAAGTGGCATGCACTCTAACATGGAACATTAAACCAGCCATTTTGCCTATCAGTGATAGAATCAAACACCCAAAATATCAAGAATGATTTTCTTATTTCCTGATTCTCTACAGTTTATAAAATAACTAAACAATACCTAAAACATGTTTCTAAACCCTGCATCTTTAGACCAAAGACCACAAACCTGTAAAAGGCAAAAGGAAGAAGAAACAATATTTTAGTGGCATCCCTAAACAACAAAACTCAAGCAGAATAATGTTAGCCCACTCTTTCTTGCTGCTAGCTTGAATAACAAAGTTACATTGTATTGGCTCCTTCAGGAAGAAAACAATTGACTCTTTCACTCTCCTTTTCCTTTCTTTGAATGGCATTTAGTTTGTGGTTGTGCAGGTGTTTTTTCAGTGTTTATATGTTTACACTGGTGAGGGCTATTTCCCTTTTGGTGGGGTTTTATCAGATATTATAGGTTTAAACCTAAAACGGGACAGCCGACACATAATTTTTGTAAAATCAAAACTTCCTGGTTAACACAGACCTAAACAAGTCAATTGTTATACCATTGTCTGTCAGCCTCTTCCCTTTGGGGAAAAAAGAAAGAAAGAAAGAAAGAAAGAAAGAAAGAAAGAAAGAAAGAAAGAAAGAAAGAAAGAAAGAAGCAAGGCAAGAAAGAAGCAAGGCATGAAGGAAGGAAAGAAAAGGATGGCAAAGAAGAAGTCATGAAACAAAGAATGAATTATAGAAAGACAGGCAGCAAGAAAGAAGAAAAGAAGGAATGGCAGCAGAAAGCAGGAAAAAGAAGAAAACTAAAGACAGAAAGAAAGTAAGCAGGAAGGAAAGAAATAAGGTCTGAGAGAAGGAAGGGAAGAAGGAAATAAAGAATAAAGGAAATCAAGGAAGAGGGAATAAAAGCAAGAAATAAGGAATTAAGTCAAGAAAGAAGGAATGGAGGCAAGAATAAGGAATGGAAGCAAGAAAGAAGGAATGAAAGCGAGGAAAAAGGAAAAAAGAATGTAGGAAGAGAAGGTAGTCAAGAGAGAGAAAACAAAAAGAAGGAAAGAAGGAATGAAAGAAAAAAGAAAACAAGAAAGAAGGAAAGAATGAAAGAAAAATGCAAGAAATATGGTATAAAAGAATAAAATGAAAAAGGAAAAGAAAGAAAGAATGACAGAATAAAAGAAAAAAGGAAAGCAGGAAAGAAGAAGAGAAGGAAACAGTATGAAAAAAGAAAGAAAGAAGGAATGAGTGAAACAAATAAAGAAGGAATGAAAGAAAAAAGGAAAGAAGGAATGTAGTACAAAAGAAAAAAGGAAAGACAGAATGAAAGAAAAAAGGAAAGCAAAAAGAAGGAAAGAAGGAATGAAAGAAGAATGGAAAGCAAGAAAAGAAAATAGGAATGAAAGAACAATGAAAGACAAAGAAGGACAGAAAGATAAAGGAAAGAAAAGGAATGAAAGAATGAATAAAAGAAAAAGAAAGAAATTAAGAGGAAAGAAAGAAAGAAAGAAAGAAAGAAAGAAAGGAAGAAAGAGGGAAGGAAAGTAACACAGGAAGAAGGACAGAAAGAAACAAGAAAGAAAAGACAGAATAAGGGCTGCACAATCACCTCAATAAAGGCTACTTTTCTTGCTGGGCAAAGTTTATTAAAGAACCATTATTGAAACTGTGTCCAGAATAAACATATTCTGAAGAAGTGTCCGTTTATAAACTCACATGCATAAAATTGCAGCTTTCGATAACTTAATGCAGAACAGTTTCAAATGGACTGCAATCTCTTATGATTTGAGTGTGTAAGTGTACAATGTGGCCTGTGCTCATATCTGATATAAAGAACCCTGATGTCACACAAGAACATTGGCATAGATAGGAACTACCTTGTGTGCGGATTTGCTACTTGTGAAAGAGCAAAATTCATTCACTCAAAGTGAAGTTATCCAGGAGCTGGAGTGTGGTGACCCCTACCACATGTTGTATGCTGTAGTGTGCGGAAGCAAAATATGATTGACACACCAACAAGCCGATAAATGAAGAAAGCTGGCAGAAAACCCCATTTAATTAAGTATATTGTACGCAGATTAAAGAAACCTAAAAGTCGTGGGTAGCCCTGAAATATGTCATTAAACTACTAAACTGTGCAGAACACGGAAGCTAGGCTTCTCTGCAAATTCACAATTTTTTAATCAGTAAGGGAGCATCTGAAACAGCTTCATTGGCTTCCGATTGATTCAAGGATTAAATTCAAAGCTTTTTGCCTGGCACATAAAGCAGTAAACACCAGAACAGAGGTCCCCCTAAACTCAGTAGCCTGGTTGTACCATATGTCCCCAATAGAAATCTAAGATCATCCCAAGAACGCCTTCTTAGAACCACAAGAATTAAGAGAGCAAGATGGGGTGGCAGATAATTTGCAAATCTAGTACCTAAGCTTTGAAATGCCTTGCCCCGCTAATTAAGACTGCTATAAGTGGAATCCACATTCAGATAAAAAGTTAAGGACATGGCCATTTCCCGAACAACTTTAATAACCACAGTGCCCCATCACAGCTCATTCACTTAGCGCAGGGAGCCCTTGGGCAGCCATGCGCTTTACAAATCCTTTACATTACATTAGCGTCAGACCTACAAAATTGTGGAAAAAAATAGTTGTGAGATGCAGCTCTTTGTGTTCTTGAAAGCTGGGAAGATGGTGATTTTAACACATCAAATCTTTAATTGATGTCATTTGTAGGAAACAATTGAGACACTTTTATTGTTAAGCACTTCCCCCCCAAAACCCCTCCCAAATTTTTCTATATTTTCTCTAATTTCTGAGTCCTCTCCAAGGGAATTTGTGAACACTGGGTACCCATAGAAACCCTATGATGTTGAGAAAAAAAGACACACATTTGACATGGATACCTTATGTGGGAAAAATGTATGAAGTCATAAGTGTGAAATGCCCCAAATATCAACAAAAAGGCCTTAGCATTTTAAGGGGGAAAGACTAGCAGCCAAGGGGGTTAAATGGTTTTGATAGTATATTAAATATTGCATAAAGATTATACAATTTATTTTTTAATCAATTTACATTTTTTTTTAGAAATTAGTTGCTTGACCAGGGCTTACACCATAGTCAATCAGCAACCAAATACCCTTGCAGGGTGAATCACAAAAAAGTCCCTAAATGAACCTGTATTTAGCCCTGGTTGGCTTGGTACAACAAGTAGCCATGCTTAACTTAAGGGCAATGTGTAAAGTATTTATGCATAACACAAACAGTAAAAAAGTAAAAACACAACACAAAACACTCCAATTTAAAAACATAGAATGCATTTTTAATAAATTATTTGACACCAGAACAACAAATTCTGATCAGTGGAACAGTAGTAATTAATTTTTAAAGTTTTTAGTGGCCTCGTGGCCCCACTTCCCAAGCCTTAAAAGACCCTTGGGACCCCATTCCCTGGACCAAACACAATAAACAAAGGGGAGGGTGGCTGCATGTCCCCCTACACAAAAGCCTTCGTAGCCCCCCGAGGACCCATCATCTGGGGCTAAAATTTACGGGAAGAGGGCATGCAGTCCCTCACCCCAAGCCTTAATAGTGCCCAGGAACCCTTCCCCAGGACCAAATACAATAACAAATTGGAGGAGGCCTGCAATGTGGCCTACCCCCTCCCAGAGCCTTATTGGGCCCCGGGGACCCCATTTCCTGGGCCCAAATATATTAAAAAAGAAAAGGATCTGTGCAGCCCCCCTCCTTGAGCCTTCTCAGGCCTCGGGACCCATCCCCGGGGGCCAAACCAAATAAAAAAGAGGAGGGGAGCTGTGTGACCCCCCCTCCTCTAGCCTTATTAGACCCCGGGGACCCTATCCCCTGGGGCCAAATATAATAAAAAAGGGGAGGCGTCTGATTAGCCCCTCTCCTGAGCCTTCTTAGGCACCAGGAATCTCATCCTCTGGGGGCAAAATCTAAGGGGAGGAGAGTGTACACCCCACCCAAGTCTTATAAGCCCTGGAACAGTAGCGATTGCTACCGGACGGGGGTCGTGGGGTGGGTTGGAGTAGGGAATGAAAAAAAGGACTTACCTTAAACGGCCGGCTGCGGCCTCTCCCGGTTGGCAGCAGGAAGCACCTGGGCACACATGGTCCCCTGAGCCAATCATAACGCTGCAATGAAGCATTGCGATTTGTCTGAGCACCGTGGATTGGTGCTCAGGCGGGTACAGGGAACCTGTGCATCGTCTTCACCAGGCTGTGTAATGCAGCCTGGTGGGGAACATGCAAAGTGCGCTTGACTCTTTGGCCGGCCCAAGAAGGCCAGCCAAACAGTCAGCGCACTTAGGGAGTGCAAACCACTCCCCCCCCTGCTCTGGCCAGCCTGCCGCATCACTGACTTCAACGTCAATAAAATGATAATAACAATGCATTATTATCATTTTGTTTTTCCTTTTGAGCAGTGGGGCAACACTCCTCCACCTTTGCAAAGAAGCTGCCACTGCCCTGGAGGCCCTATCCCCCAGGGCCAGATATAATAAAAAAGGGATGGGAGCCTCATGACCCCCCTCCTCGAGCCTTCTACTGCCCCCCACCCCCAGCATTCTCAAACCCCAGGAACGCCATCCCCCAGGGGCCAATGCACTTAAAAAGGGGAGAGGCCATATGGTCCCAGTCTGTGAGCCTCATTGGGCCCTGGGGACCCCATCCTCCAGGGCCTTATTTATTTGAAACGAGGAGGGGCCATGCAACCCTCACTCCCTTGCCCTTTCAGGGCCCAGGGACCCTAGCCCTTGGTGCCAGAGAGAGGTACGCCAGTGCCCACCCCAGGCACCCCATACCATATGTTTGGGGCTGTGAGGGGAGTCCCAGGCCCAAGTCAGCACCCCGCATGTTGTGGGAGCCAGCATTGCTCCCACCCAGAGGGAGCAGCTACTTATACTGCTCACTTTGGGCAGGAGCAATGTGTGTTCGGTTTCCCTGCCTGCATCAGTGCGGATAGGGTAACAGAGCACAAATCTGCTCCCAGCCAGCATGAGCATTTTTAAAGCTTTCGCAAGCTGGGAGCACACTGAGGGCCCAGTTACGAACCTGGCAGTTCACGATTCCGTTGCTGTTTGTGTTGTCCGACCACCCGCTTCCCTGGAGGTCCAACAGCCAGATTACGTGCAGGGGGGTGAGACCGCTTTGAGATTGCCACCACTGCCAACATTCCAGCTCCCGTGGTGGTGGCGGAAGAAGCAGAGAAGACCTATAGAGGCTGTCCCTGCACCTGCACCACCGACCACATAACAACCTGCCTTTCTGCCGACCTTTTAATGGCAGGGACACCACCATGCAAAGGTCAGCAGAAAGGCAGGTAATAAGCCAAAATAATGGCTCTAGGACGTAAAACACCATGTGTAATGTGGCTGGTGCCCATGTTATGCCCTCCAATGCCAATAATTTCAATGGGCCCACTGTTTTCCATGCACAACATGGTGCACAGAAACAGTGTGCCCGATGTGCTCGATGCACCAGTATGGCTGGCATTGGCTTCCGACTCTTTCTCAGAGCTAAAGCTTGCTGCCGCCATGACTGCGCCACCCACACACCCACTCACGCAGGAAACTCATGATGCAGCATTCAGGTTGCAGCAGGCTTTGCAGCATTTTCTCAACCACTGCAGCGCGGGCAAAGTCATAATCAGGCCCTTAGTGTTTGCTCCCGTTTAGCAGGAGATTTGAAAATGCTCCCACCTGATGGGAGCGAACACGTTTCTCTGCCTGTCCTATTACAGGCAGGGAAACTACTGTGTCCCAGGGGTGGGCTCCCCAGGATGAGTAAGTGAGCCAGACCCAGGGGATGGAGTCGCTGGGGCCATTAAAGTCTCAGGGAGAGGGGCCATGCGCCCCACATTTGTTTAAAGTGATGGCCCTGGGGGATGGGGTCCCCTGGCCCTTTTTAAGGCTGATGGTGGGAGACCACATGGCCCCCCTTCCCTCTGTTTTTGAATACATCCCTGCTTCATGGGGTCCCTGGTGCCTCGGTAGGTTCAGGGAGGGGAGCTGCTCACCCCCTCCTCTTAATTTATACATTGGGCCCGAGGTATAGGGTTCCTGCGGCAGAACACAGCTTGGAGAGAAGGCTCCGTGCCCCCCTTCCCTGAAATAATATGTCCGGTCCTGGGCCCAAAATGGGCAGGGGGAGGGGCCACTACTCATGCCCCCTCCCCATAGTTGAATAAAATGTTGGCCACCATTTTTTTGTTTTTGCTCTGATCCCATAAGAGTTCTGTGGAATCGTGGCAAAAACGGGCAATTTTATTTTACTTTTTTGGCCCGGGGGGATGGGAGCTCCCTCTAGGTCTTCCCCACAGGGCCTAGGGGGCAGGGTATCCATACCCTGCCCCCTTATAATATTTGTTTTACTGCTGGGCAGAGTGCTAGGTCCACGAGTCCTGTAATGTCTACCAGAAAAATGTTTCTCATTTTGCTGGCAGCCAATCAGAGGGCTTGCTCCCGCAGAAGCGAGTTTGCCCAAGGGAAAAAAGGTCCCTAGGCCAATCAGAAGGCTCTATTTTTAAACTGGCTGTCCCACAATACTCTTGTGAGCATCTCGCGGACCCAACTGTCCAGATATACAAATATTTTTGTAGCTTCATTCATCAAAAACTACTGAACAGATTTAAACCAAATTACAAAAAGCACAATCTGTGGTCCAAAATCTAGTTTTTTGCCAAATTCGGTGTAATGTGTTTTGGAACCCCTGTTTTTTCCCAGCCCCCACTTGATGGAATACTCCAAAACTATTGCCAGTAGGTATATGTATGTATATATATATATTACCTATTGGCAGTCACCAGTAGGTAGTTATAGTTAGGACCTATTATCCATAGGAAATCCGCAACATTCTATTTGGAATAAATGTGGCGCCGGTTGACGAATCTTTGCGAAATTTTCAAACCTCGTGGACCACTCCGCTCTTATCCTGAAAGTCTTGGGGTGATTTGTCAAGTGGGGGCCAAGAAAAAAGGGGGGTCCCAAAACGTGTTTTCCCCATGCAATTTTCCATAGGGACTGTTAGTCGCAGCTACAGCCCGAACTGCTGAACGAATTACACCAAATTTGGCAGAAAGGTAGACCTTGGTTCAGAGTTGTGCCTTTTGCTTAAATGGTGTAAATCTATTCAGTAGTTCCTGAGAAAATCAAAATCAAAATCACATACATATCTGGGCGGAGCCTAACCACACATCTCATCATGAGATCTGATTGGCTGTCAGCACTTCATCCAAGAAGTGTTGGCAGCCATCTTGGGACCAATATACTTGATAGCACCTCATTAAAAAGCATTGCAGTTAATAGAAGGTTTTAAGACTTTAGTTACATTATAAATCATTTGTTGATGGTACCATACTCATGTTAGGAATTGTAGTGTGTTCTAAGGTGATTTTACCATGTGAAAAAGCCTTCTGCTGTGATATCATGAATCATATTTGAGACAAAACCATTTTCTCATGCTTTTCCCACAGAGGTTTGGAAGATGATCTATAAGCTAAACTGAGAGCATATTTTTTTTGTAAATTCACATTATCTTTCTCAGTCATGTGGGAATGAAGTCTGATATTCTCAGTAAAACATGTACATCCAACAAGGGCAGAGGCTCAGTTGATTCGTTTGTGTTCTACTGCAGCTTCCCAGAGTGTTCTAAAGAACAACTAGAGCGCTAACAGTCCTACTTATGACAAACGTATTACACACCTGAAGCCATCTTGATTCGAATAAAGTGGTAACTCTTAAAACATTTATTTTAAAAAGGAACACAATGAGGGGGTTCATTTTACCATAGGAAGTATGATTAGTGCTGCAGAAAGAAAAATTAGGGCACATTTTGAGTGACTTCTCAAATCCTCTTCTATTTCATAAAAAAATTCTGACATGCAGACTGAAACATGCACTTTCAATACCAGCAGCAGACTTCCCTGGTGAGCAGTAGCTTTACTACAGTGATCTAATGGGCAACTAGAGTGCTAACATTCTGAATTTATGGCAAATGTGTGACACATCTGAATGCCTTCGTGATGGAATCAAAGTAAAAAACTGCAAGCATTTCCTACTGAGAAGACTGTAGTAAATGAGGAAATTAGGAAACTTCATAACAAATAAGTCTCCCAAGATGGCCACCAGAGACAAAAGAGCCCAAATGTAGCACAAATATCACCCAGATGTCGCCCAAGTATAGCCCAATGACAGAATGTCCCAGAGTGTTCTAACGAACAACTAGAGCGCTAACAGTCTTACTTATGACAAACATATGGCACACCTGAAGCCATCTTGATTGGAATAAAGTGGTAACACTTAAAACATTGAATTTGCAAAGGAACAACATGAGGGGGTTCATTTTGCCATAGAAATTATGATTAGTGGTGCAGAAAGAAAAATTAGGGTACATTTTGACTTCTCAAATCCTCTTCTATTTCATTAAAAATATTCTGACATGCAGACTGAAACATGCACTTTGAATACCAGCAGCAGACTTCCCTGGTGATCAGTAGCTTTACTACAGTGATCTAATGAGCAACTAGAGTGCTAACATTCAGAATTTATGGCAAATGTGTGACACATCTGAATGTCTTCTTGATGGAACCAAAGTAAAAAACTGAAAGCCTTTCCTACTGAGAAGACTGCAGTAAATGAGGAAATTAGGAAACTTCATAACAAATAAATCTCCCACGCTGGCCACCAGAGACAAAAGAGCCCAAATGTAGCAAAAATATCACCCAGATGTAGCCCAAGTATAGCCCAATGACAGAATGTCCCAGAGTGTTCTTAAGAACAACTAGAGCGCTTACTGTCTTACTTATGACAAAAGTATGGCACACCTGAAGCCATCTTGATTGGAATAAACTGGTAGCACTTAAAACATTTATTTTAAAAAGGAACACAATGAGGGGGTTCATTTTGCCATAGAAATTATGATTAGTGATGAAGAAAGAAAAATTAGGAACATTTTGAGTGACTTCTCAAATCCTTTTCTATTTCATTAAAAAATTCTGACATGCAGACTGAAACATGCACTTTTAATACCAGCAGCAGACTTCCGTGGTGAGCAGTAGCTTTATTACAGTGATCTAATGAGCAACTAGAGTGCTAACATTCAGAATTTATGGCAAATGTGTGACATATCTGAATACCTTCTTGATGGAATCAAAGTAAAAAACTGAAAGCATTTCCTACTGAGGAGACTGCAGTAAATGAGGAAATTAGGAAACTTCATAACAAATAAATCTCCCAAGATGGCCACCTGAGACAAAAGAGCCCAAATGCAGCACAATTATCACCCAGATGTAGCCCACGTGTAGCTCAATGACAGAAGTGTGCAAAACACTTTTTATTTTTTGGGTTTTTGCAGTTTTATATAGTGCAGACTTGTCAGGTATTGGAGTGCTTTACATGAGCATTGGTTACAAAACACAAGAACAAATTCATTTTGGTTTTAGACATGGGGAGATTAAGTGATTTGACCAGAATCACAGAATGTCGTGCTGAAGCAGAAACTCCAACCTGGTTCCCCAGTTGCAAAGTCTGCAGCTCTGGAAGAAACACCACATCCTCTCCCCTAAGTGCAACATTTGATCAAGTGGTCAACTGGATAAAAAAACATAAAGATAACAAATAATTTAAAAGTGCTTTGTCGCTATTTGAAAACCCAGAAAATATGTCCTCATTTTAGTTTTTTAGAGCACTAACCATAATTTTGATGCAAATAAGACCCTCTCATATATGTAATTTCTAAAGGAAATGCTCTAGGTATTACAGTTTTGATTACATCAAGATGACGTCAGGCGTTCCACCCTTTTGTAATAAATATAGAATGTGAGCAATCTAGTTGTTCATTAGGCTACTGTTGAGAGGCAGAGGCCAGGGGCACGGACTCTAAAAATTGAAGGCAGGTAGGATGGTGCAGAGGCAACAATTTGACCACACTGGGCAGGCAGGAAGGGCAGTGGCAGCACAACAGACTATGGAGGGCAGTGGAAAGGGGGGCAGGGGCAACACACCAACAATACAGGACTTGCAAGAGAGGCTGTTGCAATATAATAGACCATTGTTGGCAGAAGGAAGAGGCAGTGGTAGTACAACCATACATGCCAACAGACCCGTTTCAGCCAGGAAAAATCCAATGTTTTTAAGCTCAAATGAGCTTTATTTGATCTGTCTCCTGTCTACAATCTCCTCTTTTTCAATGTAACTCAAAGGGGAAAATCAATACCCCAGTTTATTTTCAAAATCTCCCTCTTACCAAGTTCAAAATGTTCGCAAGTATGGTACATTGAATCATGGTAGGCAGGAGGAATTGGGGTAGGGACATGGACTCGGATAACAGAGGACAGGAGGGACATGGAGTGGTGCACCAAACTGACCCTAAAGGGCAGGCATCAGGGTTTGCAGCAGCAGAATACACCACACAGCGCATGCGGGACGGGAGTGCAGCACAACAATCCATAGAAAGCAATAGGGAGGGGACAGGACCATGCACATGGACAACAGAGAACAGATGGGAAAGAGGCAATGGTAGCTAGCTGACCATAATGGACACACAGGAGAGAAGGCTGCAGCATAACAGACCATAAAGGGCAGGAGGGACGGATCAGGGGCATTACAATGGAACAGACAAGCCATGAGGGAGGGAATAGGGGGTCTTCACATGGAAACAGAGGGCTGGGGGCAAGGTGGCAGGGCAGGAGTGGCAAGATGACCATGGAGGTCAGGCAGGATGGGCACTAGAAACAAGACACACCATGGAGAGCAACAATGAGACTATGGTGGCATACACACAGACCATGGAGGGAAGGTGGGAGGGGGTCAGGGGCAGCTAGCTGACCACACAGGGAAGGCGGGAGGGGCCATGGCAGCACAGAAGACCATGCATGCTAAGTGGGAGGGTTAGTGGCAGCACAATGGCTATGATGGGCAAGAAGGAGGGTGCAGGGGCATGCACAAAGGACCATGGAGGATAGAAGGGAGGGTCAGGACCTGGGCACAGACAAGAGAGTTCAGGGGAAGGGGCCTCACAACAGACCGCGCGCGGCAGGCAGGAGGAGCAGTTGCAGCACAACAGACTAGGGAGGGCAGAAGGGTGTGGTAGTAAAATGGACCATGGAGGACAGGAGGAAGGGGATAGGGGCATGGCATGTGGACAGGCAGGGTGGAGGTGGCAGGGACAGGTTACAGTCATCTGATAATGCTAGGCAGGTGGGAGGGGAGTGGCAGCCCAACAGAACACTCAGAGTAGATAGGAGTGGCAGGTCCATGGAACATGGTGGGCATGCACAAAGACACCGGAGGGCAGGGGGAAGGAGAATATGGGCAGCAAGCTAAGCACAGAGGCTAAGCAGGAGGTCAATGATGGGGCATAGAATTGGGCAATGGAGGGCAGGAGGAGTGGACTGGTACATCATGCTAAATGGAGGGCAGTGGCAGCACATCATACCATGCATGGTAGGAGGGAGGAGGCTAGTCCATGGATTCAGACAACAGAGGTTAGGGAGGAGGTGGATGGGGCAGTAAGCTAACTGTTCAGAGAAGGTGGGTATTAGGAACTTTATTGTTTTTAAAATGTGTCTGAGCGAACTACTTAAAATATGAACACGTATGCAGCATAATCTCACTTTTATTCAGGAAGAAGAGGACGTTTGTGGCTGTGACTCCGGGCTCACTTGGCAGAAACACCCCCTTACCCTCCACCCCCCATTGCGAAATGTAATGCTCGTGAAAAGGGTAGGTGAACACAGTGTTATATAGAACATAGTCCTGAGAGCACGATTGAAAATGAAAACTAGATATAGTGTATGGTATAAACTATGCACCAAAATGTGTGATATAAGATGAACTGGGGCGTGAAATATAATATGCAATACATTGTGCGCAATGACAGATTCATTGAAGAGCGCGAGATAGCACAGGCACTAGCGCGTGCTATGCGATATGCGCCTTGGAGTGTAATATGCACAGGGCAGTGTTGTGTAACATAACTAGTCTCTAAAGTTCTAATATAAAATATGTGCTGGGGAGAGTAACGTTGCATATGCACTGTGACCAAGATATGGATCCCAGATTGTAATATGTATGGCATAGCGCTGTGCGTTATAACATAGGCATCGAGGAAGGCACGTTAGATGGGGCAATATAACCAGTGCGAAGGCAAGTGTGGCATGACATATTAACGGGGTGGTGTTACAGTGCACATGGGCTAGAGAGTGTCATAGCATACGCACTAGCATGTGGAATACAACACAGATGTGTGTGGCACTCGGCGGGCACTGGTGGGTGTAACGCAGCATTGGGCTCAGCCAGAAGCGCGCTGTGACTCTCAAGTGAGGTTCGTCTTCTTTCCAGAGAGTAAAATAAAAAGTATTACACATCCGGCGGTGGATGTGTGTTTTATTAACCGTGAGGGGGGTTTCTTGCATAGTTTTGGTCACATTTTTGTTGAATTTCCCTTGAATGGCTTGGTGTGCGTGTGTATTAAATGTGCCAGTCAATAGCTACCCATGTTTGTATAAATAAACGACAAGGGTGTCTACTTGGAGAGTACCCACTGGCGGGGGCGCCAGGATTAGGCACGGTAGGGCGTCAGGCACGTCAGAGCTTCACTAGCAGTGTAAATACATTCCACGTGGATTCATTGTATGCATAGTCGCCTTTTAATGAATATCACACAAATCTTCATGGTGATAGGTATGTACGGTTTGTCCAGCATGTCCTAGGTGTTTCTATAAATATATATTTTTTTTAAATAATAAAAAACAAAGGCCGGCCCCGGGGGATGGGGTCCAAGGGCCAAAAGCGGTTTGAGGAGGGGGGCAACGCAGCCCCCCTTCTAAAGAATAAAAAAAAAAGGCCATGCCCTGGCGGTTGGGGTCCCAGGGGCCGATTAAGGCCTTGGGAGGGGGGCCTCGCGACCCCCTTCCAAATTTTTTTTTCTAATAAAATATTTAGGGGACAGGCCCTGGGGGATAGGGTCCCCAGGGCCAATAAATTAGGAAAAGAAGGGGGGCCACACAGCACCCCTTCTTAAAAAAAGAAATAAATAAAAGAACGGCATCGCGCCGGAGGCCACGCCCCCTCCTTGAAGCACTCTGCAAACGCGCCCCCTGGCGAGTTGTAAATGGGGAGTTAATTCTCCTTCAATACTGAGGGTCCCTGAGGGCCAACTAGCCCAACAGGTATCTCCAGTATGCGCCAGGGAGCTGCGTTGCAGACAGGTGTTCTGAGGCCACGCCCCTTTTTACACCTCTCTGCAACACAGCTCTGTGGCGCCTGGTGTGACATGTGCAAACACGCCCTGTGGTGCATTTTAAGTTGGGGAAATAATTCCCTTTCAATCCTGAGGGACCCTGGGGGCCAACTAGTCCACCAGGTGCTTCCAGTAAGCGCCACTGCGCTGCGTTGCAGAGAGGTGGTCTAGGCCGTGCCCCTTTTTACATCTCTCTGCAATGCAGCTCTGTGGCGCTTACTGGAGGCACCTAGTGGTCTGGTTGGACCCTAGGGACGCTCAGGATTCAAGGGGACTTAATCTCCCAAATTAAAACGGCCACAGGGCATGTTTACATAGTGGTGAAGGGAACAGGGCGTGAGGTGACATGTGCAAACACGCCCTGCGGTGCGTTTTATGTTGGGGAAATAATTCCCTTTCAAATCCTGAGGGACCCTGGGGGCCAACTAGCCCACCAGGTGATTCCAGTAAGCGCCACTGCGCTGCGTTGCAGAGAGGTGGTGCAGGCCGTGCTCCTTTTTACTCCCCTCTGCAATGGCGCTTACTGGACGTACCTAGTGGGCTATTTTGCCCCTAGGGACCCTTAGGATTCAAGAGGACTTAATCTCCCAACTTAAAACGGCCAAAGGGCATGTTTACACAGTGGGGAAGGGAGGGGACGGGGCCTGAGTTAACGTGTGCAAACACGCCCTGTGGCGCGTTTTAAGTTGGGGAAATAATTAACCTTCAATCCTGAGGGACCCTGGGGGCCAACTATCCCACCAGCTGGGCTAGTTGGCCACAAATTAAAACGGCCACAGGGCATGTTTACATAGTGGTGAAGGGAAGGGAACGGGGCCTGAGGTGACGTGTGCAAACACGCCAAACACGCCCTGTGGTGCGTTTTATGTTGGGGAAATAATTACCTTTCAAATCCTGAGGGACCCTGGGGGCCAACTAGCCCACCAGGTGCTTCCAGTAAGCGCCACTGCGCTGCGTTGCAGAGAGGTGGTGCAGGCCGTGCCCCTTTTTACTTCCCTCTGCAATGGCGCTTACTGGACATACCTAGTGGGCTATTTTGCCCCTAGGGACCCTTAGGATTCAAGGGGACTTAATCTCCCAACTTAAAACGGCCAAAGGGCATGTATACACAGTGGGGAAGGGAGGGGACGGGGCCTGAGTTAACGTGTGCAAACACGCCCTGTGGCGCGTTTTAAGTTGGGGAAATAATTAACCTTCAATCCTGAGGGACCCTGGGGGCCAACTAGCCCACCAGGTGCTTCCAGTAAGCACCACTGTGCTGCGTTGCAGAGAGGTGGTCTAGGCTGTGCCCCTTTTTTACATCTCTCTGCAATGCAGCTCTGTGGCGCTTACTGGAGGCACCTAGTGGTCTGGTTGGACCCTAGGGACCCTCAGGATTCAAGGGGACTTAATCTCCCAACTTAAAATAGTCACAGGGCGTGTTTACACAGAGGGGAAGGGAGGGGACGGGGCCTGAGGTGACATGTGCAAACACTCCCTGTGGCACGTTTTAAGAGGTAGTTTTAATCCCCCTGACCAATTATATACTAGGGGCTTAGAGCGGAGGTCATGCTAATCACAGGGGGACCCCAACGCATAGTGTTCCCTAGTGTATGTAGGTGTTTTCACTGTATTCTAAGTGTCTTTTAACATATCACTGGCTCTAGGACTGGTTAGTCAGACTCAGTTACCACCAGCATCCATCTGAAAAAGTTGAGGGTACAGGATGATTTTGCAACAAGGCTTCTTTCTGCTCTTCTGTTTGTTCTTTCTGAGCGTTATCCTTCTTCCTGCACTTTTCTTCGTCTTTGAGGACTTCTGTTGCTTCTTTCTGCATTTCTTTTTTTTATTTCTGTGCGTTTTTTCTTCTTTCTTCACATGTCCTATCTCTGTAGGCATAGTTAGAAATTAGCATTTAAAAAACCTTTGAAATTCTCTAAAAAAAAACATTGGTTTCAGGCACGATATAGTTAGGAATTAGCATTTAAAAACCTTAGAAATTCACTAAAAAAAACATAGGTTTCAGGGGCGTTATAGTTAGCTGGACTTTTCACTCGTACAAAACCTTTGAATTTCCCCCATTATAGTTAGTTCAGCTAACTATAACTTGCGCGCCCGCAATGCAATGCTGATGACGTCACATATTACATCACTCATGACATGGTCAGTGACATCACTCATGACATCTCAAATGACATCACTGATGACATCATCCTTGTGATAGAGTGGTAGACCTCCTCTCACCCTAATATAACCTTTGATACACACATTCAAAAATAGAAACTACAATTTTCAAAACAATGGATATACCAATACCAGTTACAACAACCTATTCAGTAATTCTAAGATCCATATACACATCCACTCATTCACCAACAGTCCTATACAGTCACTCATACATGTACTCACTCATCATATGTACTCATACACCTATACATCCTGTTACACAACGCCACTCATCCATAGAGTTACTCACACACATAGTCACTCATGCTAATAAAGAATCAAACATCCATTTACTTGCATATACAGTTATACACACACCACTACACTTACTTCTACAGAAACTTACACATACTTAGTCTTTAAACATTCACTTATAGAAACACATACTTATTCATACAGGATCTCTTCCAATCTCTCACTCTCACATATACTCACTTATATACACCAATAGTCACATATACTAGTTTAAAACATATGTAGTTACTCATAAAGACACTATTGAGACAGTCATTCACTCACTAACACACCCATACACACACTCATCTACCCATACAGTCCTGCACACATGCTGTCTTCAACACATACAAACAGTGAGTCACTCATTCATGCATCTATGCACTACGTAATACCCCCACCGAACCATACAGACACTCAGACACTCATACTGATACTCAAAAAACCAACTGATTACCTATATAGACACTCATGTAGCTACTCACCAACCCATGCAGCTACTTATACACAAAGTGAAAGACTGATACAGATATTTACATATTTAAACATTACTCACTAAGCCATGTATTCACTAAGATACACTTAGGTATACAATCAATTTTTCAAAAACAAATCATCAATTTAGACACTTATATAACCATTTATTCTTCCATCGACCTTGAGATATACATATATAAAACATATTTAATTTTCAGATAAACACACATTCACTGGATGATGTCATCAGTGATGTCATTTGAGATGTCATTTGAGATGTCATCAGTGATGTCATGAGTGATGTCACTGACCATGTCATGAGTGATGTAATATGTGACATCATCAGCAGTGCATTGCGGGCGCACGAGTTATAGTTAGCTGAACTAACTATAACAGGGGAAATTCAATGGTTTTGTACGGGTGAAAAGTCCAGCTAACTATAATGCCCCTGAAACCTATGGTTTTTTCAGTGAAATTCTAAGGTTTTTTAAATGCTAATTCCTAACTATAACGTGCCTGAAACCTATGGTTTATTCGGTGAATATATATATATATATATATTCACTGAAAAAACCATATATTTCAGGGACGTTATAGTTAGCTGGACATTTCACTCTTACAAAACCATATAAATTCCACTGTTATAGTTAGTTCAGCTAACTATAACTCGCGCACACGTAATGCACTGCTCATGACGTCACATATTACATCATTCATGACATGGTCAGTGACATCACTGATGACATCACTGATGACATCTCAAATTACATCACTGATGACATCATCCAGTGACTGTGTGTTTCCGCAAAGTTTAAATATGTTTTATATATATTCCAAGGTGTATTGAAGAATGAGTGGGTGTATAAGTGTCTGGTTGGAGGATTTAGTAGGTGCTTGACTGACTGTATAAGTGAGTGATTAAATGTGTCTTACTGAATGCATGGGTTAGTGACTAAACTGTGTGAATGTCTGTATCAGTCTGCTGGTTGTTGTGCAAGCTGCTGCATGGGTTGGTCAGTAGCTACATGAGTGTCTTTATAGGTTATTGATCAGTTGTCTGAGTATTTTATGGGGCGATTGAGTGTGTGTATGGGTGGCTGAGAGGTGTGTGACTCTGTGCGTAGATGTGTGAGTGGTTGATTCACTGGGTGTATGGGTTCAAGAGTGCATGTGGAAACAGCAGTATGGGTGCGTAAGTGTGTATATGGGTGTGTTGGTGAGTGAATGGATGTCTCAGTGGTACATGTTCATGTAACTACATATGTAAAAGGCAGTGTATATGAGAGTTGAAGTATATAAATTACTCTACCTGATAGTCAGTGATTGTGAGACTGGCTGTATGGATGTGTGTACTTGTATCACTGATTATATAAGAGAGTAAGTATGCGTTAGTATCTGTATGAATAAGTGAGGTGGAGTGTGTATAATTGTATAGGTGAGTAAATGGGAGTGTGATTGATTCTTAGCGTGACTGACTAGGTGTGTGAGTAACTGCATGGATGAGTGGTGGTGTGTGAGTGTCTGTATAGGTATATGAGTGCATATGATAGTGTTGTATTGATGAGTGATTGTATGTATGAGTGACTGTATGGATGAATGAGTGGATGTGTGTGTAGACCTAGGAATCAGTGAGTGCGTATGTAGTAACTGGTATTGGTGTGTCGATGATTTAGAAAATGGTAGTCTGTATTTTACAGTGGGTAATATTAAAGGTTATATTAGAGTGTGAGGAGGTGCATCAGATTTTCACGTGGACGATGTCATCAGTGATGTCATCAGTAATGTCATTTGAGATGTCACCAGTGATGTCACTGACCATGTCATGAATGATGTAATATGTGACGTCGTGAGCAGTGCATTGCGGGTGCGCGAGTTATAGGTAGCTGAACTAACTATAATGATGGAATTTCTATGGTTTTGTAAGAGTGAAATGTCCAGCTAACTATAACGTCCCTGAAACCTATGGTTTTTTCAGTGAATTCCAAAGGTTTTTTAAATGCTAATTTCTAACTATAACGTACCTGAAACCTAAGTTTTGTTCAGTGAATTTCAATGGTTTTTTAAATGCTAATTTGACATCCCTATTAGGTCCCCTTGAATCCTGAAGGTCCCTGGAGGGCAAGTACCCCACCAGGTACATCCAGTAAGCGCCACAGACCTGCGTTTCACAGAGGTGATCTGAGGCCAAGCCACTTTTTACACCACGCTGCAAATGCGGCTTCTGGCACACTGCTGCTCAGAGCATGAAGTCCACCAGCAGTGCACCAGAAGCTGCGTTTTCAGAGTGGTGTAAAAAGGGGCATGGCCTCAGACCACCTCTCTGCAAGGCAGCCCTGTGGCGCATAATGGAGGTACCTGGTGGGCTAGTTGGCCCCCAGGGTCCCCCAGTATTGAAGGGGAATTAATTCCCCAACTTAAAACACGCCACAGGGTGCATTTGCAGAGTGTTGCTGGGAGGGGGCGGGTCCTCCGGCACGATGCCGGTCTTTTTTTAATTCTTTTTTTTAGAAGGGGGCTGTGTGGCCCCCTTTCTTTTTCATTTTTTTGGGCCCTGGGGATCCCATCCCCCAGGGCCTGACCCCTTAAAAAAAAAAATCTAATCGGGAAGGGGGCCGCGTGGACCCCCTCCTGTGGCCATTTGTGGCCCTCGGGGACCCCATTCCCCCAGGGCATGGCCACATATATTAATTTTTTTAAGGAGGGGGGCTGCATGGCCCCCCTCCTGAGGCCTCAATTGGCCCCAGGGACCCCATCCCCCGGGGCCGGCCATTATTTAAAAAAAAATGTAAACAATTATTGGGGGAGGGGGTTCCCTCCCAGGCCACGTCTAGCCCCAGGAACCCCATCCCCCAGGGCCGGCCCTATCCATTGGGGACCGTGGGAGGAGCCCCAATGCCCCCACGGTCCCGCTGGCTCCCCGCCTCCTATGGGAGCCGGCATCGCTTTTCCACACGGGGAGCTGCTGACATGCAGTTCCCCGTGTGGAAAAGCAATCTGCTTTGGATTTTGGAGGTGAGAATTTACATGATTAGTGCCCTGGGGAGGTGGCGGTCCCCGGGGCATGTGAGGGGGGCTCGAGCCCCCACACAGTTTAATTTTTATTTGAAAAAGAAGCCCCAGGGGGGTGGCAGTCCCAGGGGCTGTGGGGGGGGGCCGTGTGCTCCCGCAAATATTTGAGAAAAGCCCCGGGGTTGTGGTCCCCGGGGCTTGGGGGGCCTTGAAGGTCCCCCCACAAATTAAATAAGTCCCGGGGTTGGCGATGCCCGGGGCTGCGGGAGGGCTGCATGGCCTCCCGCATATTATAAACATAGCCCCTGGGAGGTGGCGGTCCCCGGGGCTGCGGGGGACCCCGCAGTCCCCCGCTAATATTTTTTGGCAATGCCCCCGGGACCTGACCCACGCGGGGGCCTCAATTAAATGAAGTGTGGGAGCCCGCGCTTCATTTAAAAAGAAAATGTCAGTGAGATTCGCGACCCCAGCACAAATTTTGCCAAAATTAAAAAACAGAATGCTTTTTTTGGACCTGGGGGCCCTTGTGAGACCCCCTGAGCAGGTCTAGGGGGTCAGGGTGTTTCTACCCTGCCCCCTTTTCTTGTTTTTCAACTTTGTTTTACTGTTCTCTTGTGATTCGGTTCTACAGAGTCACAAGATGGCTGCCAACACTTCCCGGTTTTGAGTGTTGGCAGCCAATTACAGTGAAGCTCGTGGTCGGTAGGGGTCACGAATCCACCGCGTCCCTATATATCAAAACCTTTATTTTTTAATATCTCAGCAACTACTGAATGGATTTACACCATTTAAAAAAAAGGACGCTTTCTGAACCAAGCACTACATTTTTGTCAAATTTGGTGTAATTCTGTTCAGCAGCTCGGGCTGTAGCTGTATCTAAAGTTTCCTATGGAAAATAACTTGGAGAAAACATGTTTTGGGACCCCCTTTTTTCTCTGCCCCCGCTTGGCGAATCACCCCGAAACTTTCAAGACAGGAGCTGACCGGAGCGGGCCACTACTTTTTAAAATTTGAGATGTCATCAGTGATGTCATCAGTGATGACACTGACCATGTCATGAGTTATGTAATATGTGACGTCATCAGCAGTGCATTGCGGGGGCATGAGTTATAGTTAGGTGAACTAACTATAACGGGGGAATTTCTATGGTTTTGTATGAGAGAAATGTCCAAGTAAGTATAACGTCCCTGAAACCTATGTTTTTCTGTTAATTTCAAAGGTTTTTTAAATGCTAATTTCTAACTATAACGTGCCTGAAACCTATGGTTTTTTCAGTGAATTTCAAAGGTTTTTTAAATGCTAATTTCGAATTATAATGTTCATTAAACTTATGTTTTTTTCAGTTATTTTGAAAAAAAATTTGATATTTTGTAACTTTAATATCCTAAAAATAGTTGTTGTCATTTTTTTTGCTTGTTATTAAAATAATATAATGACTTCTGTTTTCTTAAATATTAATATATATATATTTTTTTTTTAAAGAAAAAAGTGGAGTCGTGCTCCCATCGTGTACCTATCTCAGTGGGTGTGCGGATTCAAACTGCCATATTGGTAAAGTTGTGAAGGATGCTCGTTTCAGCCAGCCCACTCCACTTACACTTACAGGGAGGGAACTACAGCGCTACATGTCCCAGGTCTTCCCTGTAGTGATCTGCTGATCACAGGTCTAGTTGTCAGCATGCCACAGCCACTCCCTCATGGCAGGTTTACACCCACACCACACCCAAGCAGCACAGGCGTCACAGGAAATGTGACTCTGCCTATAAAAAGAGCTGGGCGCACGTGCTTGACGCCATTTCCACTCTCGATCCGTGTGCTTATTATGTTGGTGGCAGCCAAGGCACTTTGGCCGACACGGGCTTCCCGCGACGTGGCGATGACTTGAGGTGCACAGAGTTGGTGGCAGCCAAAGCACTTTGCCGGACACTGGCCTCCTGCCACGTGGTGATGACTTGAGGTGCACAGAGTTGGTGGCAGCCCAGGAATTTTGGCCGACACCGGCCTCCCGCCACGTGGCGATGACTTGAGCTGCACTGAGTTAGTGCCACCAGAGCTGAGCGGGTGTACAGCCTGTGATGATGCATGGGCCTCGATACATCATCCTGGCAATCAAGACCCGATATGAATTGTGAGCTCGGCTGGACCGCGTGTACGCCAAAGGCAGCTGGCTGTACAAACATGGCTCCTTGGCGTGGTGCAGCAGGATGTGCTGGGGGCCTGTGCCACGGAATCCAGCGACGGCTGACGAGGTTGCTCTGGCACGTGTTGGGCCCTCTTGGAGTCACGCCGGTGACGGCAGGTGAGCATTGAGGCCTGGGTGCGCAGGGTCGGGCAGTCATCGCTGGGGACCAGTGCTGGGATGCTTGCGAAAGATGTAGGAATCATGCACAGTGCCTGAGAAGTTTGCGACAACATTAGTGTACAGGCCCCGGTGGTCCAGTTTTGCCTGCACATAATTGGAATGTGTGTGGTTTCTGTTGCAGTGATTGTGTGCAGTGTCGACAGGGTGCGCAAGTAGTGCATATGTGCAGTCAGTTGCCCCAACACGTGCAGGAAGCCTGCTTTGGCGTGGTTCTCTTGCTTGGTCTCCAGCTGTTCCTGCGCTGTGTGGGTGAAGTGAACATGCAGGTGTATCAAGCTGAAACGAACCGAGATGCTTACAGGTGTGATAAATCCTGCATAATGAGACCGTAACAGAAGTTTGTGTGGTTGTAACGTTCCTTTTCTTTCCTACGAACGTTATGACCACACAAACTTCTGTTACAGTCATTTTGTGCAGGATTTATCTTACCTGTAAGCATTCCAGTTTGTCCAAGTGCAATTCATTGTACCATATTACGTTTGTGACCATACTAACGCTTGAACATTGTCTTTATTTATTCAACAGGTTTCTGAATACGGAGTTTTGGGATTTCCAGGACGATCTACAGTTATTTCGATCCACAAGTTAATGTTCCCCGTTGGCAATGTCACTCGTTATTTGATGTTTTTGTGTTGTTAATTTATGTTTTTCGAATAAAGTACTGTTTTTCCACTACTGTTGACTACTAGACTTCATGACCTGGCGCACCCCCGTTTCAGTGACTACAATCTTGGATCTGGAGCACAGAGGCGTCAAGCAACGGCTGGGGTTGGGGTTGGTTGTGCAGGAATACTTCGAATTGGGACAAGCCGGTGGTGCGGATACAGGGGCCCTACGTTGCTTTTGTAGACATGCATCCAAGACATGTGAGGAAGTTTAATAGGGCTGGCTGTGAGACTCCTCCGACTTTCGCAGTTGTTAGTTGAAAGGTACCAGAGGCCAACAGGTGCAGCACAGCCAGCAGCTTTGTCTGCGTAAGGATGTTGATTGTCCGCTGTGTTGGTACCATCAGCCTGTGGGCAATGTGGCAGTGTGCACCAACTTGAGAATGGTGAGATAATTTTTTTGCCACTTTTGCTGCGCTAAAGTGCCGATAACTCGGCGATAAGTCCCAACTGTTGGGTTATAGGGTGATTCTAAAACGAGCCCTTTTGTTTATTAGGACTTTGTTGTAGCTACATGCGAATCTCAAGAAAAAATATGAAAAAACAAGAAAAGTGGGCAGGGTACAAACACCCTGACCCCCTAGGCCTGCTCTGGGGATCCCACAAAAAGCCCCAGGGCCATAAAATTATTGATATATTTTTTTAAAGCGGCTGGGTGCACGAATCCGGACGAAAAAAATAATAATGATGGGGCGTATTCTCAAGGACTTATTGCTGAGTTATCGGCACTTTAGCGCAGCAAAAGAATTATCATCCCATTCTCAACCTGGTGAAAACTGCCGATATCGCCAGTTTTCCAGCGGTAGCTTCCATAAAAAACATTGCCACCAATGAGAGCGACAACTAACGCTAATGATATGCAGAATATGCGATCCCGTGCAAAAAAAACACAACAACACCACTTCCCGATATTTTCAATGACCAGCCAAATCTGCGATGCGATCCAAAATCAGGCGATAAGCTGCGTTATCAGTAAGAATTTAACCATCTGCCTTTTACTGGTGTAAAGCAGGACGACTACCTACAGTATGAAAAGGAGCCCAGCCAAGAGTCACATCTGAAGACCAACACATGTCATAGAGCTACTGATCATGCAGCTCTGCCAAGGCCACAACACCCACCGCCACCACCCCCAGGACCTCTCCCCCGGATCCCCCCCACTACCACCGAGGCAGCGCAGAACAGAACAGCAGATCTTCCCAAAATGGCATGGCCCCTCAGCCACAAAATAGCTGAATGTTGGGACACGTGGGAACCAAGTATGTGTGAAGGAGGCAAGTCACCTATCAATAACAATGCACACAATGCCAAGTGTAGCGGTGATGTGCTGCACAGACCTCACGATGCAGAGCACAGACCTCTCCATGTGTACATATACTGCTGGTGCTTGTACTGTTGTGGACAGTGGACGCAACCATGTTACCTCAGGCAGTGGGGAAGATCTTGGTCTTGTAGCTGTGTCCCCCCCACCCTGTAAGCAGAAGCGGAGTGGGCTGGTCCAACGTATGCCACTCCAGCGTAGGAGTGTGAATAAATAGGCCGAGGCTGTAGGCGTGGTCCACTTCTGGGAAGGCCAACGCATCTGCCAGAGCGATGGCCCTCACCCTGCCACGAGGCCGCCACCGTGACCACCAGAGTCCTCGACACAGGCCCCCTGCAAACCCAGCGGCACAACACCGCAGAGCTATGTCTGTACAGACTACTGCCTTCGATGTACACTGCGGACAGCAGGGCTCACAATTCAGATCGAGTCGTGATTGGAGATGACGCAGTCCAGTAGGCAACAGACATTGCTCCCAGTGCGGCCCTCCCGGACCACGCATCATTGCTGGCTGTGCACACAGGTGCCACTAACTCAGTGCACCACAGGTCATCACCACGTAGCCTTATTAAGGCAGAATTCATTAGGCAAAAGACATTGCTACCAGTGCGGCCCGCCCAGACCAAGCATCATCGCAGGCTGCACACACGCTGAATACTTCTGGTGCCACTAACTGTGCAGCTCAACTCAACACCACGTGGCTGTGGCCCTTGCTGACTGCTGCCTTCAGCCTACACTGTGGACAGCAGGGCTCACAATTCACATTGAGTCGCGATTGCAGATGACGAAGTCCAGTAGGCAACAGACATTGCTCCCAGTGCGGCCCTCCCGGACCACGCATAATTGCTGGCTGTGCACACACTGAGTGCTTCAGGTGCCACTAACTCAGTGCACCACAAGTCACTGCCATGTAGCCTTATTGAGACAGAATTCATTAGGCAAAATACATTGCTCCCAGTATGGCATGCCCGGACCACGCATCATTGCTGGCTACGCACACGCTGAGTGCTTCAGGTGACACTAAATCTGTGCAACTCAAGTGAATGCCACGTGGCTGTTGGCCCTGGCTGACCGCTGCCTCCGGCCTACACTGCGGTTAGCAGGGCTGACAATTCAGACAGAGTCACGATTGCAGATGACGCAGTCCAGTAGGCAACAGACATTGCTACCAGTACGGCTGTCCCGGACCACGCATCATCGCTGGCTGCGCACACGCTGAGTGCTTCAGGTACCACTAACTCTGTGTAGCTCAAGTCAACGCCACGTGGCTGTGGGCCCTTGCTGACCGCTGCCTCCAGCCTACACTGCGGTCAGCAGGGCTCACAATTCAAATTCAGTCTTGATTCATTAATTGCACAGTCCAGTAGGCAACAGACATTGCTCCCAATGCTGCCTGGCTGGACCACGCATCATTGCTGGCTGTGCACACGCTGAGTGCTTCAGGTGCCACTAACTGTGCAGCTGAACTCAATACCACATGCCTGTGGGCTTTTGCTGACCGCTGCCTCCGGCCTACACTGCGGTCAGCAGGTCTCACAATTCAAATTCAGTCTTGATTCATTAAATTCAGAGTCCAGTAGGCAACTAACGATAACGTCACTGAAACCTACATATTTCGACAAAGTATTCCATACATATTTCATCTTTTGTTCCATATGCCTACACTGCCGCCAGGTGGCCTTATTGACGCAGAATTCATTAGGCAAAAGACATTGCTCTCAGTGCGTCCCGCCCGAACCATGCATCATCGCTGGCTCCACACACGCTGAGTGCTTCAGGTGCCACTAACTCTCTGCAGCTCAAGTGAATGCCATGTGGCTGTTGGCCCTTGCTGACCACTGCCTCCTGCATACACTGCGGTTAGCAGGGCTGACAATTCAGATAGAGTCGCGAGTGCAGATGACGCAGTCCAGTAGGCAACAGACATTGCTACCAGTGCGGCCGTCCCAGACCATGCATCATCGCTGGCTGCGCACACGCTGAGTGCTTCAGGTACCACTAACTCTGTGTAGCTCAAGTCAACGCCACGTGGCTGTGGGCCCTTGCTGACCGCTGCCTCCAGCCTACACTGCGGTCAGCAGGGCTTACAATTCAAACTCAGTCTTGATTCATTAATTGCACAGTCCAGTAGGCAACAGATATTGCTCCCAGTGCGGCCCGGCCGGACCACGCATCATTGCTGGCTGTGCACAAGCTGAGTGCTTCAGGTGCCACTAACTGTGCAGCTCAACTCAATACCACATGCCTGTGGGCCCTTGCTGACCGCTGCCTCTGGCCTACACTGTGGTCAGCAGGGCTCACGATTCAAATTAAGTCTTGATTCATTAATTTCAGAGTCCAGTAGGCAACTAACGATAACGTCCCTGAAATCTATATATTTCGACAATGTATTCCATACATATTTCATCTTTTGTTCCATACGCCTACACTGTGCTCTGCAGGGCTCACAATTTGAATTGAATATTGATTTATTAATTGCAGAGAGAATTGTACACTATGTCCTCAGATTTTGTCAAGAGGAAGTGACAAAAAGCGTTCATCGATGTCTGTGCTGACTACTGCCTTCCATCTGAACTGTGGACAGCAGGGCTCACAATTCAGATCGAGTCACGATTGCAGATGATGTAGTCCAGTAGGCAACAGACATTGCTCCCATTGCGGCCCACCCGCACCACGCATCATTGCTGGCTGCGCACACGCTGAATGCTTCTGATGCCACTAACTCAGTGCACCACAAGTCACAGCCACGTGGCCTTATTGACACAGTATTCATTAAACAAAAGATATTGCTCCCAGTGCGGACTGCCTGAACCACGTATCATCGCTGGCTGCTCACACGCTGAGCGCCACTGTTGCCACTAACTCAGTGCACCAGAAGTCAACACCACGTGGTTGTAGGCCCTTGCTGACCGCTGCCTCCGGCCTACACTGCGGTCAGCAGGTCTCGCACATATCCAATCCTCTCCTGCAAGGACTCGCCATCATCGCTGGATGTGCACACGCTGGTGCCAATAACACTGTGCATCACAACTCATGGACCCTTTATGATTGACTTTCATGCTGTAGACACCGGACGAAATAATGTCACCTCCGACAGCAGGAATATCCCGAAGGGACATTCACAATTTCTTCACATCAGCACGCTCATCTCTGGTGCCCCCACCTCAGTGCACCACAAGTCATGGACCTTTTATGATTGAATCTCTGTGTGTGATCCAATGATCACTGTTGTAGTTGTTGCCAGCACCAACCATTCCCTGAGGGCTGGCTTACACTCACCCCACACGCATCCAGCACAGACTTCACTGGACATGTGACCCTGGTAATAAAAAGGGGCCAAGCACACGTGCCCATAACCAGTTCCACTATCTATCTAACTGTGTCCGTGTGTTCATTATGTATGCATGATGACCCTGGTCCCTACCACATTTCATTATGCTGTTGACTGCGCACGCAACCATGTTACCTCTGGCAGTGGGGAAGACCTCGGTTATGTAACTTTGTCTGGGTCATTCTAATGGTACATGGGTTGAGACTGGATGATTAGAGTACTGCAAGGAGAGTGTATGGTGAATTTATAAGTGCTTGGGAATTGGCGGAGTGATTGAATAAGTACATATGTTGGCGGAGCCTAACCCTGAGCTTGGCTCTAATTGGCTGCCAACCAGTGGCAACCCCGGCGGAGCATCAGGATTGCAAACCAAGCCTTGGAAGAGCCAAGGCTACGCACGGAGCGTGAGTAGGCACCGTGCCGGTTCCTGAGGCACCCACCTTCTTTGCTACGGGAACCCCACAGCCTTTGCTGTAGTGCCCTGGGTTCTGGCCCACTAAAATCTGGGCCACTGGCTAGCGGGAATACCGCACAGATGCCTGGAAAATCCAGTCCAGGAGATTAGAATTTTCATTTTGGTATACTGCATTCTCATTCAGTGGATACCCTCCCAGGTCGTTAATCTGTAGATCAAGGAATTCTGACTGTTTGTTCCTCGGAGTCCCCTCCTCTGGATCCCCTAAAGCGAGCTACTGGGTTCGTGGAGCACTGGTAATAAAAGGCCCAGAACCCTGTCTGCACGATATTCCCAGCCCCACAGCTGGAGCATTGACATACGGCGGATAGAATCTACAGAATTCTGTTAGCGTAAGCAGAGTGGGCAGGCACACCCATACAATTTATTGTACGCCCACTCACACACCCATACAACCACTCCCATACCCATTCACAGACCCATAACAGTACTCACACACCAACTCACTCCTCCATTGAGATGGTAACAGGAGGAGTTCTTGGCCCGCATGGACCCTTAGCATCCAAGGAGACTTCATCCCCCAACCAGTAGTGTGACAGGAGGTGTGTTTGCAGAGTTGTGGAGAAAGGGGGCGAGCCCTCCAGTGACTTCCCCGGGCCGGATGTTTTTTTCATTTTTTTTCTTTTATAAGGGGAGGGGGGCTGCGTGGCCCCCTCCCCATGGCCGATTTTAACCTTGGGGAGACCATCCCCCGGGGCCCAGCCTTTTTCGAATAGGGGGTCCGTGCAATCCCCTCCCCAGAGACCCCATCTCCTGGGGCCCTGCATTTCTCAAATGTGGAGGGGGGCTATGCGGCTGCCTCCACAGGCCAATTTTGGCTCCTGGGAACCCATCCCCTGGGGCCCGGCCATGCATCCAGTCTCCACTGGAACCTAGAGGGGAGCCTGCAGGCCCCTGCAGTCCCTGCTGGCTCCTTGCCTCCTGCAGGAGCCGGCATCGTTTTCAGACATAGAGAGCTGCTAAACATGCAGCTCCCTGTGTCTGAAAGTAATTCTTCCACACTTCCAGCAAGCAAGAGCATTTCTGAGCTTTCGCTTGCTGGAAGTGGATCATTTGCTGTGACTTGGGAGCAGTAAAGCTCCCACCAAGCCACAGCAAACAGCTATGTCCTGGGGGTGGGCACCTCGGGACTTAGCAGGAGCTGGGCCTGGCGGTACCCAGGGTATCTATGGCTCCAGGAGGGGGGCCACATGCCCCCCTCCTTTCTTGTTTGTAGGGCCTGCCCTGGGGAGGTGGTGGTCTCCGAGACTGAGAATGCCCCAGGAGGGGGGCCCGTCACATTTTTTAAGCAAGAAGTTGCCTCGGGGAGGTGGTGGTCACCGGGGCTCAGGGGGGTCTGAGAGGCCTCCCATAACAATGCATATGCCCTAGGTAGGGGGCTGTCCCCGAAGAATGGGAGGTTCACTAGGCCCCCCTGATTTACTTTTTGAATGTGGCCCCAGGGAGGTGGTGGTCCCCAGGCCCAGGGGGTCCAAGAGTCCCCTCCTTTATCGCCCTCCTGGGCGCTGATTACTTGAGATGTCCGGGAGTCCACACTTCTTTTTTTACACAAATTCAGCAGGAGCCGTGGATCCGGTGTGATTCAAGCTGATTTTGTTTTTTCAAAATGTGCTAATTTGCCCTGGCAGGTTCCCTTTGGGAACCCCCCAAGAAGCCTAGGGGGTTAGGGTATTCCCTGACCTAACTATAACTTACTCCTCTGCAATGCACTTCTTATGACTTCACATATTACATCACTCATGACATGATCAGTGACATCACTGATATTGTTTCAAATGACATCACTGATATCGTTTCAAATGAAATCACTGATTACATCATCTAATGAGTGTGAGTGTTTTCTAAAGGTTTATGAGTGTTAAAGATGTATAGGAAGATACTACAAATGTTAAATTAGTAAACTTTGTGTACAACTAAAGGGTGATACTATTTGTAACACATAATATGGGAGTGTCTGTGTGATTGTGTGTATCCTTGTGTGAGTAGGTGCATGGGTTAGTGAGTGGCTGTATTGCTGTGTGAGTGGCTGTATGGGTGAGTGAGTGACTGTGTGTGGTTTTCTGGGTGAGTGAGTGGGTGGGTCAGTGGTGTATGGGTGAGTGAGTGGGTATGTGAGAGGCTGTATAGGTGAGTGATGGAGTGTGTGAGTGTATGTATGAGTGAATGAATGAATGGGTGTATAAGTGTTGTATGGGTGAGTGAGTGGGTGTGTGAGTGACTGTATGGGAGAGTGAGTAAATGTGAGAGTGGCTGTATGGGTGAGTGTGTTCTTGTGTTAGTGACTTTATAGGTGAGTGAGTACATGTATTAGTATATGTATGACTGAGTGGGTGGGTGAGTGGCTGTGTGAGTGACTGGATGGTTTAGTGAGTGAGGGCCATATGTAGGTGGGCTAATACCGGTCGGTAACGCCCGAAAATCGGTAAATTTTCCGTTACCGACCTGTATTTAGCCCTTTCAGATGTAGGAGGCTGGATTGAAGGATTCGGTAATTTACCGATTCGGTATTTTAAGAAATCGGTAAAATACCGAATCGGTAAATTACCGAATCCTTAAATCCTATGTAGGGAGCACTCAAGTGAGTGCATTTTTGGTTTAAGGATTCGTTATTTACCACCAACTACAAGTTGATGGTAAATACCAAATACCTTTTCTAAAGCAATTTTGTGCTTTTTTAAAAGTGCCATGTGGCAGACATACATGCCCTTAGGGCATGTATGTGCACCACATGTGCACACATGCACGATTCAGGGGTGCAACAGGGTGTCAATGTGATACCCTGCCACCCTTGAATATGCTCCCCCTATTACCGATTCGGTATTTACCGAATCGGTAATAGTGAATGGCTTCCCATTCATTCCTATGGGCCTCCAAGCCCATAGGAATGAATGGGAAGGTATGCCTTATTACCGATTCGGTAAATACCGAATCGGCAATAACGAATATTACCGAATCTGTAAAATTTACCGATTTTTTACCTACATTCTATTTACCGAATCTTAAATACCGATTCGGTAAAATTCGGTATTTAGGAATCGGTAAATAGAAATTACCTACATATGGCCCTAGGTGTCTAGGTCACTTTACGGGTAACTGACTCAGTGTGTGAGTAGCTATATGGGTGAGTGAGTAGATGCATGAGAGGTTGTATGAGTGAGTTAGTGGCTGTGTGAGTAGCCATATGAGTGAGTGGTTGTGTGAGTGGCTTTTTGGATCAGTGAGTGGGTGTGTGAGTGCTTATATAGCTCTGTGAATGGGTATGGGAGTGGTTGTGTGGGAGTGGGTGTATGAGACATTCAATGGGGTGTGAGTGGGTGTGTGAGTGGTTCTGTGTATGATGTCATCAGTGGTATCATTTGAGATGTCATGAGTGATGTCACTGACCATGTCATGAGTGTTGTAATATGTGAGGCCACAAGCAGTGCACTGTGGAGGCGTAAATTATAACCAGCTCAGGTAACTTTAACTGTTGAATTTCTATGGTGTTGTACAAGTGAAATCTGAGCCTAACTATGACGTCCCTATAACCTTCATTTTTTTCAGTGCATTTAAAGGTTAATTCATTATTTTTCCTAACTATAGCTTTCCTGTAACCTAACTATAGCTTGCCTGTAACCGTTGTTTTTTTAAGTGAATTTCTACAGTTTTTAAAAAATGTGTTCCCTAACTGTAACCTGCAAACTTTGAGAATGGGTGTGTGAGTGGCTGTATGGGTCTGGATGTGGGTGTCTTTTCTGAGTGGCTGTATAAGTCTATAAGTGTATGTGTGAGTGGCTCTGTGGGTGTGTCACTGCCTTTGTGGGTCTGTGACAGGGTCTGTGAGTGGCACTATGGGTCTGTGAGTGGGTGTGTGAGTGCCTTTGTAGGTCTATGAGTGAGTGTGTGAGTACCTGTGTGAGTCTGTGAGTGGTGCTATGGGTCTCTGAGTGGGTGTATGAGTGCCTGTGTAGGTCTGTCAGTGGGTGTAAGAGTACCTTTGTGGGTGTGTGGGTCTGTGAGTGGTGCTATATGTCTGTGAGTGGGTGTGTGAGCAGTTCCATGTATATGCTAGTGGGTGTGTGAGTGCCTGCGTGGGTCTGTGAGTGGGTGTATGACTACCTGTGTGGGTCAGTGAGTGGGTGTGTGAGTGCCTGTGTGTGTCTGTGACTGTGTGAGTTTGTGAGTGGCTGTGTGAATACCTGTCTGTGTCTGTGAGTGGGTGTTTGAGTGGCACTATGTATTTTGGGCACTTGCATACTTAGGGTATTTAAAACAGAAAACCATGGACTCTGCTTTCACTACGAGACAAGAAGAAAGAAAACACTTGTCACAGTCTTTACAGATTAGATTTCGCTCCACTAGATCAACAATGCATTCACCTCCATTAGGGATTTACGTTTTTTTGTCAACATGGAATACTGGAGGAAAAACTTTTGATTTGCCTTAGCCAAGCCCAAGTAGTTATAAATGTTTTTGCTTTACTGAAGTGGATCTTCAACTTGGGAACCAGTTATGTTCCTCTTTGTAAGTGCTTCCCATTGAGGTTTAATTTCTGTGAAATACGCACCAGGGCCAGGCTGGAAAAGAAAAGTCCCCAGTTTTGCCTAAAACATCTACCCAACTAGAGTACTTTCATCTGGTTAACCAGTAAGTGCTACCTCACTGGGTAAATGTCTTGTGCATATTCTACACTATAGCTGCGTAAAGGACCACGGGGTAATGTTTAGTGACCTTGTGTGCATGTAATTTGGACAAATGCGAATGGATTTATTGTTACAGTCTGGTGTGATTAGAAGCTGTATGGTGCAAAGTACACAAGGTGACTGCGTAAGAAAATAGGTCCGAGAACCAAAATAAAATTGTCCAACCTTTATGAACAGAGTAGTATAAACAGTGGCCCACATTTTTAAATCCAACAACTCTAGACTCAATCAAAATGGCAGGCTTTGATATTTGGGCCAATTCCTTTTCTGATCATTCGCTTGTTTCATAAACCAAAACGGCTGAGACAACTCAGAGCGATAGACCCAGGTGGCAGCTAGACCGCTTGTTATCATCAGATCAAGAATGGCTCATGGACATGAGACAATTTATCCAGGTATTTTTCAAGTAAATCAGCACACAGCATCCTGGTTTTTTGTCTGGGAAGCTTTTAAGGCCAGAGCCATGGGGCGAATTATTGCCTACCAGGCAAATCAACACAGGCAGCATCGAGAAAAAAATTGCTCAGCTGCAATCAGAAGTAGACCACACATCACGGTTAAGTAGATACTCACCAACCTATGAAAATGCCAAGCAGAACCTGAAGGATTTTTTTATTTTGCAAGAAATTGCTAGTTCCAAGGCTTTTCGTGAGCAGTTATACAAAGAAAGCCAACAGATTGGGAGGTATTTGGCTTGGTCCACCCCGGTGAGACAGGAGGCCGCGTTTGTTATGGAGTTGAAGAATCTCATTTCAGGAGATCTAGTCTTTGATAAAGATCTAGTTTCACAATTCTTTGTCTACCACTATAAGGGCATATATGAAACAAGCTCATTAACTCCACAATCACCTATAGCTAAATATTTTCAAGATATTAGAATACCTTGTTTGTCAGAAATCCAGGATGAGAAATTTATCCCACTGTCTTGCTTAAGGAGTTTAAAGATGCTTTAGTCACAGTGCCTAATGGAAGGCTTGCGGTAACAACAGATTCTCAGATGAATTTTATAGATCTTTGCCACGGAATTGCTGCCTTTCTTGACTGGATTATTGATATTCATTAGAGAAAGGGGTGAAGGGTTGTCTCATTTTAAGGAATCAATTGTTGTTAGTTTTTTTAAAAAGGGTAAGAATCCTAAAGATGCTAGTTCATACAGGCCCATTAGTCTTCTTAACGCTGATTATAAGCTCCTCATGCAAGTAAGGGCAACTTGTATCCCTCCTCTCCCCCAGATATTAATTCATAGTGACCAGACAGATTCTGTGGCAGAGAGGCTGATAGCTCGAATACGGGCTTTCTAATTCAGGCAATTGACTTCTTCTCTGTTAACCAGACAAATTAGGTAGTTATAATGGGTAATGCTGAAAAAGCATTTGATCTGGTTAACCAGGATGCACAGTTTTTTGGTCTGGAGAGATTTGGTTTTCCTCTCCACTTTGTTAGAATGCTCTCAAATGTATACCCTGTTGCCAATGCTCAAATTTTTGGAAACTCCCATTTAACTAGCACCGTGGTAATAAATAGAGGGGCCCATCAGAATGCCCCCTTTTGCCCATTTTATTCACGTTTTTTATAGAGCCTCTTCAAATTAGGATTAGGGCCTCCCAGGCTATTGAGGCCCCATTCCCAAAATGTTTGAAGACACTGTTATTCTGTAAGTTATTGGTGAAAGAAGCACACCTTAAACATAACTGCTTAATGTCAATTGAGTCACAAACAGAAAGTAATATGTGCTAATGAGTTCATCTCAAACATAAGAAAAAGAGACAGCGGAGTTGTATTTTACAAGACAAAACAACACAAGTTAGTTGGTCTCATTTTTCAAGACTTGTTCTTTATTTCCTTGTTTCATGCAAAGCAACAACCACAGCCAACGCGTTGTGTCCCAAAAATATCAAGACTTCTTCAGGGCTGTTAAAAGACATGTCAAACAATTCCTAAGATTGACACTCAACATAAGCCAATATAACAGTTAAAAACCCAAAACACAAAGTGATTAGGGTGACCCTAAAACTGTATGGTACAACATTTAAAACAATTCTTACAAAAGGCAATTCAGCTGAGACAAATATTAGCAAAATAGCACTTGGGTCTCTAAGCTAATAATGGTGGTGCATGAGCGCTGTTTTGTTGTATTATACATTGTATTGTAATAATCCCAAAGCAACAAAGAACAAGAATAATCATTTATAAATTAATCTATATTATTCTGTGATGTCTTGACTATGTTTGACTTTTAACGATCTTATGTTTGTGACCTAGAGTTTGACTGGATTTATCGGTAACTAAGCATTTTTTTTAACAATTCTCCTAAAATTTTTAACTTCAAGGAAAGGTATGAAGTTGATCAGAAAGAACCCTCACAGCAAACATCCGAATACCCAAACCAGACATAGAGTATGATGTTTCATCTTACCAAGGGGCATATTATCAAGCCAGGCGATAAAATTATCGCCGCTTTAGCGGCAGAAATCTGCCGCTAAAACGGCAATAATGGGCTTGATAATAGGCTCTATGGAATTCCAATTGAAGTCCGTGTTAGATGTGAAGGACATCTAACAAGCATTATAGGTGCCTAAAGAGAGGAATAAGGGAATTCTCAAAACCACAAGGAAAAGAAAGATAGCTTGCTTATTAGATTTATTATTCTAAACGGATGGGAAAGAGTTAAGTTAACCCCAAAAAGAAAATACAGTGATGTAATATCTATTATGCTCAGGTGAACAAGAAATGCGCCAACAAGTGTCTTATTGTCAACCAAGACGGAGGAAATAGGGAAAGATGTGCATCGCATAGCCCCGAATGATAATTGCATCGTGCAGCGTGTCATTTTCTCCAAAATGTGACCGAAAACATGCAATGTGTTTGGTCCCCTCTTATGTTACCCAATACGGTAGTGGACCGTCTCACAAATACTCTCACCTTGTCATATATATCGATTATTTGACAATCTGATAATTCTATGGATGCCTTTAAATGTTTTCCAAAACAAATCCCTATGTAAGGAAAAATAACACTAAGTGGCTTGTCCCTAGCCAAAAAGTGACTGTACTAGCATTACCCCCAAAAGAAGAACATTTTTGTAATCAAAAGATGTCATCAGGTATATGACCCACAAACTGTGGGGAGTCTGAACCTCAAGCGATTTATTAGAATAGCATAAATAGTTTCTAATCTCACGTTAAAGCTTTTTTAACGCATGCTGCTCACAGGGTCGTATCAGCGCAATCCACCCCCTTAATATCTATGCCTTAGTGCATTTTAGCAGATGTTAGTTTCCGGCGAAAACAGCGGTTTTCGCCCAAAACTAACGTCTGCTAAAATGCGTTGGCAGCCTTGTAAATATCGCAATGTGCACATCAGCGATATTTACAAGGTTGTCCTGCCCAGTGACGCCCACTTTGCATCTCATTAGCGATGCAAAGGGAGGCGTTGGGTAAAAGGGTGCTAACATGCGCTAATGCATGTTAGCACCCTCTTGTTAATAGGGCGATATTTTCATCTCTGCTTTTTTGTTTTTAAAAGCCAAAAAAGTGGAGATAAAGCCTTTGTAAATATGCCCCTTAAAGTGCATCAGAATGTGATTAAGAATATTTTAGAAAAAATCCGGGTAACAACACATTGCCATTTTTCGGAGGAGATTGGCAGACCATATCACTTCTAGCCCATAAGTCGTTGAGAGCAGCTAACTTAAATCAGATGTTGTTCCTTTCTTGATGGCTATCTTACTACACTCCAGCAGCCCTGAAAAGAAAGTTCCAGTGTCTTGATGATTGTTGTTTTTTGTTGTAAGCACTAGATTGAAGGGGATCGTTTCATACTTTTCATTCTTGCCATACGTTGATACCCTTTCGGCAGCAGCTGTTTTCTGTGGTAAACTCGTCTATGGGGGTAACAATTGATTTGGATCCTGCCTTGGTACTTTGTGGTCTTTTTAAGAATGGACAATCCTCAACAACAGCAAACTCAGGACACAGGTTCTTGTCAATTGCATTTTCTATAGCTTAATCTCTGGTTCTGCATTTGTGGCAAACCTGCAGGGTCCCAATATGTCATGAATGGCTGAATAAAATGATTAGAACAAAGCAATTTGAGGAAGCCTATGCAAAGAGGGTCAGGGGCTTAATGAAATTCTATGCCTCAGTCTTATTGAAATTCGGTGCACTGTGGTTCCGAATAGTTTGGGTTCCCCTTAAGGTGGTTGAGTTGTTGACCCAATTAGATGTGCCTGTAATTGATTGATTTAATATTGCACTTTAGTGCAGGAGTGATTTTTTTATGTCATTATATAACATGATTATGAGGGATATTGGTATCCGGGTACTGTTTTACTCTTGTCTGTTTATGCATTTTATAATTTTTTCAAGAAATTGAAGTAATGAATATCAATTCTACTCTAGTCTGCTTATTCACTATGCTAGATTCTCAAGGAAACGTAGTAATGAATTTCTGTTCTTTAGATGTCCTGCACTATAGTATGTTCTTAATTTTCTTTCTAAAAGTTTATTTTTATTTTTTGAATAGTGATAATAGTTACTTTTCGTCCATGCTATGTATGAATAACTGTACCTCTTTTGTGATTTGTAATTTATATTGGTCATAGCCGATGATTAAAATAATGTGTTTTTCGGTACAAATAAAACATTTTTTTTAAAAAGGAAGATAAAAACAACTCTCAACTGTTTACGACATGATGTCTGGGTGGTTAATGAGGGGTGGGAAACAACATGTATTCCTGCCTGCTGCAGGCAATGTATGTGGTAATATGCGAAAAATGCAGCAGTCTAATTCACTATGGGGCATATCAGCAAGCGGCAGCGATAATTATCGATGGCCGCGTTTAGCGTGCAAAATCCTACCGCCGCCTATCGCCGGATTCTATCTACAGTCAGCGCAATATTTACAACGCGCATCGCCGAGGCGATAGAAATCCTGGCAATAGCGGCGATAAGCAGGAAATATCGCTGGATTACCAGCGATATAACAAAGCATCAGGGAAAACATTGTAAATAGGGAGAAGTGGACTTAGCATTATGATCCACCTCCCATGCAACATATAGCTAAATCGGGAAATTAGCAGGCGTAAGGAACCGGCGATAAACCCGGTTAGCGCTACTTTTAATAACGCTAGACTTGTTAGCGTTTTCCTAGTAAATAGGGAGAAGCTGTGGTTAGCGATTATTCCCGCTGAATTTCAGTCGGGAACGCCTATCTCACATCTCATTAGCGATGCGAGGCGAGGCGCAAAGAAAATGGGCACAAAGGCATGGATTCATGTGTTAGCGTTTCCATGCTGATAGGGCGATAGAATTATCGCCGCTTTTAGTCCGAAAACTGACGCTAAAGCGGCGATAATTCTGCCGCCGTGCCTTGTTGATATTCCCCGATATTCCTTCTCTATTAAAAAGATAAAAACATTGACACATCTCACTTGTCTGTGCACAAAGTGCGATTGGTATATCCACGCTGAATGTGATGAGACAACAGCATCCACTGCCTGCACAGTAATGCTTGCCACTGCTGCCTAGTCTTTATTTAAATATGTTTACAACACTAGCCACACACTGCCAGAAAATCAGCCCACGACAGCAAAAACCATACTACACACAGTCTCAAAATCGGGCCACACACTAACCTGTCAGATTGGTCCATCTAGCACTGACATATTGCCCACAAGCCCAGTCTGACCTTGGAAATACACTGTTTCATCGAAGTGAATTTCCAGCTCCTATGAAAGCATGAGTTACGAAAAATACACAGCCATGGCTTAAAGTTTTAAATATATTTGTAGGTTTGTTTTGACAGTGCGGCCGTCAGCAGGATCTATTATTACCAATTATGTAAAATAAACATAGAGCGGACTTGGGCTCCACCCAGAGTACTTCTACCCTCTCACATCATGCTGTTGGCTATATGGTGTATCATTCCACATTTACATCTCACAAGTACACTCCATCATAATGCTGTTTGTTGCTTTCCATTCTTTATCTTTCTACATGAATACTATCCAGAAAGCTAGATTTTCTAAACAGTGGCAATAGAACAGTCCTTAATGTGGTAAACAGTGTTTGTGCAGGCAACACATGTAAATAGCATTTGTCAATTTCTGTATTTACATGTCTGGGCACATTAAAGTCAGACCTTTTCGATTTGGCAGTATTTGTTCATTTTGTGCCATGTAAAAATACTTTTTATACCCTGAGTAATCATTGTGCTCCCAACTTCTAAAAGTAGAAACTATTTTTTTAAACACTTCTCCTAAGCCCCCATATTGTTTCATGAGATAGCCCAGCTGAGTTCACAATCAATACTCCATGAGGAACCATTGCAAACTGGTGCTGAGGGCCTGCCTGCCACTTGAAATCAGACTAAGGTGCCTTCAGGCGAGAGTAATATGCACAGGGTTAGCATTCTGAAGTGTCAAAGGCAGTTCAGTGACTTCAATACCTAAGAGGGAGGGGTCTCAGACAACCTATGTCAATCAATCAATCAAAACCACTTTATTCGATTAGTTAAAATCATAAAAGTGTACAGGACATTTTATACAGATAAAAAGAGAAGACAATCCATCATATACATGTTAAAAAAATAAATAAGTTTTCCCCGGTGATTCACAATATAGAAACTAATTGATCTCTTCCAAAGCTGTCAATCTCAATTTCCTTGATCTAATACAGGCAACCAAAAAACTAGCCACACAGAACATAGTTGTTGGTGATTCCATTAGTTGCAGGAATAATAGTGCTGGTTTTACCTGGACAAAAGCCTCCTTTCTCAATATAGGTCGGATAAACCTTTTCCTGGCCTCTAGGTAAAATGGACAGAAAAATGAGAAATGCATCGTATCTTGGGCGGAGAAATTGTCACATCTGCAAGGAACCCCATCTTCAAATCTGAACCAGCCCTGCGGAACACTTAAAACCTGATGTATTTGGTTAAAACGAAACTTTATCAAAAGCCACCTATGGTAATTATTCGTAACCATAGATAAATATGGGTGCATGACCGTGGATAAATTAAGCAAGAGGTGAGCCCTTACTGAAGTTTTACTGAGTTCTTGAGATTCTCGCTCCACCTCGCAGTGCTTAATAAAGTACGTCTTAACCCACCTTAAATCAGCTTTCCTTAAACTTTCGGGATTGGAAAAAAGTTCAGGTCGTCCTATCATCTTTGCAGTCAATTTAATATGAGACAACCACTGAATATTCTTCCAATTATCCAATTTAGAGCATTCTTTTAGGATATTATGATTCATTGTAAGATCCGGGTTCAACCAGGTTCTTATCCATAGCAAAAGTGGGGCTAGCTTTAAAATGTCAGAGATATATCCCATCCCCAATTCTAAATGTACTGAATAGGTCGCGGTGGATTGGGGGAGGCCAAGAAGGGCACGAAAAAATTTATTCTCTTCTATTTGAATGGAATCAGGGTTAATGTACCCCCAAATAGCGGCCCCATACCTAGCTACTGATATAGTTTTAGCTTGGTAAATTTTCAAAATAGCCTCACATGGTTTCCCTCCCAACCTTTTTGCGAAGCTCAATATGGCAGCCGAAGAACTACGCACTGCTTTCGCCTTAGAAATTACTTGGGGTAACCAGTTGCCTTTATCGTCAAAAACGATACCCAAGTAGGTGAAAACTTTTACTCTTGAGATAGCCGCCCCATTACAGTAAAACGTTTTGGGTTGTTTTTTTCCCTTCCCCAATGCCATTACGTGGGATTTGCCGTTGTTAACCACCAGGTCCAAGGATGACATGAAATTACCAAAAGCATTCAAGAATCTTTGGAGACCAAGTGGAGTCCGCGCCAAAAGAACGGTGTCATCCGCATAAAGAAGCACAGGTATAGGATTACCATCAATTCTAGGGATATCTAGAGAGGCAGCTAGCAGACTCTCTTCCAGGGAATTTATGTATAAAGTAAATAGCAAAGGGGCAAGAATACATCCCTGGTGTACCCCTCTACCAGATTTAAAGCTAGCAGTGCGTTTCCCCTCCTTAGTCATCCTAATTGAAGCCTTCAGGTCTTTGTGTAGTTCTGCCATAAAATACACAAGGGGCTTATCTAAGCCTAACTCTAAAAGTATTGACCAAAGCTTGGACCTGTTAACCAGGTCAAAAGCTGTAGATAGGTCCATGAAACCTGCAAAAATCGAGCCCTCAGAAGCTTTGGTATACTTTGCAATGATTAGATGTAAATTCAGGCATTGGTCCTCTGTACCCCTCCCTGATCTAAACCCATACTGGGCATTAGAGATAACCCCTTTATCAGTTGCCCAATTATTTATCCTTGTCAGAATAACTTTTCCCAGAATTTTAAATGAGGAAGCTAACAGGGATATAGGTCGATAGCATCTAGGATCACCCCTTTGACCCTTCTTGAACACAGGGATTATGATAGCCTGGGACCATGATTTTGGTGGGGCTACTAAAGAAGCAGAATTGAAAACATTTAACAGAACTTTGGCCCAGTACTTGGTGTTAGCCTTATAAATATCCGTAGGCACCCCATCAGGGCCTGGAGCCTTACGTCCGGCCGTGCCCTCAATAGCTTTCTCCACCTCTTCAATGGTAAAAATAATAGGAGGGAGGGGAGAGCTGGAATTAGTGATCTTAAATACTTCCTGCTCGAGATTACTCCCATAAATATTTTCGAAGTGGGCAAGCCAATCTTCCTCGGGGATATTCAATTCCAGCGCCGTGTTCTGGGAACCAGATAAAAAAGGGGAATTAATGATTTCCCAGAATTTGGAGCTGTTTTTCAGGATAGCACTATCCATTAAGGCTCCCCAAGCTTCCTGTTTTATTTCCCTCTTCCGTGTCAGTATTACTTGAGAGTAAGCTTTTCTTAACTGTGTGACCAATCCTTTATTCTTTGGTTTTTCATTGAGGGCTTTCCTAAGTTGGTTTAAGGCTGAGGTACAGCTATGATTGAACCAGCCTTGGTCCGTTTTAGGTTTAACAGGACCACCTTTAGTGGTAAGTTCCATAGGTACTTGAGAGCAAATGGTTTCAAAGGCCGTTATTATGTCTATCTCATGAGAGGATGGGTCAGTACATATATTTAATTGGCAGCCAATCTTTAATATAATTAAATCAAGGAAATCTTCAGGAATAACCTTGGACCAATGTAATCTCCTCCCTTGGTCTTTGGCATTCACTGAAACCACCACAGGTGTCAAATTGCGTTTGTCTAAAATTGGGAAAACATTGGCCAAGATCAATATCACCGGGTTGTGGTCGCTAAAACAGGAACGCAGGGCGTTATAAAAAAACACGTAATTTAAAAGCCCCGCAGATAAAAATATATAATCAATTATAGTTTCCCTATCCCTAGCAGCATAGGTAGGGACACGAGAATACTTGTCCCGAAAACCTGCCTCATAGAGATCAGTATTTGACAAAAGAGACTCCATGGCAACCCCTTTTGGACTGTGTTCAAAATGTTGGGGGTTAGAGAATTCAGGGCCATCCTTATCTCTATAGTGGCAATTAGCATTACATAAATGAACATTAAAATCACCCATCAAAATATAATGGCAAAAAGTGGTATGATTGTCCTTATAGGATTTTAAAAATTCAGTCAGCCAAAGAATATGCTCGTTAGAGGACTTTTCTTGCTGGGAATTATAGCAGTTAATAAACAAGAACTTAACATCATTTGCCAAGCTAATTTCCAGAATAAGGCAATTATAGGAGGTGCTTACAATCTGCTTGACAGAGCCCAGAATATTTACAGTAACGAGGAACATGAGGCCTCCCCTGTCTCTTCCCGCATTAGAACTCAGGGCTGGTACAAAATAGGAGGTATAACCATCCATCCAGAAGTCGCAGTCCTTATCCCAAGTCTCTTGTAGGGCAATGATGTCATATTGTTGCAAAATGTCTAACCAACCACGGTCATTCTTCTTGGATCGTAGGCCCGCAATATTCCAACTCATAAATTTTATGGTTTCACCAGAATCAGATACAATATTAACAGGATTTGATTGTGGGGTTCCATGGTGCATTATAATTTCATCGATTTCTCTGGAGTCAAGAGTAACCACACTGGCGCTCCCCTGGATTACAGAATCCTCCTGTCAATCACAGGCGTCTAGGCCTGAGAGTACCTCAAATCTATTGCGGGTGGGAATGTTATGATCTTCCCTGCAAAAAGTTGCCATATTATCCCACTGGGGTTCTATAGACCTCTGGGGAGCCCTGGTTACAAGGGGTTTCAAAGCCGGTCTATTTAGGGCACTCCCATAACATTTATAAAAATAACCCAACGGGCGCGCACACACACTAGTATTTCCGGTCGTCAAGGAAGCTGCACGTATCAGGACTGTATTAACATGTTGTGGGGATCTAAAATTAACTATAACACAGTCCCCACCGCAGCTTTTCTGGGACGGACCAATCCACTTTGTCCTTCTAGTAGAGATAATTTGATCAGCAAGATGCACTGGAAAGCCACATCTACTGTTGAGCCAATCTACAGTTTTATTTTTTAGCGACTCATGTGTTTCCTCACTAGTATGGGCGTGCGAGTTTCCTAAAACAGGCACATTAGTCAAGACGACTACATAAGGAGCACACTCAGGAGGGAGATTGGTAAAACCAGAGGAAGTTCCATGTCTAGGGGTAAAAGTACCACCTTGTCCCGCTGAGGGTGGCTTAACTGGAATAATAGGAGGTGGAGGGTCAGAACAGGCAGAAACTAGAGGAGCGGGTGCCTGGGAAGGTAGTGGCGACGGTTTATTTAAATTATCATTAGGGACCCCAGCACAGCCAATGGCTGATGACTTAGATACCCCACGACCTGGCAAAAGTTTCGCTACCAGATCACCAAGCCTTTGTACTTCCTTGTTAGTGTTTTGTAATTGGAGCAGTAAGGATTGCGTGTGCTCAGCTAACAGAGTCTCAAATTTAGCCTCAAGAGTAGCAATAAGTGAAACAAATTGAGCTGGATCTAGAATGTTACCACCCAAACTGCTTGTTTCCTGTAGACCAGACCCAGAGGCAGTACTATTTTGGGCTTTGTGTAAGGCTTCTATCCTTTTTTTAGTGGGCCTCCCCCCCCTTTTGTTTAATTGTTTTCTACACGCTCTCATTGGTCTTGGACTGGGGAGAACATCCTCAGTTGCAGCGGTAGCCAGATCCGGAGGATCGAGACAATCTACCAAGTTCTCAAGGACAACCTGGCTTTCTACAGTTATGAGTGGACTAACTCGAACACTGTTCATATCGTCAAAAGGGTTAACATCCACAGGTATACAAGAAGTATCGGGGTGAACAAGGGGGCCCCCCCTCCCAAGAGATAGTCTGCGGTCATTATTGATTTTATTGACCACTTTCACTAGGTAATTATCCATGGGGCCAGCCGCAACTGTACATATATCCGTTTTGGTGCTCGACATAGTCAGTACACAGATGAAAGTGCCAGCCCCAAACCAAAGAGGTATATACTGCACCCAGTCAAAATTATTGGCCCAATATCAGGGCTAAGAGACACGCCAGACCACAACAATCCAATTCCTCCAAATGTAGGATTAACAGCGAACTCACGTGTCCAGGATAAAGTCACAAGGGTCGTAGCCCAGCCCAGCCTCGGTCTGCCCCGGATGGCCACAGACGGCCCGCCCTCTGCCCGGGCTCAGCCCGGCGACGCCCACCCGCGTCCCGCGACGCGGGGAATCCTCGCGGCTTTTCTGCGCCTCCGGGCGCGCTGTGGGCGGAAGTGCCCCTCACGGGTAGTGTAGTTCTGGCCCCACGGTGCTCACCGCGCCGAGTGCTGCAATACAGGACCACCAGGACTCCTCACGGCTCCTCACGACCTTCCGTTTCCACTTGCTTTGTTGACCGGCTTTCCGTCCTATTTTACGATATACAATGAAAGAGATCCGGAATGAAAACAGCCAAGGGGTCTGGCCTAGCCGCTAAGTAGGGTGGGCGACAGCAGAAAAAACATTGAGTTATTCATGTCACACTACCAGCATCAGCCACCGATTCACGAGAGAGTCCACTGCTCTCACTCTTAAAAACTCAGCATAAACGGCGAGCATCATCCCCTGCATAGAACAATGCACAGAATGGAAGTGCATGACAGCCTGCCTGACAAAGCTCTGAGTACACATGCAGTGTCATGGAAAGAAAACATACATATGCACCCCGGGCACGGAGCCCTTCTCTGCCATTCAACACAAGGCCTCCCCTGGCAGGCTCACACAGCCACAGGCAAAAACTAAAACATCAGTCTATGCTGGCTCGGAATGAAAATGTGTACAGTCCTAATAGACTTTATGTTTAGTTTCAAAACAAGTGCGGGAGCCCGCACTTATTATTATTATTTTTTTCATTGGAGTCGCAGATCTGCTGCTATTTTTAGTGGAAATTAAAAAAGAAATAATAATTTTCCCTGATGGGGTGCTTGCGGGACCCCAGGAACACTACCCCAGCATGACCCCCTACACTGCACGAACACCACTGCACTGCCCTAAACCCTGAAACACTACCCACAGCATGACCCCCTGCACTGCCCGAACACCACTGCACTGCCCTAAACCCTGAAACACTACCCCCAGCACGACCCCCTACAATGCTTGAACACCACTGCACTGCCCCAAACCCTGAAACACCACCCCCAGCACGACCCCCTACACTGCCCGAACACCACTGCACTGCCCTAAACCCTGAAACACTACCCCCAGCAAGACCCCCTACACTGCCCGAACACCACTGCACTGCCATAAACCCTGAAACACTACCCCCAGCAAGACCCCCTGCACTGCCTGAACACCACTGCTCTAAACCCTGAAACACTACCCCCAGCAAGACCCCCTGCACTGCCTGAACACCACTGCTCTAAACCCTGAAACATGACCCCCAGCAAGACCCCCTACACTGCCCGAACACCACTGCCCTAAACCCTGAAACACCAGCCCCAGCACGACCCCCTACACGGCCCGAACACCACTGAACTCCCCTAAACCCTGAAACACCAGCCCCAGCACGACCCCTACACTGCCCGAACACCACTGCACTGCCCCAAACCCTGAAACACCAGCCCCAGCACGACCCCCTACACTGGCCAAACACCACTGCACTGCCCTAAACCCTAAAACACCAGCCCCAGCACGACCCTTACACTGCCGAACACCACTGCACTGCCCTCTACCCTGAAACACCACCCCCTTAATGACCCCCTGCACTGCCCGAACAACACTGCACTGCCCTATACCCTGAAACACCACCCCCAGCACGACCCCCTACACTGCCCGAACACCACTGCTCTGCCCTAAACCCTGAAACACCCCCCCAGCATGACCCCCAATCTGCCCGAACACCACTGCACTGCCCTAAACCCTAAAACACCACCCCCAGCACGACCCCCTACACTGCCCGAACACCACTGCTCTTCCCTAAACCCTGAAACACCAGCACCAGCACGACCCCTACACTGCCCGAACACCACTGCTCTTCCCTAAACCCTGAAACACTAGCACCAGCATGACCCCCTAATCTGCCCGAACACCACTGCACTGCCCTAAACCCTAAAACACCACCCCCAGCACGACCCCCTACACTGCCCGAACACCACTGCTCTTCCCTAAACCCTGAAACACCAACACCAGCACGACCCCTACACTGCCCGAACACCACTGCGCTGCCCTAAACCCTGAAACACTATCCCCAGCATGACCCCCTACACTGCCCGAACACCACTGCACTGCCCTAAACCCTGAAACACCACCCCCAGCACGACCCCTACACTGCCCGAACACCACTGCACTGCCCTAAACCCTGAAACAACAGCCCCAGTACGGCCCCCTACACTGCCCGAACACCACTGCACTGCCCTAAACCCTGAAACACCACCCCCAGCAAGCCCCCCTACACTGCCCGAACACCACTGCCCTAAACCCTGAAACACCAGCCCCAGCACGACCCCCTACACTGCCCGAACACCACTGCACTGCCCTAAACCCTGAAACACCAGCCCCAGCAAGACCCCCTACACTGCCTGAACACCACTGCCCTAAACCATGAAACACCACCCCCTGCAAGACCCACTACACTGCCGGAACACCACTGCCCTGCCCTAAAACGTGAAACACCACCCCCTGCACGACCCCCTACACTGCCCGAACACCACTGTACTGTCCTATACCCTGAAACACCACCCCCAGCACGACCCCCTACACTGCCTGAACACCACTGCACTGCCCTAAACCCTAAAACACCAGCCCCAGCATGACCCCCTACATGTCCTACCTCTGTAGGCAGAGTTAGATACTAGCATTTGAAAAACCTTTGAAGTTCACTGAAAAAACCATAGGTTTCAGGCACTTTATAATTAGAAATTAGCATTAAATAAATCTTTGAAATTCACTGAAAAAACCATAGGTTTCAGGCACGTTATAGTTAGAAATTAGCATTTAAAGAAACCTTTGAAATTCACTGAAAAAACAATGGGTTTCAGGGACGTTATAGTTAGAAATTAGCATTTAGAAAACCTTTGACATTCACTGAAAAAACCATAGGTTTCAGGCACTTTATATTTAGAAATTAGCATTTAAAAAACCATAGAAATTAACTGAAAAAACCATAGGTTTCAGGAACATTATAGTTAGTTGGACATTTCACTCGTACAAAACCATAAAAATTCTGGCATTATAGTTAGTTCAGCTAAGTATAATTCACGCCCCCGCAATGCACTGCTGATGATGTCACATATTACATCATTCATGACATGGTCAGTGACATCACTGATGACATCACTGATGACATCTCAAATTGATTCATCAAGCGGGGGCTGAGAAAAAAGGGGGGTCCCAAAACGCATTTTCTCCATGTTAATTTCCATAGGAAATTTTGAGACGGGCTACAGCCCGAACTGCTGAACGGAATTACCCCAAATTTGGCAAAAAGGTAGAGCTTGGTTCAGAAAGCAATCTTTTTTATTTAAATGGGGTAAATCCGTTCAGTAGTTTTTGAGAAATTCAAAAAAGAAGAGTCAAAAAATCAATTACCTATAGGAAACTTTGGGCAAGGCTAAAGCCGAAACTGCTGAACGGAATTACCCCAAATTTGGCAAAAAGGCAGTGCTTGGTTCGGAAAGCGACCTTTTTTTTAAATTGTGTAAATCCGTTCAGTAGTTGCTGAGAAATTAAAAAAATAACAGTTTTGATATCTAGGGCAGCGGTGGAGTCACAAACCCTCCCGACCACGAGCTTCATTCTAATTGGCTGCCATGACCACAAGCTTCATTCTAATTTGCTGTCAACACTTCAAACCAGGAAGTGTTGGCAGCCATCTTGTGACTCGGTAGAAGTGAGTCACCAGAAAATGGAGAAACAAAGATATAAAACAAAAGAAGGGGGCAGGGTAGAAACACCCTGACTCCCTAGGCCTGCTCATTGGGACCCAGAAGGACCCTCACGGCCCAAAAAAACATTTTTCTTTTTTTTTAAATTCAGCACAATACGCGCTGGGTTACCAATTCCGCCAGAATTGTTTTAAAACAATGAAGCACAGGTTCCCACGTTTTATTTTAATGAGGCCCCCGGGTGGGCATTTCTTAAAAAATAATAGCCCCAGGGACCCCCACCTCCCCGGGGCTTCACTCATGTTGGGAGGGGGGCACGCGGCCCTCCTCCTGGAGCCCATGATGGCCCTGGGGACTGCCACCCCCCAGGGCCGGCTCCTGCAGTGTCCCGGGGTGCCCACCCCTGGGACACTGCTCTTTGCTACGACAGGGTGGGAGCCGCGTGGCTCCCGCCCTGTCATAGCAAACTTGCATTGGATTTTGGAAGCGAGAGCAGGGAAACCTGCTCTCGCTTCCAAAATCCAAAGCTGATTTATTTTCAACATGGGGAGCTGCATGTCAGCAGGACGCAGGGCGCGGGGAGCCGGCGGGACCATGGGGGCATTGGGGCTCCCCTCACGGTCCCCAACGGTGAGGCCTGCCTTGGGGGATGGGGTCCTTGGGCCCGGAATTGGCCACGGGAGAGGGGCCGATGCGGCCCTCTTATCATTTATAAAAAAAAAAATTAACATGTCGGCATGCTTCGGGGGATGGGTTCCCTGAGGCGAATGTAAATGAGTGAAAGTGGATGTTTCATAAAAAAAATGAGTCGCGACTCTAGCGCGGCTCTTTGCTCGGCCCCTGTGTGAAAGCGTTGGTGCACGGCTCTCAGCGCGGCACTCGAGTACTTCTTAAGTCTTTCAAAAACCGAGGGGTATATTCTGGAGGACACGTCGCTGAGTTAATGGCACTTTATCGCAACCAAAATGGTGATAAATTTAACGCACCATTAACAAGCTGGAGGAAAGAGCCCATATCACCAGTTTACCAGTGATAGCAGCCTCAAAAAGCATCGTCACGGATGACCCCGGCAAATATTGTGAATGAGATGTAGAGTAGGCGTACCCGTGCAAAAAGCAGCGAACACATCACTTCGCAAGTTTCTCAACCACCAGAAAGATCGTCGAAGAGAGTACAAAACAGGCGATAAGGTGTGTTAGTAGCAGGAAGTTTACACCTGCTCTGAGCTGGTGTAAAGTCAGTCTACAACCTGCAACATGAAAGGGAGCCCAGCCCAGAGCCACACCTGAATGACAACATATGCAATGGAGCCAACGATCATGCAGCTCGGACACCCAACACTGCTCCGACACCCCCGCCACCAGACCCTTGTCCGCCATCCCCCCTCACTCCCACCCCCCACAAATAAATGTGACAGCTACCTTAGGAAATCTGGAATGTAACACATTGGCTGATGACGCACAATTAGAATTAAAAAGATGCATGTTAGGTTGGACAAATAAGAATCTCAGTGATCTATGGATTTACATATAAAACATTTTATTTAAACACGACAACAAAATAAAAGTAGGTACAGGCATGGCGTGTCATCCCTCGACAATTTGTGAATCACAGCCTGCAAGACAAAAAGAAAGATAAGATTGTGAGTCATGCGTCCATCAAAGGAGAGAGAAAGAGAGAGAGAGAGAGAGAGAGGAAGAGAGAGAGAGAGAAAGAAAGAAAGAAAGAGTGAGAGAGAGAGGATGACAGAGAAAGAGAGTAAGAGTGAGAGAGTGAGGACGAGAGAGAAAGAGAGAAAGAGTGAGATACAAGGAAGAGAGAGAGAGAAAGAAGGAAACAGTGTGAGAGAGAGGAACAGAGAGAGAGAAAGAGTGAGAGAGAGAGAGAAAGAAAGAATGAGAGAGAGAGAAAGAGACAGAGAAAGAGAAAAAGAGTGTGAGAGAGAGAAAGGAAGAGATAGTGAGAGAGAGAAAGAGTGTGAGTGATAGAAACAAAGAGATGGAGAGGGTGGGTGAGTGTTGACACTGTGGAGAAAATCCTCACAGCTCACCTTTCTGCCACCGGTGTGTCTCCAACCACGTGCCAAGACATAGTGCAGCCCTCAAGTTTAGTCATCTGAAACATAGTATAGAATCAGTAATGGCAGAGTACATACAACTGCACATGCGTAATTCTCTGTTTCGCCCTTGTGCACTTAGGCTGCTGCATCCCCTTCGACTCCCACCGCCCAGAGGTGTCTGCCCGCCCTACGCACTCAGGATGATGCACCACATCGACTCCTGCCGCCCAGAGGTGTCTGCCCGCCTCTGAGCACCCAGGCCGCTGTACCCTATCCACTCCCACTGCCCAGAGGTGTCTGCCCACTGCTGTGCACGCAGGCTGCTGCACCCCATCTGCTCCCAGTGCCCGGAGGTGACTGCCCATTTCTGTGCACCCAGACTGCTGCACCCCATCCACTCCCACTGCCTAGAGGTGTCTGCCCGCTCCTGTGCACCCAGGCTGCTGCACCCCATCCACTCCCACTACTCGGAGGTGTTTGCCTGCTCTTGTGCACCCAGGCTGCTGCACACTATCCACTCCCACCGCTCAGAGGTGACTGCCCGCTGCTGCGGAAACAAGCCTCTTTGCTCACCTTCTGCCACCGGCGTGTGTGTAAGAGGGTTCACCACGTGCCGAAGCAACCTCCTCAGCCGTTGCATACACACAGTCAATCCGAGCTCACAAATCAGAGTGGGTGTTGGTTGCCAGGATGGCCACGCATCATCGGAGGCTGCACACGCGTTCACCTCTGGTGGCATTAACTCAGTGGACCCGAAGTCATTGCCTCGTGGTGGGAGGTCCGTGTGGGGGGGCCTCAATCTGTGAATCACAGCCTGCTTTACAAAAAGCAAGATAAGATTGTGCGTCATGCATCCATCAAAAGAGAGAGAGAGAGAGAGAAAGAGTGAGAGAGAGGAAGAGAGAGAGAGAAAGAAAGAAAGAAAGAGTGAGAGGAAGACAGAGAGAAAGAGTGAGAGAGAGAGGAAGAGAGAGAGAAACAGTGAGAGAGAGGAAGACGGAGAGAAAGAGAGAAACAGTGTGAGAAAGAGGAAGAGAGAAACAGAGGAAGAGTGAGAGAGAGAGAAAGAGAGAGAGAATGAGTGAGAGAGAGAGGAGGGGAGAGAGAAAGAGAGAAACAGTGTGAGAGAGAGGAAGAATGTGAGGGAGAGAAAGGAAGAGATGGAGAGGGACAGTGAGTACCCACACTGTGGACAAAACCCTCACACCTCACCTTTCCACCACTGGTGTGTCTCCAACCACGTGACGGGACATAGTGGAGCCCTCAATCTCACTCATCTGAAACATAGTTCAGAATCAGTAATGGCAGAGTACATACGACTGGGCACGCCTAAATCGCTGTCCCGCCTCTGTGCATCCAGGCTGATGTACTCCATCCACCTCCACTGCCCAGAGGTGTCTGCCCACCACTGCACACGCAGGCTGCTGCACCCCATCCACTCCCACCGCCCAGAGGTGTCTGCCCGCCCCTCCGCACCCAGGCCTCACTGCTCACCTTTCTGCAGACAGGGCACCCTCCACATCATGCAGCCCCACTCTCCAGGCCACCAGGTCTCACATTTGGTGCTGTGTCTTGATTTTACCATGGCAAAGGACATACCAGTGCACCCGCCATCATCGCAGGTTGCACACCTGCTCAGGCCTTGCAGTGCCGCTAACTCTGTGACCATTGAGGCCACACCACGTGGCAGTAGGCCCCCGCTGTTCGATGGCTCAGGCCTACACTGCGGTCCAGCAGGGCACACAAAACCTGACCTGTCTGGACCACTGGGACGGGACATCATCGGAGGCTGCTCACCCGCTCAGCACTTACAGTGCCCCTACCTCAGTGCACCGAAAGTCACTGTCCCGTGGCAGTGTGCCTGTGCCGGCCGCAGTGCATCCAGTGCACCAAGTCTGAAATGGAAATGGCGTGGAGCACGTGCGGCTGGTCCTTTTTATTGGCAGGGTCACGTGTCCTGTGACGCCTGTGCTTGATGGGTGTGAAGTGGGTGTAAACCAGCCGTCAGGGAGTGGCTGTGGCATACTGACAACTAGACCTGAGAGCAGCAGATCACTACAATGAAAATCTGGGTCATGTAGCATTGTCCCTCCCTGTATGCGTAAGCGGACTGGGCTGGCCTGGCGTATGCCAGTCCTGCGTGAGGCTGTGTACAATGACTCTGGAGCTATGGTCGTGGTTCTGTCCTGGGCTGTATGAGGAATCAACTGATGCGGTTGTCCCTGCTGTAGTGCTGCCGCCACCCGGGCCGCAAGCGCCAATGTGTCACCCTGTGACCCATGTCCTAAAACATGGCCAACATGGAAGGTAGGGGGAATCACTGACCCTACATTCATCCATACTTCCACACATGAAAGATTGTGCACATGCCATATCTGTTTGGATATGAATGTTTATTGCACATTCAGTGGAGTGTTGCAGCTGTAGCAATACAGGGCCATGCAAAGCCCAAATTTCAGTTTTTGGCACATGGAGAGCAGCCAATTAGAGCCAAGCTTGTGCTCTGGGGTTAGGCTCCGCCAACATATGTACTTATCCAATCACTCTGCCAATTCCGAAGCACTTATAAATTCCCTATACACTCTCCTTGCAGTACTCTAATGATCCAGTCTCTACCTATGTACTAATACAATGACCAAGACAAAGTTACATGACCGAAGTTTTCCCCACTGCCAGAGGTAACATGGTTGCGAGCGCTGTCCACAGCAGAATGTAATGTGGTAGGGCCCAGGGGCAGCATCATGCATACATAATGAACACACGGACACAGTTAGTTAGATTGTGGAACTAGATACGGGCATGGGCGCTCGCCTCCTTTTTATTACCAGGGTCACATGTCCAGTGACGTCTGTGCTGGATGCATATGGGGTGAGTATAAGCCAGCCCTCAGGGAATGATTGGTGCTGGCAACAACTACAACAGTAATCATCGGATCACACACAGAGATTCAATCATAAAGGGTCCTTGACTGGTGCTGCAATACGTTAGGGGCACCAGATGTGAAATAATACACAAAAGATTCTATCGTAAAGGGTTCATGACTTGTGGTACACTGAGGTATGGGCAGCAGATCTGAAATCATACACAAAAGATTCTATCATAAACGGTCCATGAGTTGTGTTGCACTGAGGTAGGGGCATCAGAAGCATTCCACGTGTGCACAGCTAGCGATGATGTGTGGTCCAGGAGGGCCGCAATAGTAGCAATGTCTTTTGTCTAATGAATTCTGCCTTAATGAGGCCACGTGGCGTCGACTTGTGGCGCACTGAGTTAGTGCTACCTCTGGCGCTCAGCGTGTACACAGCCTGCGATGATGTGTAGTCCGGGCGGGCCGCACTGGGAGCAATGTGTCTTGCCTACTGGACTGCATCATCTGCAATGGCGACTCCATCTGAATTGTGAGTCCTGCTGTCGGCAGTGTAGATCGAAGGCAGTAATGTGTACAGACATAACTCTGCGGTGCTGTGCTGCTGTGTTCGCAGGGGGCCTGTGTCGAGGAGGCCCGCTGTCATGGCAGCATCCACGTGGTAGAGTGAGGGCCGCCGCTCTGGCAGACACGTTGGCCTTCACACAAGTGAACCACGCCCAGAGCCCCGGCCTATTTATTCACACTTGTACGCTGGAGTGGCGTACGTTGGACCAGCCCACTGCGCTTCCGCTTACAGGGGATGACGACACAGGTACATAACCGAGATCTTCCCCACTGCCTGAGGTAACATGGTTGCATCCACTGTCCACAACACTACAAGCACCAGCAGTATATGTACACATGGAGAGGTTTGTGCTCTGCATAGTGAGGTCTGTCCAGCACATCACCTCTACACTTGGTATTGTGTGCATTATTATTGGTGGGTGACTTGCGTCCTTCACACATGTTTGGTTGCCACATCTCGCAACATTCAGCTAATGTGTGGCTGAGGGGCCATGACATTTTTGGAAGGTCTGCTGTCCTGTTGTGCGCTGCCTCGGTGGTAGTAGGGGGGGCTGGTCCGGGGGGTAGGTCCTGAGGGTGGTGGCAGTGGGTATTGTGGCCTTCTTGGGTGCCGAGGTGCATGATCAGTAGCTCTATGACGTGTGTTGGTCTTCAGATGTGATTCTGGGCTGGCCTCCCTTTCACACTGTAGGTAGTCATCCTACTTTACACCAGTAAAAGTCAGATGTTACATTCCTACTGCTAACGCAGCTTATCGCCTGTTTTTGGATTGCACCGCAGATTTGGCTGCTCATTGAAAATATCGGGAGGTGGTGTTTTCATGTTATTTTTGCACAGGAACGCCTACTCTGCATATTATTAGCGTTAGTAGTTGCTCTCATTTGTGGCGATTTTTTTAGCGGAGGCTATTGCTGGAAAACTGGCGATATCAGCTGTTTTCACCAGGTTGAAAATGGAATGATAATTTAAACATTATAATTAGAAATTAGCATTTAAAAAACCTTTGAAATTCAGTGAAAAAACCATAGGTTTCAGGAACATTATAGTTAGTTGGAGATTTCACTCGTACAAAACCAGAGAAATTCGAACGTTATAGTTAGTAGAGCTAACTATAACTCGCGCTCCCGCAATGCACTGCTGATGACGTCACGTATTACATCACTCATTACATGGTCAGTGACATCACTGATGACATCTCAAATGACATCACTGATGACATTACTGATGACATCATCCATGTGATAATCTGATGCACCTCCTCACACCCTAATATAACCTTTGATACACCCACTCTAAAATACAGACTATCATTTTTTAAACCATAGACAAATCAATAGCAGTTACTATATACCCACTCACTAAATCCTAGCTATACACACACATTCATTAACTCACCTATACAGTTACTCATACATGCAGTCACTTATCAATACAGCACTATTATATGTACCCATATACCTATACAAACACTCATACACCGTCACTAATCCATAGAGTTATTGACACACCTAGCTAGTCATTTAAAGAATCAATAACACTGCCATTTACTCACCTATACAGTTATACATTCACTATCTAACCTATTCATACAGATACTAACATATACTTACTCTCTTATACAATCACTGACACAAGCACACACTCATTTATACAGCCACTCTCACAATTACTCACTCACACATATAGTCATTTATATACTCCAACACTCACATATACTGCCTTTCACATATGTAGTTATTCACACATATACCAGTGAGACATACATTCACTCACCAACACACTGATACACACACTCACTCACCTATACAGCTATTTCCACATGCACTATTGAACCCATACACCCAGTAAATTATCCACTCACACATGTAGGCAGAAAGTCACTCACCGCCCACCCACCCACACACACAAACACTGAGGCACACATACAGATACTCATGCAACCAATAAGTAACCCATATAGACAGTCATGTACCTAATCTTCAACCCATGCAGCAGCTTACACAACAACTGAGAGACTGATATAGATATCCGGTGGAAAAATGGCGGGCGTAAAATCTCACTGGTGCAGTCGTCACCGCCATGCTAATGGGGCCAGCGGTTTTCTGGGTTGCGATCGCGGGCGGATGACCGCCGCCGGCCCGGCGGTTGCCACCGCCGGCCTGGCGGTGGCCATCCAACCGCCATCCTAATAGACCCCTAAATTTGTGACAACTTTGATTATTTATTTTTTCTAAAAATGAACTGGCACGAGAAAATCATAAATCTTTGCTGCTACTACCCTAGACACATACTGAACAAATTTGATCCTAGTTTCAAGTTATGTGTGAATGTATAAACAGCAAATACAGAATTTAGCGTTGGAGTGTGAAACCCTCTAGAACATGGGGGATTATTCTATAATAAATGCTATTATTATAAACCTAAATGATATGCATTTTATCCGCTCAAGGAACTGCTTGGAGAAAATGTTTGGCAGTTGCAAACTGTGATAGTGGACACATTATGCCTTTCACTTTTGGGCTCTGTGTTGTAACCATGAATTAGTCTAAACACCTTACCTATCCATCTTGCTTACAGGTGCACCAATTAAAGCACCTGCAGGCTTTTCACAGAAATCGACAGAGAACAGTTTGCCAAGCATAATACAAAACAAAAATAGAGTACCATAAGTGTTAATTGGGAATGTAACTCCACTGTGAACCATATAGCTATTGCAAATATAATTCTTATTTTAAAAGTTAGTTGTCCTCAGCTAGTCATTCTTTCATTTTCTCCAACTGTCCACAGCATTCATATCTCCCATTCAGCATTTATCAGTAAAATCCTCTATTCTGCCAATAAACTAGATGTTTGCTCACTGTATTGTGTCAGTAAATTAGCTATTTGAGAGCAGGTAAACCATGTATCTCTGCATTAAGGATTACAAATAATTGATGCTTTGAAAGTTTCGAGAGCTGTATTTCTCTAGAGTTGAAAGTTCAGCCAGTTAATATTACATGTGTATGTGTAAAGCACACGTTCACCCAGAAGGGTCTTTTGGCACTGAATAACAGATGTTTATTGTTACCTAACTCAATGGTACTCATTTTATTGACCTCAGATGGACGAAAGCCTGAGTGGACCCACCTGGATTTGAACCTGTGACCATGAGGTCAAACACCAGCCCCTGAAGCAGAAGCTTTAGTCCACTGAGCCACCAGACCCGGTTAAAATTATGATGGAAATTCTTCAGATCACGTTCTGTGTAAAGCAAGGAGGCACGGGGGTTATCTGGTTTAACTATCGCCACAGAAAATGGTGGAAAGATTCTGTGGTGTTCTGAAACATGCAATGCCTGGTTCCATGCATACAAATCTTATGTACTCCTGCTGGGTGTAAGGGTGAGTCTGTGAAAAAAACTGACTTCCACTTTCTATTTAAAGGTGACCTGTGTGGTCAGGCTTTGACTTACGCCATGCTTATCTTCTAGTGTTAGCCACAATGCTCCTCATATCAGACTATTAACTGGGTATTTCTCCCAGAATTAGAGTACAAGCAGTTGCTACTCAAAATTTCAGTATAATGCCAAGATCTGATGGCAATCATGGATTTGCTGCTCCATAAAAGGACAAAAACATTTTAAATTAGAAAACTTCAATTCTCAGGTAATTTCGTCTCTGCAGACTTACTGGGGTAGGGATAGGGTATCAAGGTAAGAAGAACTCCTGGTATTTATGGCCCTGCGGCTCAGGCAGAAAAGCTTGAAAATTATCCATGCTCTCAATAAAGTAGGAAAGGCGAAATGTGGTCAGATTTTCTCAACCAGGCCACTTGCTTAGCTCCGGAATGCCATAATAGCTTTAATGGAGAAGGTGCAATTGAGGGGCACTAGCTAAAATAGAATTGCTAAAGTTTAGTGTAGAAATCATCAGTGCATGAACTGCTGTTTTCATTTGATCTTTGGGGATGAGACCCTCCTAAATATTTTGGAGGGAATAGAGGGGTTTTAGCTGAACTGCCACATTTACAACTGTATGGTTGTGTTACAACAAGTGTGTAAAGGAGAGGTAGTAGTTTTAGGAAGTACGAGGGTGAGTTACCAAACTTTTTGAGGTTGTGGAGTCTGTGGTATGTCTAGCTGTACATACTGTACAGGCCACTATGACATGAGAAGTGGTTAACATATGTGCTTCCCTTCTTGCCCCAGACAAAATGACTTGGTTGCTTTCTGGTTTCAAGTAGATCTACAAATCCACAGTCCAAAATGTAGGGTGGATTCCTCTTTTGGGTGGGAAAGACTAGATTGTGAAGTTAGATTCATGGACAACACCAACAGTTTCATTGATTAATAAGGCACTGACCAGACGGGCAGTTTGAAAAACAGGTCCATGAACATTTGTGAACTTCCTCTGCATTTCAAAAACTGGGTGATAATATGATAAGCTGTGATACATGCTTGTTGCTCCAACTCCCTGTACGCTTGTAAAAACCTTTAACAGTTTTGCTAATTGTTTGGAACTCTAGGAAAATACATTATATTTGTGGACCTTGTTTAATGCAATTCCAACAATGTGGACTGGCGTGGAAATCCTGCCGGTTCACAAGAAGTGCTCACCACTTCTTCCCTCCAACTACAGACCTATAAGTTTAATTGACGTTAGCCAGAAAATCTTTGCCCGGGTACGGCTGGATCGTCTCCAGACTTGGATGGACGAACTTAAATATTGAGCCCATTTCAAGCTGGCTTTAGGAAAAAACATCCACTATAGACCAAATATTCAGGCTTTACCTCTTGTACTGGAAAACGGTGACCATAGAGGGTGGCAGCCTCTATTTGATCTTTGTGGATTTAAAATCTGCGTTCGATCTGGTACCAAGAAATAAACTGTGGGCTGTCTTCAGTGATCTGGGGGTGTCGGCCTATCTTTATTACATGCTTAGGCGTTTGCGCAAAGGCAATTATGCCCAAATCAGGTTCAGCAAACAAGGTGAACTTACCACTCCTATAGCTATAGATAGAGGGGTAAGGCAGGGATGTGTACTAGTGTACACCCTCTTCTGTCTATTTATAAATGCACTGGTAGATACACTGAACCAAGGGAAGGATAATGATGCACCCAAGATAGCGAACCGCAAAGTACCCACCGTGATGTTTGCCGACGACACTCTTCTGCTTTCAAAGTCACCAATGGGTATGCAGAGAGTCCTCGACAACTTCTAGGCTTTCTGTGATAACAGGGGTCTTGAGATTAACTTCCAAAAGACCAAATATATGGTCTTTAATCCAACAGACTCAACTCGCTCTAATCCCAGCCTCCATGGTATCCCATTGGAGAGTGTCTCTGTATTTGAGTACCTTGGGGTCATTTTAATGGAAAACATGGACTAGGTGGCCCAAATTGATAAAAACAAGTCTGAAGTTAGTGCAGAATACAGGAGGGTTGATGAAGCTTACAGGAACTCCTTCCATAAACCTATTGGCCCACTTCTAGAAATGTATAAAGTGCAAACAAGGGGCGCCACAATGTATTGGGCTGAACTCTTGGGGTGTAGTTCTCTCAGAAACATTACCAAGTCAGAGAATACTTTATCAGGCAGCTATTTGGTTTACCCCCCCAATTCTCCCCTTACACCACTTTGTTTGGATTTGGAGGTTAGGCCAATTGCCGAAGAAACTGCCCTTAGACCCTTGATGTATTGGCATCGCATATGGGTAAACTGGCTGTTTATAGGGATGAGCTAAAGGAGATCCTGGGCCTGCGGGGCACAGGGAAATTACAGTGGCTAGCATATGTCAGGAACTCATTTGTGGAGATGGGTAGAGTGAGTTTATGGAATAACCCTGAGGAAGCTTGTACTGCACCTTCTAGAAAAGAACTGGTTTGGAGCTTCTGGGGGGCGAACTTGCCCGTTTACAGTGAAGCCCAGCAACAAGTTCGCTGACAGTTGCGTTTTTGAGTATAAAAGACCAGCACATCCTAGAGTCTGCTTTGGAAGAGATACAACCTGCGCTAGCGAGGAAACTGTATATTCAGTTCAGAGAAGGGGTCCTGCCGCTGCGCGCCTTTTCTAACAAATGGGCATGTTGACTTTCCCTAGGCTGTCTGGCCTGTAATAATGCAGAGGAGTCAGAGCTGCACGTATTCTTTTTCTGTACTGGCTACGGAAATCTAGTTGCCGCTGGCTAATACGAATATGTAGTAACCTGGGGACTAAATGCTGTGTAGATGCTTTTAGGCTGTTTAAATACAACACTCTTCCTTCAATTGTATTTGTGGTGTTGCACTTCCTACTCTCCATATGGTGTGTGCGCAAGTCTCTTCTCAAAATTAATGCACAGGATTAAGCTGACAAGACTCTCTTTCTCTATTTTTAACCAGGCCACCTCTATTTATCTTTCCTAATCTAATTTTTATACGCGATTTTAAAGAGTCCTTTTTAGTATTTTATTAATCTGAGATGCATCAGCCCCCATCTTTCTGTATTAACTGTATATTTTATTAATATGGCTTCATGTATGTGTTGTTATGTACCCTGCTTATTTATTGGGGTGTGGGATAATTGCTTGCAAAAGTAATCTAGGACCCCGGGGCCTTGATTCTGGGCCCTGGTGGATGCTTGTATGTATCATCATTTTTTTTATGCTCTTCCACTCTTATGGTCTAATGACCGCAATAAAGTATTTGAAATGAAAAAAAATAAATCTAAAATAACTACAATAAGTACATGAGCATTAGCCTAAGAGTGGATCGAGTTCAGGGCATGGTTGAAAGCTGTAAGGGGGTCTAGGTGCAGAGGCACTGCACTCTGAGTGTTCACAGCTGAATGGAGAAGGTAGAAGTCCATGCCTTTTGGCTCTAGAGGAATTGTTTCTGGGTGTTGTCAGGAAGCGGGCTGGATACACTGTAGTAGCTCAGTGTGACTTGAGTGAATTGGAGCTGCACTCAAACCTACTTTTGCACTCATTTTCTTTTAGTGAAGGAAGGGCTGCTGTTCCGGGGCTGACAATGAACCACGATTTCGAGAAAGCCCGCACTATCACATACTCTGCAGAGACAGTGGTGATCTTTTATTATAACGTCCCATGTGGTTCCCCGCCTCCGTTGTTAGGCATTCATGATACAATGTTCTTGTAGCCCTGACTCCATTGGCTGGATCATGAGCATGGAAGGGGTTAAGGATTACGATGTCGGTTCCCCACAGTCTTTTCATGTTGGGCTTTCTGACATGAAAAGCCTTTCGGAAAGTGACTTTGGGGTCCCCTAGCAGGGCCCCCGTGCAACAGTAGCCTCCAGTTAGGTGCCTGGGTGGCACATATGGTGCCCCCTGTCAATCCCTGCACCACGTGGCAGGCACTGTGTTGTGCCTGCCACACTGTGCAGGGATAAACAAAAACTCCCATTTCTCTATGGGAGCCTGTGATGCTGCCGGCTTCTGACTGCAGCACAAGCTCCTATAGAGAAATGGGTGTGTGCGACCACACCATGTGTGGTCGCATCCTAATACTGAGGTCGGGACCGCCCCCCAGAGGTCGGTCAGTCCTGATTCCGCAACAGTGGACATCATAATGAGGCCGTAATTGTCTTAATGTGAACAAGAGAATTGTAATTTCCCCCTTAACAAGCCATTTAAGATATAAATATGTGTGTAATTGTGTCTGTGCATATTTATACACGACAGAACCTGCATTTACACCTTTGTATGAAGGTTGACAATACACCTCACAGAAAAAGCAGATTTTCCATTGCTGATACATTTTCCCCCTATCCTCCAACTTAAGAATATGGACCAAACTGTGCACAACAAAACTACATCAAACTCCTTTTGAAATTACTAAACTTGGTGAAGATTGATCAAAGGGATGCTGAAGTTATAAGGGAGAAGGGGCGGTAAAAAAGTACTTGACCCTTTAGAATTGGGAATACCGTATGGATGGTTCTCTGTGAAAACCTCAAATGACAGAACAAACATCAAACAAATTTAGGAGGAAAGTTTCCACGGTGTTGTAAATTGTGGTCCATCCACTTTTTCTGAAAAACTCAAAAATATTGCTGTCAAATGAACATTGCAAATCATGTTATTGTTTAGAGGGAAACATTTCCCGCAGGTACAAAAATGTCAATGTTTGAAAATATCACACTCCACTTATACAGTGTTAGGCAGATTTACTAAGATTTGGTGCAGCACAGCAGCTAAAGTTTCTGTGCTGCATTGCATCAAAAGAGAGAAAGCAGAATAGCAAGATATTTAGTAAGATGTAGTACTGTTTCTCTCTACCCCTGTGTTGGTGCACTTTTGGCTGCCTTGCACCACTTACACACCCTTGCACGATAATGTATTGTGCAAGGGTGTGTGTGTGAAGTGTAGCATAGGTTTTGTACCTGAAGGGTACAATTCCAGTACAAAATACTATGTTTAGACAAAGTTACAGTTTTCCAAATTTGTGTGTGTGCTGCAACACACAGCACACACACAAAGTTGGAAAAGTTCATAGAAAAGAAAATTTTGCTCAATGTTATGCTTACCCCAAGGAGGTGTAATTTTGTGATGAAAATCCCTGTGTACCAATATTAGTAGATAGGGTTTGCGTGAAAACCCATGGGTGCTTGTATGGGAATGACTAAGGCCACCCACGGAAAGCCACCTTAATGCACAGTAGTGCTTAGCACCACTCTACATAATTTTAAGGCTACTTTTGCAGTGGAATGCAAATCCTAATTCTACACTCTGTGTGGGCCACATTTACTAACGTATTGCATCATGGTTGCACCACTTTTGTGGCGCATCCATGACGCAAAATGCTAGTAAATATTTACAAAGCCACGCAAAAATAAAAAGGTAACGCAATGCAGCGACGTGTGCTGCATTGTGTTACATTTCATCCTGGGAGGCTTTCCATGGGTGGAACATGAGCGTTCTCATGCATCCACCCATAGGATTGCAAACCTGGGATTGCTTGAAATCGCTACGCCTCCCAGAGGATGGCTTAAATAGGAGAGACGTCTTTTTTTCCTCCTTCTATGTGTGCAGCACACATAGAAGGAGGAATATGCTTAAAAATATTGTTTTTGTGCAGGAAGGTATTCCTGCATAAAAACAATTCTCTTTGTAATGCAGGCACCATTTCACAGTGGTGCAAGGGTGCCTGTGTTGGTGCTAGGCTACCTGTAGTGCACCAGCGCTATAAGAGCAGACGTGCACCATATCTTAGTAGATATGCCACATTTCTGCTCTCTCCTTTTTACACAACACAGCGCAACAAGTTGCCTTGCTACACAGCATTGCGTAAAAGTTAGTAGAACACGCCCTGCATGTTTTTGGATCACTATTGCATGTGATGGAGAATTGAAGACCTCCTGGGCAGCCAAACGTGGGCTGACCATGACTAGCAAGTTCACATATTCCCTGGGAAAATTTGTGTTACCCCTTGTCCAAGAGCCAGGGTGGGTGCTTGTGCTACTTCCCCTTTGCCTTGCCTAAAGGCTGAGAAGCATTATGTTGTTGCACCCCGAAAGTGACACCCCCAAATATGTCCTGCACCCCAGATAAAAACCTCCTGTCCTTTCAAAATGGTCTTTCTCTTTCTGTAATGGTAACATTTGAAATGCAAAAGGCAATACTCGTATATGCTAATCACCCGGTTCATCAGAAGTTGGCTTTGCAAATCATCAACCTGCAAGTATTGTGTTTGTTTGCTTGTTCAAATATAAGTATTTTCCCAATGCTGAAAGTATTACACTAGGACTCTTCTTCAAGGTTTGTATAGCACAACGACTTCGTCTGTCTTTCTTGACCGAGTTCTTACATATGTGAGATGAGTTCTCACCCTGTTCAAAAGCTGGGAAGACGTCTGTTTATTTTTTATTACTCACAATAAAGGGAAGGGGGAGAAGGTGCAAACCCTACCTCAACCTCCTCAATAATTAAGTATACCACACAAAACAGGAGGTAGGGTGGAAGAACGGCTTCAATCAACTAGCAATTGCTGAATGTTTTTAAGAAAGCACACACGTTTTTTGAAAACTGCCCTCACCCACAACGAGTTGTGGCATGCTTCATCATCGGGCTGCTACTAACACCTCTGCGCAAGCCAACGCTAGAGGCGGAGCAATAGGGAGGGGTAGACAGTACAACAATGATACAAACAAAAACAAAAGAAGGCTGGATCCTTTAGTGCAGAAAAGATGAATCTTAAAACTGACCCAGGGATATCTCTCTAATAATTTTATTCCTGGATTCCCCTGTCAGATTAAAAAGGTATATATATGTGAAAAGACTATATACCCAAATGGATGGTGGTGGAGTGAGTTAGTTAGGTGCTCACCACCCCTCCATTCTGCATAGCAGTCGACATGTTTCTGCCGGTTCAAAAAACTAAATCTCCAGCATTCCTCAGGACAAATTTGATCCACATGCCCTTTTGCCAAACCCCTGTTATTTCCCACTGTTGTGGGTTATACTCCACCTGTCAGTCTGGAGTTCCTCTTATAACTTACTCCTTCAAAGATTAGGAACAGAGTTTATTAAGCAATTTGCTTAAAAAGGCACTGGAGTAGAGAGCGACCCTCTGTAGTCAAACATTCGTCAAGAGTGGTGCGCTGCCTCCTGACTCCGTCTCTCCTGGTGCCGTGTAGACGTCTGTTTACCCTTTCCCATACAGTGGATAGCTGTTCTTCCCTTTCTGTATTGAGGATCCATTTTCACAACTCATAACTTAGCCAGACTCCCAAAGCCACATCTGTTTTCTGTGCCTCCATCCAGAAACTGTGATTCATTATTAAGTGACCATTTCTGATTGTTTGCTTTTTTATTTATTTGCTTGTTTATGCTTTTGTCATGCTTTCCCATTCCTGTTGTGCCCAGCTTTTGCTCTTCTCAGCGCGAGCCTTAGTCCAGTCTACTTAAGTGACCTAGATGATGCAGGAGTGATGAAGCTGGTGCATGTAGTGTGGATTTCCTTGCTCTGGCTGGCTGCTGGCACCCATTCCAAGGGGGCATATTTACTAGCTGGCGATAATAATTTATCGCCGCTTTTGCGGCAGTTTTTGGCCGAAAAGCGGCGATAATTTTATCGCCTAATTAGCAAGGCCACGCTGTTGTAAATTGAAACAACGATGTGATTAAGCATTTACTAAAGACATTAATTCCCCTTTTATAGATCGTGTTTTCTCTGTTATGTTGACCGAAGCTTGGACTCCATTTTGTATTGTCATGCTTTCACGTGTTCCCCACGAGAAGAGTCCTATCTCTGTGTTAGTTGCTCTTGCAATCTGCCTAGTAACAGTCTATAAATAGCTCCTTTGTCTATCTGGCACATGCCCAGACTTGACCACATCTGTTATCAGTTAGCCTTGCTTGACCATGTTTTCGCGGGCTCAAGGAGTGCGTTAGCTCCGCCCACATATTGATTCAGTATCGAAAATGACCATAAATGGTAATGTTCTTCGGCCTCATGTTGTATCCACCCACTTATGAGCCCCTCTATTGTGTATAAAAGGGGACCATGTACGCAAGTTCTTTGTGCTACTCTATGCAATACTGAAGAGTGTTGTGTGGATTGTAGGACCACCCTTAAGGGTTAATAAATGCTGTCTTTGTACTTTGCAGTTTCCGTGCCAACTTCCTTATAGATTCCATTACAGGAGAGCGAACCCTTGTGTCCTGCGGGCCTAGCTGGGGCCTGTATTCATCAATTGGCGCCCGTCACGTGGGGCTCATCGGCGACTCGGATGCTCGAAGGACTGGTCGCGACGAAGGTGAGGAATTGGGCCGGGGACGTGATCACTGCCAGCGGCGCCTTAGCCCTGGCATCCCGAGGTTTTTCTTCCTTCCCTTCCGAGCTGACCGTCTGGGTGGCGCCGGTCCTCGACTGAGACCTCTTCTGTCGGTCTTGCCGTGAAAGCCGTTTGGGCGATTGTGGAGCTTGGCAGTTGGAACCTGGACTCTTGATTGGTAAGAACCGGTGTACGGTACTTGCTCCGAGTTTTTGAAGCCTGATCTGGCTATTTGAGTTTGATTTGTGATGACTAGTCATATTTTGTATTTGTCTTTGTGAATATATATGCGTTGCAACACATATAGGCAGGTAATGTGGAGAGATTTCTCCGGAGCTGTGTAACTTTGAACGGCGCAACGATTAAGTGCCATTTTTCTATAATATTGCATATTTTGCATTATTTCTGAGCATGCCTGCTTTCAGCGCACTCCGTAAGTGGTGTTGCTGTTTTGGGAACCGGTTGAACCTCGAGGAATCTGCTCCAGCTCCCCCAGAGGGGACTCCTAATAGGGATATGTATGTGAAGCATGGTCTTTCTTCCATAATGTACAGCACAGTATGGAGGAAATATACAAAAAAAGATCCTGAGTTGCGATGGCCTTTGTATGGATCGTTTGATATACGTAAGATTGAGTATGTGGAACAGTGTATGTGTAAGCGGCGTGCTCGTCAGGATATGTTTGAGTGTGTGCGGTTGTGGGTGAAGGAGGTGCGTGAGCGAGAGAAGCGTGAGAAAGCGCTGTTTGATAAAGAACAACGGAAGAATGATCATGTGCGAGCACAGGAAGCGAAGCGTCGGGAGGACAGAGAGCAGACGGACAGGCAAGAGAAGGAGCGTAGGCTACAAGTTTCGGGACAATACGCTGTTCGGCAGCCACTTTATCCTGTCCTTAATAATCTTGATGATGATTTTTATTTACTAGATCGCTCTCCGCCCCCTTATGTCGGCGCATCTGCTCCGAGGCCGCAAGATTCTGTCCCGGGTACGGGTAAGGTAGATACGCGGTCCATGTTATCAACCGAGCAAATGGCTGAGCCTCGACAAATTTCCTTCCGTGCACTTAAAGGCAAGATATCCATAGAGGAATTATTCCATACTTGGGGGCCGTGGCAGGAGAGAGATAAATTGTATTTTCTGGGTCATTTTGCGGAGGAAGTGATTGATGCTTTCCGGAAACGTTCTGGTGTTTTTGAGCCCGACGAAGTGTCATCGGATGCTAAAGCATTGCGTAATGGTGTTTTCTCTTTTTCTAAGGCTCCAGATACGGCTCGGCGGCTGTTCGCCTTGCGGGACGAGGTGCTGGTCTTTAAAGAGAAAGCGCGCCAGCGAGCAGGGGAGGAGAAGCAGTCGGATTCGTGCACAACAGAGGGCCACTCATCCACCTCCCAGTCAGATAAAGATGACATAGTGCATGTTAAACCAATGCGAGAGGCGGCGCCTTTGTATGTTCCTCCTAAAGGAGCGGGGACTAGCTCGGACATTACCTCCGCCGATGCTAAGGGATATTTTGTGTATAATTGGGTTTACACTCCATGGCATAGGGCTGATGTTATGGCATTGAAGAATGCGCTGCCCGACCCCCGCAAGAATCCAGCGGCCTTCTATGAAGAAGTCGAGGGGGCCTTGAATTCTTGCGTTATGACTTTAGCAGATATAGATTTGTTCTTTGGGCTTATTCTACCACCAGATATGTGGCGATCTGTGCGAAAGGTAGATGATGTTGCCACTTTTAAGGCTCGATGGTCTGAACTGGAAGATGAGGATAGGGAGAGGAAGCCTGCGCAGAAACCGCCCCAGAATATTTTAGATCTCCCTGCTGCTATTGTGGCTAAGTTGAAGACAATTATCCCCCCTAAAAAGATTGACTGGAATATGTTAGCTGCATGTAAACAGAAAGTTGACGAGTCAGTTGCGGACTTCTTTACGCGCTTTGAGGAGACGTTTCACGATTTTAGTGGACAGTCGCTTACCGACGATACGGGACGCCACCTTTTCGCGGATAAATATGTGGCTAATCTGCTGCCGGCAGTTGCGGCCCGTCTAAAAGCGAGTGAAAGTTCTTGGTCTTCCGCTACACCGACGGCCCTCCTGACTATCGCTCAGTATTATGAGCGTCAGGAGCAAGAAGCGAAGGGCCAGGAGGAAAAGAAATCGAAAGATTTGAAAACAAAGGTGATGTTGGCACAAGTCTATGGCCCGCCTCGACGGGGTAGTAATAGAGGTAGGGGAGGATCTTATGGTCCTCCCTCGGGCCGGTCTGATTTGAATAGGAATCAATGTGCGTATTGTAAGCAATCGGGTCATTGGGCTAGGGACTGCCCGGTGTTGCATGCATCGCGTCAGGGGCATACCCACGGCGGCCCGCGAGGTAGAGGGGGTTTCTCGAACTTTCGAGGGAACTCTAATGAACAGGCTCGTTTTGACTCTGCTGGGCAGCACCGAGATAGATCAAATGTTTTCGATCGCCAGCATCAGTATCAAGCGTCAGGGATTGACCGGTCGGGGTACCATGACTCTCAGCATGCATAGGAATGCGTTGGATGGGGGTTAGAATCAGTTGAGGTGCCGGTCGATCAGAAGGGCCCTTATGTATCGGCTGAAGTTTTGGGCTCTACTGATCAGTTCCTAGTGGATACTGGAGCGACACGTAGTGCGCTATCTAAGCAATTGGTTCCGGGGGCTCCCCCATCCGGCTTAATGGTCACATCGGTAGGGTTTGATGGTACACTCTCCCGAAGCCCTCTTTCACAGCCCCTCATGTTTAAGGTTGATTCTTTTTCTGCACCTTGTCCGTTTCTGCTTGCCCCGTACACACCGGACAACATTATGGGTCTTGATATGTTAAAGCATTTTAGGGCTACGATCCGCTGCTCCCCTGCTGGTGTGCGGGTAATATTGAATGACAATTACCCCCGGTCTGAACGGATGTGTGCGATGTCAGAAGATGCGCTGTTATCTACCCTCCCTCGTGCTTTGTGGGCAACTTCGGATACTGATGTAGGACAAATGGTGATTCCACCGGTCCACATTAGCGTCCAGGAGGGGGCGGTGTTACCACGCCTCCCACAGTACCGTATTTCCCAGGAGGGGGAGGAGGCTCTCACACAGATAGTGCAGGATTTGATAGCGGTAGGGGTAGTGGAGGAAGTCCCCTATAACATTTGTAACAGTCCGATTCTTCCCATACTGAAAAAGGATACGGATGCCAGAGTTTATCGATTCATAATTGATTTGAGAGAAGTGAACAAGATCGTGATACCTCAATACCCAGTGGTTTCTGATATCACGACATTGCTTACCTTGGTCCCGCCTACGGCGACCATGTTCTCAGTGATTGATTTGAAAAATGCCTTCTTTTCCATTCCCATTCACCCTGATAGCCGATATCTTTTTGGGTTTACATTGAATAATAGATCTTATCGTTTCTGTAGGATTCCCCAGGGCTACACAGAAAGCCCTAGCATTTACAGTCAGGCTTTGAAACGACAATTGGATTCCTTTGCTCTGCTCGAGGGGGTCGCCCTCATTCAATATGTTGATGACATCTTGCTGGCGGCTGACACTCTGGAGTTGTGTGAAAAAAGTACGTTATCCTTACTTTCTTTTTTAGCGTCCCACAATCATAAGGTATCTAGGAAGGAATTGCAATTCTGTAGACCAAAGGTGACTTATTTGGGTCACCTTTTGTCTAAGGAGGGACGTGCACTCACACCGGATCGTATCCAAGTAATTTTGGATACACCGAGACCGTCCACACAGAAGGATGTGCGTGCATTTTTGGGCCTTGTTTCTTTTTGTAGACAGTGGATATTGGGGTTTTCGCACATAGCTAAGCCATTGTTAGCCCTTTTGACAAAGGACACGCCTATCCCAATCCCTTGGTCAGATGAGTGTGATACTGCTTTTCAGCAACTACGACAGGCCCTTTGTTCAGCACCAGTGTTAGGGACCCCTGATTATGCAAAACCCTTTTCGTTGTATGTGCATGAGAAAGATGGATGTGCATTGTCAGTTTTAGTGCAGATGCACGGCGATAAGCAGCGCCCTTGTGCATATTTTTCGGCTGTACTTGATCCTGTCGCCCGAGCATTACCAGGGTGTTTTCGCTCGGTTGCGGCGACAGCTGTGTCAATACGCCAAAGCGAGGGAATTGTGTTATCTCATAAGCTGTTGGTATTAGTTCCCCATGCTGTTGATGCCCTGCTTAATCAAACAAAGACGCAGCATTTGACCAGTGCCCGTTTAACGGGATATGAGTTGACACTTTTGGCTCCTCATATTACGTTGAAAAGGTGCGTAACGTTAAACCCGGCAACATTGTTGCCATACCCCGAAACCCAGCCTGAGGCGCGGAAAGCGCATGATTGTATTCTCGTGACTGAGGAACAAACAAAGGGTCGTATTGATCTCCAGGATACGCCCTTTCCAGATGTAGATGGAGAACTGTGGGTGGATGGATCCTGTCTGAAGCTACCAGATGGTACGACTTCAGCAGCATATGCAATTACCACATTACAAACGATAGTGGAGACAGCACGAATACCACAGAAATCAGCTCAAGCAGCGGAACTGATAGCATTAACACGAGCATGTGAGCTCAGTACGGGACTATGTGTGAATGTTTATACAGATAGCCGCTATGCCTTCGGAGTAGCGCATGACTTCGGCCTACTCTGGAAGGAGAGAGGGTTTTTAACGTCACATGGAGTTCAGATAATGCATGGAGAGTTAGTTCACAATCTTTTAACTGCATTGACATACCCAAAGAAAATTGCCATCGTTAAGTGTAGCGCCCATAGGAAAGTGGTTGATAAAGTTGGAGAAGGGAATGCGTTAGCGGATCGAGTAGCACGGGAGACTGCGATGCAGCCCGGTACTACTGCCATGTATGTAGTGAAGTCACAGGTGGAGAGATGGCATGATACGAAGGAGGAAGTGCGAGAAATGCAAAGGACCGCTTCTGACAAAGAGCGGGAACAATGGGCTAGTGAGGGAGAGCTGGATGATGAGGGCTGCTGGAGAAATAAGCAGATGGATAGATGGAAATTACCCACGGCCTTTGTACAACCTATGGTTCAGATGGCACATGGGCTAGCACATGTTGGAGCTTCCACAATTGTGAAATTGCTTACCCAAGTCTGGGAGCATCCAGAGATTGCTAGCACAGCAAAGAGGGTGGTGCAGACCTGTATGATTTGCCTGAGGTATAACCCAGGAAAGGGTACTCGAACTCCAGCAGGAGGGTTTGTGACACCCACTGCACCTTTTGAGGTTCTGCAGATGGATTATATCCAATTGGAGCGCTGTAATAATCTGAAGTATGTTCTAGTAGTGGTCTGCGCTTTCAGCAAATGGGTTGAAGCGTACCCTACGAAAGACAATACTGCGATGACTACTGCGAAGATGCTGCTGAAAGAGTTCTTCCCTCGGTATGGCGTCTGTAGACTTCTGTGGAGTGATAATGGCCCTCACTTTGTAGCGGATGTTATAAAGTACGTCTTGAAGGGCCTAGGCATCACTCAGAAGTTCCACGCCGTGTTTCACCCTCAGTCTGCAGGCCTAGTTGAGAAGTATAACGGTACACTGAAGCTTAAGATCGCCAAAATTCAAGCTTCGACGTCTTTGACTTGGCCAGACGCTCTGCCACTGGCGTTATTGTCAATTAGATCAGTACCGCACTCTCGAACTGGCCTTACACCATATGAGGTTGTCTTCGGACGCCCAATGAATATTTGGGGTCCGCCAAAACCTAAGGCTGTGCATGATGTACCTTGTGTGATGATGAGTGATTATCTGGCACAGTTAACGGATAACCTGGTTTCTATTCATCAACAGGTCCGAGAGGCGCTCCCTGATCGGTCTACCGGCGAAGGACATGGTCTCCGGCCCGGTGACCATGTCATGGTGAAAGTCTTCGACAGAACGAACAGTTTGGAGCCGAGATGGGTGGGCCCTGAGCAGGTCCTCCTCGCAACGAGGACGGCTGTGCGAGTCTCCAACCGAAAGAATTGGATCCACTCTCTGCACTGTAGGAAGGTGCCGCCCGGATTGGTGGAACCTGCCGTGCTGACCGATCAACGAGAAATTTTGGCTGCAGAGACAGGCCGTGCTGCGGAGCCAAATGCCACTGAGGAGCTCTTTCCGGACCACGCGACTCCTGGAGGAAGGCGATATCATCTTCGACCAAGGAAGTGAGTTTTCCAGTACCGGGACATACTGTCAGAACGGCCCTTGGGTTAGTGAAACGGAGAGCCGATGAGGCAAGGGGGGGGATCAGCCCTGCATTAGTGTAGCGACACCCGTCTTGGCCCGCTGGTGAAGAAATCAACCGCTGCCCAAGGGGAAGAGTTCTGACAGACTTTTAGTTTCAGGAAGATATTGGGTTTTATTTTTGTTTTGATATGGAGAAAAAGAAAATCCTTTGTGCATTAGGGTTCATGTTGACAGTAGCCATTGTTGGGATAACCACATGGTTCGTGGAGGATGTAACTCCCGCTCGGAAGATTCTTGTGTTGACAACTCCGGTGCCTGAGGAGCACTACTTTTATACATTACCGTATCAAGAGTTGAAGCATCGACAATCTTACTTGAATAACACTTTCATCCAGATGCTGCATCATACCCACGTTGCTACGAATGCTACGAACTGTTGGATATGTGGGATGATGCCAGCTCATCAGAAGAAAGGAGGAACGCCATTTATACCACTTCCTTTCTCTCATAATGGCTCTTGTAGAGCATGGTATACTTTGCTTTTTGCCACTCGGAAACCGACAGTGGGACGATTGCTTTTTAGACTTAATAAAGAATGCCATCAAGACAAAAATGGGTATCCACAAGCGAATGGGACAATTTGGGAGTGGGAAGAGTACCGACCAGACAATGAATCCATTCCCTACATCTTCACGAACACAAGAGACACTGTGGGAAAAGACAAATTTGTGATCCAAGTAGCACAAGCTCAAGCGGACCTGTGTGTCCAGAGTGTGGGTTCCATCCCTGTTGGTGTTAGTGATTGCATTACTGTTTTGAATATTGATGGGTTGAACAATAGTACCTTCTTGGCCTCCCATAATACGTATTTTCTGTGTGGAAATAAAGGTTATTACCGTCTGCCGGCTGGGTGGTCTGGGGTATGCTATGTATCATTTCTATTACCTCCTGTATTCCTAGCACCCGCATCCTATCATAAGGATCTGAAATTATTGAATAATGTGACTGTAAATAGGTATAAACGTACTTTATCAATTGATGATGTAGATCAGACTGATACCAGTCTGCAACAGTATATTGATTTTAACTTAGGACTGTTTTTCTTTGTTGGAGCTGCCCTGAACAGTAGGAAGATCCGAAGGTTAACAAGAGTGGTAGAAGCTGTGACAAATCAGACTGCTGCTGCTCTTTGGAATCTTACGGAGGAATTGCAGATTACTAGAATTGTTGCATTGCAGAATCGTATGGTATTAGACGTTATGCTAGCTGACAGAGGAGGAGCATGTAAAATTATTGGAAGTAGCTGTTGTGTGTTTATCCCTGATCATACGCCATCAGTTTATAATGCCATCAATAAACTGCACAAAATTGCAGCTGAGATCCATACAGAAAACGGCACTTGGTCCTTTTCTGGATGGTTTTGGGCGTTAATTACTGCCTGGGGATGGAAGGTTCTAACTGGTCTCTGCATTATTGTGGCGGTTCTGTTTTCGTGCTGTATCTGCGTTCAATGTGGTCCCTTGCTCTGCTCATTATGTGTATCATTCTGTATCCCTGATAAGAAAGCTATTGCCGATGTTGCCCACCAAAAACGTTTAGCTAAAGAAGTTGAAGAAATGATGACAATTGACATATATGATGATTATCCTAACAAACCGGATGTCTTCAGTAAATGCTGAAAGGGTCGTCTGTTGTAAATTGAAACAACGATGTGATTAAGCATTTACTAAAGACATTAATTCCCCTTTTATAGATCGTGTTTTCTCTGTTATGTTGACCGAAGCTTGGACTCCATTTTGTATTGTCATGCTTTCACGTGTTCCCCACGAGAAGAGTCCTATCTCTGTGTTAGTTGCTCTTGCAATCTGCCTAGTAACAGTCTATAAATAGCTCCTTTGTCTATCTGGCACATGCCCAGACTTGACCACATCTGTTATCAGTTAGCCTTGCTTGACCATGTTTTCGCGGGCTCAAGGAGTGCGTTAGCTCCGCCCACATATTGATTCAGTATTGAAAATGACCATAAATGGTAATGTTCTTCGGCCTCATGTTGTATCCACCCACTTATGAGCCCCTCTATTGTGTATAAAAGGGGACCATGTACGCAAGTTCTTTGTGCTACTCTATGCAATACTGAAGAGTGTTGTGTGGATTGTAGGACCACCCTTAAGGGTTAATAAATGCTGTCTTTGTACTTTGCAGTTTCCGTGCCAACTTCCTTATAGATTCCATTACAGGAGAGCGAACCCTTGTGTCCTGCGGGCCTAGCTGGGGCCTGTATTCATCAACGCTAACGCGTGAAACCTTGCTTTAGCGTGGGGATTCCTAACGCCCAGCTTTGCATCTCTAATGAGATGCAAAGTGGGCGTTCCTGACCTAACATGACAGGAGAAATGTCGCTAAGCGACATTTCTCCTATCATCAAGCCCCACGCTATGAAGCATAGCGTCAGGAAAAGTAGCGATAACGCCTGTTATCGCTACTTTCCTTACGCCTGCCTCAGGACTGACTTAGCCATGATATCCTATGGAAGGTGGATATCATGGCTAAGTTTGTGAGTCCCTATCAGCAAGCTAACGCCACATTGCGTGAGATTATCGCTGGGTTTCCAGCGATAATCTCACATTAGGCAGTTAGCGTGAGGATTTTTATCGCTTTTGAGATAAGCGTTGCTAATAGCACGCTATCTCAGCGATAAAAATCCACGTTACCCGGCGATAATTATCCTCACGCTAAGAGCGCTGAGCGATAATTATCGCCGGGTGTTGCTGATATGCCCCCAAGTCTCCTTGGTGGTCTCCTTTCATACATAGGCTGTCCTGACTATTGAGCAGCTTCCTCTCCAAGATGCTTCTTGCTGGTTTTGTTGTTCAGACCTCCTGGCTTCCTTCCATAGTTGTTGGCTATTGGTTATTTCTCTCTGCTTTCATGTGAGGTTTGCAGGGTGCTCGGGCCTCCTGGGCCTGTTTCAGTTTTCCTTGGAAATGCCTTATTTTTCTTGTTTCCAAGGCACTATTCCTGGGCTGGCTTCCCTGGATTGCCACGGATCTTTGTAATCAATCAATGTCTTTTTAGGTCCCTCTTGCGTGCAAACTGTCTACTTGAGCTTGCCTCCGTACTGACTTGGAGTTTTCAGTCTTTTTTTCTCCCCGCTGAGTCTTTCTCTAGGACTTGTTTGGTTGGTTGGTTCTTGCTACTTGACTTGCAATGGGAAAGGAAGACAAAGACTTAGGTTAGTGGACATTACTGGTAACTAAAAGCAACATTGTTTGTTGTGTGCCCTAGAATTAAACCTGGTATGGCATCTAATGTAGATAGTTTAGCATTTTTGTTTTATTTGACCACATAGCATCACTTCTAGCTTATTTTCTGTCACTACTGCAGGAGCATTTCTGATATGATTTCACAGAGAAAGTTCACATTCAACCAGCACAAAGCCTAGCAATGAATCCTTTGTGTAGGAAAGGTCAAACGTGTTAAAGTGTTTGTTCAATGCAGCAAACAGATTTCTGCATACCAAACTCAATTTTGCTCTTCAGAATACCGTGGTCGTACACCATTTTGGAAATGGCCCATTTTGCAGTCACCCCCAAACGTTTTGTCTTCCTCCTCCACTTTTCTGACCTCGTTTTTGTTGGCTTTAGGACTCTAAGCAATTTACCACTGCTAATACAGCTCTAAAGTGCATGCATTCTCTCAGCTAAACATGATAACTTTGGCTAGTAGCCAATTGCACCACTAAACCTGTGCTCAGTTCTTTCAAAGTTATTGTTGTGTCAAACTGAGCACAGATTTCATAGTTTAATTCACAATTTAGGGTTTGCCTGCTTCTTACCCTGACTAGGATTGTGGTTGATGCTTGATTAAGGCTCATACCCCAGTAAACCTACAACCCAATTCCTTACACACATTACAAGAATAACAATACCACTTAATTGCACTGGAAAACGGTGCCATCTAGCAGTAGCAAAAAGCTGGAGCTACCACAGAAGCTTTACATACATTAGAATCTCTAAAGCTCAGATTGTAAGTGAATTTGCAGTCAATCAGAAGGTGTGGAAATAAAGGTACCACTCTGTGGAACTGCAAGAAGTCCAACCAATTTTGAATCACCCCATCAGTCTAAAAGTAAAGTGATGTAAAGCCTTCGACTTGGTACCACGGGAAATGCTTTGGCTAGTTTTAAAAGAAATATGGGATCCCCGGAAAAATTGACGATCCTGCTTGTAAGGTTGCATGAGGACAACTACGCACAGGTCCATTGGAGAAGATCCAGTAAATTAACTACTAAAATTCCTGTCCGGCGAGGGGTACTCCAAGGCTGTGTCCTTGCGCCCACACTATTTTCCCTCTATGTAAACGGAGTGGTCAACGAACAGCAGGATTGTGAAAATGACTCTCCAATGTTGAACGGAGGGAAAGTACTGATCCTGCTGTTCGCTGACGACGACTCAGTACTTCTATCGAGGTCCCTGATGGGACTCAAGAGGTTAATTGACAAATTTTAGGGATTTTGTGAGGAAAGGGGCTTGGAATTGAACACGTAAAAGACAAAATATATGGGGGCATATTTACAATAACTGGAGCATCCCTGCATATCAGCAGGGATGCGTCAGTTATTGTGCGCCACAGCTCCACCACCATGGATGCGCCGCATTTACAATGTGGCGCTCCATGGGGCAAAAACGGCACAGATGCGTGACGCATATGTGCTGTAAAAGTGGCGCATTGCTGGAGTTGCATCGCTAGCGCGACGCAGCTCCGGCAATGCTCTGGGGGGCCCTATCTTGTTAATGCTGCGTCAATCCTTACGCCTGCTTCAGGCAGGCGCAGGGTTTTGATGCAGCATGGGCCTAAAAGTGACTGAGTGAAATCTTGTAGATTTCACTCAGCCACTTTTAGGAGGCGTTCCTGCACAGGAACACCCCCCCCCCCTGCGCAGGAATTCCTACATGTGGCGCAGGGCTTTACAGCGTGACGCATCTCCCAGATGCGTCACGTTGTAAGTACCCCACACCATGGCGCAGGATTTGCGCCGCTGCTGCGTCACAAAAGTGACGCAATGGCGGCGTAAATGAGGCGCAAGGGGCTTGTAAATCTACCCCATGGTATTTGGCAAGACTAAGGGAAAATGCAAAACAATAAAGATAATGGGGAAACCGCTTTAGAGGGTGTCTAAATTTGAGTATCTGGGTATCTAAATTTGAGTATCTGGGCGCAAGATTAACCGAAACTCTGAGTTGGGATCCCCAAATAGACTAAAATCAATTAACTCTATGCTATAAGTCCAAATCCATATTGCACTTTTATAAGCAGTCCTAGTCTAGGTCAGTCACTCCTGCACTGAAGACCTACAAAATGAAAGCCCAAAATGCTGAGCTCTGGGGGCATGGCAACTTGCATAAGCTAGCGGTGGGCGAAAATACATTTGCTAGGGTCCCGATTCCTGTCCCAAATAGCACTCCACTGTCCACTGACTCCCTTTTCTTTTACCTTGGGCTGAAGAGAATTGGTGACGTAGCCGCAATCAAACCACTTGCCTACTGGCTTCGTATTTGGTCCACTTCAGAGATAGGCCAATACGAATATACCAATACCAATGTGAATCTCTGAAAGTAGTCTTGAATCTAAGTGGTGCCAAGCGGATCCCCTGGTTTCGACATATAAATTCCTGGTGTAGATCGCTGGGGATGATGCATCTGTGGGAAAGCCCAGAATGTATTAGTAAGAACGATATTGCCATTGTGAGAGCTAAGTACTGAACATATGTAGTTGAACGGTATGCGACTAATAGATCAGCAGGAAGCCTGACTACTTAGTTCCTAAACATCAAACCCTTTGCAGAGTTTGAGCTTTTTTATGACCAGATTTTACCTCTTTTGGCAAAAAATCTCTATGTGAGATCCAGATTTGGATGTTTACCTTTAAGGTCATTTACTGTATGGGAAGTGAACTCAGCGAAAACTGCTTGCCCAGCCTGTGGCTACACACTGGAGACAGTGGAACACATCCTTTTTTCAGTAATAAATATTCTTTTCACAGCAAGAAATGGTTTTGCCCCATTTGTTGCAGATTGGGAAACAGGCAATACAGGGTGGCTCTGCGGATACTAAGATCTGACACGACACCCCTCATTGTCATTACCTATTCTCTTAGAAACTCCCCCCTCTGGCCATTGCTAGCCTGCAGTTACTTTATGAAGTGCTAGCAAAAATTAAAAAGCTATTGTGAACTTAGACATTGACCATAGCAAATTGTAGTTTTGGACACCTTGTCATGTCCACTGGCACTGCAGACATTTGATCAACTATTAAATAGTATACAATGATACAAAATATTAGTCTGAGCTAAAGAGCTCATTTGCTGTCCACTCATTAATACATTCACAAGGAAAGGGAAATGGGTGCCTAAAAGCAATCTTAAGTTTAATGCCGCGAAAATAGTGGTTGGTTTTTGGTATTGGGGTAAAGAATTGTGATTCAGACCTGCCTTGGTGTGGGGCTTCCTAAGCCTAAACACAAAACTAAGAATCATTAGAATTATTACACATTCAGAAATGCAGATATGATTCTTAAGTCAAGTCTCCACAGTTGGGAGAAAACTACCTTTTCTGAACATGAAATGGGAAATATAGTGGCACAAAAATGCACTGCTGCAGTACTTGCAATTCTGGAATCACAAATAGATTTATTTGCAATATTACCGGTAAGCTACAAAACCAGAATTAGCACTGTCTAAGGTAGGCAACGTGACTGAGTCATTTCATATCGGTAGCCATACTTATGCTTCCTGTGGGTAAACCAACGGGGCAATAAACAAAATACTATATGAGTACAGGAAGTAGTACTACCGGAGCACTGCTTTACATGCTCTTACATACCTTTATGAATTGGCCCTAAAACAGCTTTCTTCCTTTTAGTACAAATGTAAAGTGGGCTCATTCCTTTCCATTTATTTTAATTGTATAAGATGATTCCTCAAATATTCTCATTGTATTGTCATTTTAAATATTTTGGGGCCAATTCACAAAGACATTTAAGAGTTGGTAAAAGAGTATGACTTTAAGTGCTCCAAAGTGCCTTTGAGACTGTGTTCCTAAATGACTTTGAGGCAGCAAATAGCTTCATTGTGTAGTGCATTGAACACATGCAGGTAATCTCCGACTTCATTTTACTCAAGGTCATTTTGTTTGCATGTTTGGTAGAGAGGAGTGTACTGCATTCAAGAGAGAGTAATGTGTACTTTGCATTCTTACACAAATACTCTGGGACCTCATCACTCTATAGACCAGCTGGTTCTGAAACGTGAAGTAATCCCTGCTTAGCCACCAAAAAGTAACAACGGTACAAAGCTAGTTTTCTAACCAGTATGGTCATTATGTAGGAGAATCAATTTATTTTTGGTATTGATTTTGACATGGTTACGCCAGAGTACGTGAAGTATCACCTGAGGCTATGCTTTAGCCAATTCATTGCAGGGTAACCCCTCACATGATGTGCAGCATCACCCCTTTAATCTTCTGCAGTTAAAAGCCAGGGATGATGGGGCTGATTTTGGCTGGTGGAGAGGAGAAGCAGAGACACTGGGGAAACCCAAGCAAGAAAGAAATTAATACAGACGGCTGAGAGGTTTTCAAGATGGTGGAGAGGAGGAATGGACATGACAGGCAAAATGAGGTTTCCCACTGTTAATATTCACCATTCCCACATCTGTCACTGGTTGAATTTTCTCTTTTTTTTTAGGGTCTCGGATTTTACTGCTCAGACTCCATCTCTGTATACTGCTTTTTTTCCTCATATATTCCTTCTCACAAATGTTTTTTTGGAAGGACTACCTCCAACCACCTCCTCCAGTCCCATCTTTGTTATGTGCAGAGACTCTGTGGTCCAGAAGATACACTAGTAAAATACCTTTGTGAATAGCAAACAATCACAAACTTACACAAAATGTAAGTGTACCTTTGTGAATCAGGCCAAAGAACTTGAGCTTACAGAGCATAGGACTGAATAGAGGCATGCGTAGCACTCAGGCGAGATAGACAGCATCCTGATGGAGAATGATCTGTGGAGTTAAGTGTAGGGGTTGGAGGGGGCCCTTTTGGGTAGATGCAAAAATGTTGAATATTTTCATATAAATGTTGACAAGCCTGTGTAATTACTGTACGATCATTTTGTTTTTTAAAACCCAGGAAGCATGTCTGAAACCTTAAGGGAGCCAAGTTCGTTTGGAAAACAATGACTAATTTGTACGCTTTAGGAATCCAGATGAAATAGTCTGATGATTGTGCTGAAATATTCATTTGGCTGTGGATCTAATTCAAGGCACTTGCACATTTCCAATCCCGATAATAAAATGAGCACTAGAAATAAAGAGAATGTGCATCCATCTTCTCAGTAGCACCGTGGTGCCTCAAATTCAACATGTATGTAGTGCTGCAATAAGGACTCCAATCAACCTTCATGGATTGTACCATCATATTTTAACCCTTGAAACAATGAAAGGCTGAGCGGAGTCTCTACAATTTCAAACCCCTGACCTAGGAAGTCAAACACAGACCCTGCAATGGAAGCCTTAGTCCTCCGAGCCCCCAGACTCAGAAAAAACACACCTCAGGAACTCTAATAGAATTCTCACAAAATGCGCAACAAAATGCAACCTCCTAAGCCTTCTTTTTTTCCACGGCACAATCACAATGCACAGAGGCAGTGTAGAGCAGCACAGTCAGTAAAGGTTGCAGGGCTTACTGGCGAGAAAATGGTGCAAAATGACTTCAATTGACCTTCACAGTTTGCACCACCATAGTCCAAGAATAAATCAAATGTGTTTAATACCAGCAGAGTCATTATGATCTGTATTCAGACCCACAAGTAACCTGGGCAGTGCTGTGCCGTCTCAAACCAGCAAACACACAGCACTTAGCTTCCAGAGTACAGCTGAAGTGATTCTTTGTGGCCGGAGCACTCTGCTGGAGCAGAGTTCAGACCACGGGATCCATTTTGAATCCAAGCAGCCCAGGGTAACTCAAATGCTTTTATCGGTAGTCAAGCAGTGAAATCAATGCAAATGTGGCGCTAAGAGTTAGTCTGCACAAATATGATGGCTACTAAACATCAGTGAATGGAAAATCCTTTTCGTTCCCTTTCAGGATAATGTTACAGAGCAATTACTTATTGCATGCTATTTTTGTTATGGCTTGTGCTTTTTTTGCATTTTGAAGCTCTTCATGCATATGAACTGTTCTTTGCATTGACTCCAGTGGTGGTAAAACATGAATTATCCTGGGAAATGTGTTTTTAAGTCTATCTTTTATATTTAATATAGGTAAAGAGCCCCGTCAATGTCGATTCTCATGAATGCCTTACTCCCCTCTTCGAGAACAGTTCTTAGTAGTTGTGTCAAGATCAGAATAAAATTAGCGGGATCAATATGCAATGTGAAATATTTAGAGACACGCATTGAAATGCCAATATTATGCACTGATAAAGTGTTCCTATTACAAATTAATCATCAAACGCTCACTTCTAATTATGTTAAAAACGGTGGTTTTGGATGTACAGGCCACACACATCGAATGCATTTCAAGTGTTTCACTGCAAAACTTTCAAGAAAGAGAGCATAACGAGGGACTGTTTAATATATTTGAGTGCACAACCTATTGAAAGAGATAATTTGTGCTTGAGCCTTGATACCTGCATAGAGAGCCCGAACCCAGAACTGGGAGCGGCTTCCTAAATACAGAAAGGAAGGACACCGGGGAGGGTGACCATGACTCAAGGTGCAGTAGGACAAGCACAAGAAAAGTAAGTACCTGCAGCTTGTGCTGTGAAAGGTTACGTTTTACGTGTCCAATAAAGTACCTCTCTTTACTAAGGCAAAGCACTGGGTTGAGCAATCCAATATTGCGCCACTTGGTGGGTTCTGAGCTATCACGCCCCCACACTACTTTATTGAGAAGTCTGTGACAGCTTGCCATCGCTACCAATAAGACTCAAGTAATGACAGAGTTGTACCTAGCCCAGTTTTGCAGAATCAATGTTGGATGGACTCTGGGACATCAAAGGCAAATGACTCCGCTGCCAGGGCTGTGGCTCAGTGGACTGTGCTTCCTCTTTGGCCCCCAGCAGGGTATGACATCCACCTCTGACGATTTTGCTCTGCTTCTAATATTATATTATTATATAATCTAATATTATATTAGCAATAGGTGAGGTGTACTGAAAAAGTTGATGGTAGCTTTGGGCTCTGGTAAAAGTGAATGTATGCAGTTTTAAGTCACCCTTTTCTGCCTATAAATTAGGTAACTGTATTTTTTTCTCTTTAAAAATATTTGCTCTTTGCACCAGTTTCCTACGAAGGGTCGTTGTGTGTAAGGTATGGGCTTTCCCTTGCGATGAAGGGTCAGTATGGGTAGGTGGAAACAGGTAAAAAGGTAGCCACAACAACTTCTCAATGGATTTATTTTTTCATGCTAATTGGGATGAAAGAGGAGAATAGGAGGAGACAATTTTATCTTTTGCTTTCTTTATGTACAAAGATTATCAGGAGCATCTTGTAATTTGAACAGCATATTCCACGACAATAAAAAGAGAAAAACACCATGTCACACACTGTCTACTAAACACAAACTGCTTTTACTTTGCTGTAATAAACACATCAATCCTATCAGAATTATAAATTAATTTTAGCACTTTGGTTAGACCTTTCAGAAATGTTCACAGAAACTGGGGGCATCAGGAGAAGGGCTACCCTGAGGATACCTGGCTCTAGAAAAGCATATTGACACAGAATGATGACACCCTGGCGAGGAGAGAAATTCACAAAACACTCAAAGAAACTTTAAATGCTGACAGTACATAAGGCCCTAAGTCATTGATATGACCCAAATATGATTCTTTGGCTTCTGAATAAGCTATAACTAGTGACAGAGGGAAATGTATCTCAGATGTCTTAAAACCATTCAGTAAAAGGAGACTAGACCCAAAATTAAGAATGTGGTTCAACTATTAATGAAATATCTTGGCCTAGAGTATATGTTCTGGAAAATCCTTGTTTGAAACCCCAAACTCAAAATCAGAATACACGACCAGAAATATTTCCTGTGAGTATGATGCCAATTGAGGCATGGGTAGAGTTTTGATCGGAAAACATCTACCAGATTCAATGGTATTTCTGGAGCTGTCAAAGCAACACACTCAAGTACATTCAACCAGTAAATGGATGTTAGAATGGATGTTAGAATCTGTCCTTGCAAGCTCATTCTTTGTAAAAACGATATTGTTTCAAGTCCACAGATTTCAAAATTGTGAGATCAGCACACACTATGGGCTAGGGAAACAGATGCCCCATAGAGGTCAACTGAAATGGGATGAAAAAGCAAACAGGCAAGTGAAATACTTAACATTTAACAGAGTCCTCCAGAGGAGGGTCCCTTTGTAGTCCTGCCATGGTCAGAACAAAAATAGAGAGCTCAACATGCAATTGAAATATTTAAAGCCAGAAACTGAAATGCCAGTATGATGTATTGAAAAGTGTTCTTAATACAAATGAATCGTCGAATGCTCACTTCTAATCACATGGAAAATGGTGGTTTTGGATGTCTGGGTCACATAACAAATGTAGTGAAACTATTGTGCTGCTAAATACTGAAAAAAGAGAGTGTAACGAGGGACCTAGAGTGACTCATCATTCAACTATCAAATTGTTTTGGAAGTGAAACCTTTTGTCTTCATCAGCATATTGGTTTCAGAAAATACACACATTTTTCTAACAAATACCACTTTCCATTTTGGGCAAACAAACTCAATTTTCCAGAAGAAAATATTTTTCCAAAAACATAATTTTTGCCTTTAAAATATAACTTTTCTATTTTACGAAATGCACAGTCCAAAAACATCGACTTGTATTTTTCATTGAGTGCACACATGTATGAATGCCTCTCATTTACAGATTCTGTTTAAAATCAACAGGTACTACAATCATAATCCATGGTTCCTTGCCTTAACACCATGGATACCTGTAATATGCCAATAATGTCCACCATCATACCAGGGCCACCATTGTGCCAAGGCTGAACACAATCACAGCCAGGATGCCCACCATATAACATCTATGACCATTATTATGTGGAACAACCACCAATATGTCAGGGATAGCTAAAAGTATGCTAGTCATGCTCTATATATGTCATAGATGGTTTCCAGTATGCCACATATAGGCCACAAATGTTCCAAATAGTCAAGAATAACCATTATTATGCAATGGGCTATATTACACCATGAGCAAACACAATTGTGCCAAAGATGAACCCCTTATGATGAGGGTAGCATATGCTTCTGGTGGTCCTTGGCACCAGACACAGCTTCCAGACAGCAACACTATTTGTGAGGGAGGAACACAATGTCAAACAGACACACACATAAACGTGCACATATTCATACACACGCGCACACACACACTCACACGTACACACGTACAAACACATGAGGCTCTTAATTGTCTCAGCTGTGGCTCTATACCTCCGTTTCTTCATCCCTTGGGCTGATCATTCACCCAACTAACACATTTTCACCATGGGTTGCCTAATTCAACCATTGATAATGGGCATCTTACCAGCATAGAATCTTGTAATGGCCCAACTACAGCTAAAAATAAGGCAAATAAAGGTCTAAATATAATATCTTGGAACCTGGCGGGGATACCTTCTAAACTGCAAGATCCAGAGTGGTACATATTTGTTGAATCTAATGATATTTGTATTTTTCAAGAAACTTGAGCAGTGACTAAGATTTTAAATGGCTATACGACCTATAGTGTGGAAGCAAAAGTTCCCAAAAAATCAGGCAGAGCGAGTGGGGGATTGATAATATTTGTAAAGAATACTATAGCTTGCAAATATAAACAGCTGATAATAGAATCTCTTGATATACTGGGGATTCAGCTCACTTTTCCGACAGGCTTTAATCTAACTATAGTCAATATCTATGCTAGGTCCGAATCACATAACAATGAATTTGCTGTATTACTACAGCTAGATGAGTTGTTGGGGGTATACCAACTCACCTCCAAGACCATAGTTGCAGGGGATTTTAATACTACTTTTGAACCTCCCCTCCTATTGAGTATTTTACTGAAGGAGGAGAATGAGATTTGGGGCATACCAAACCTGGGACCAGTTAAAAATGGCTACAGAGCAACGGCTGTGTCTCTGCAGATTGCATCCTTGGTTGTGGGCAGGAGCATGAGGGCTTGCAATGGGAGGACCCCATCTGACAAGAGCAGGAAACCCACCTTTAAACGTGGTAACAGCTCAAGTGTCATCGATTACATCCTTACTGATGTCAGAATTTGGTCACTGGTTGAGGATATGCTAATAGCTCCGAGGTCAGACAATGACCATAATTCCTTGCTGCTAAAAATGAGGGGCTCCGAATTGGGCAGCCAGTCATCTGGCTGCCTGTCCAGGGTGGATGAACCCCTTGTAACCAACAATCGCAGAAGAGTGACCTGGCCCAATGTACTTACCAATTGTTCTTTGTATACTAGGATTTATGAATTATTTGTACGTTTTATTTCGAGGCTCTTAAGTAGTCTGGACTGCGAACAGCTAGATGGACTAAGCCCGATACTTCCCATACACAATGATCTCCTTGAAGCACTTCAAGCAGTGTTTACAAAGGAGAGTTCGGGTGGTAGACCTGCTAGTAAAAGAACTAATAGTTGGTTCAACCCCAAATGCAAATCCGCCAAGAGTACTCTCCAGCTAGCCATAAAGACCCATAATCAACCAGGAGTTGTCCAAGCACGCAACAAATATAGAATTGCAATATCAAAAGCAAAAAGAGAATTTTCAGATAAGAACTGGCAGGAACTTGTACTAGCAGCTAATTGCAAAGATACCTGCCTGTTTTGGCACATCCTCGCAAAGGGCAACTTGGATACCTCAAATACTCCTAGTTATCACATCCAGCCAGAGATTTGGGTTGAGCATTTTAGCACACTATATTCCAAGAACTCAGATGATGATTGCATTCGCAGCGCAAACACTGAACAATTTGTTTCGGATACTCTCCCCGATATGCCAACGACCAACACAGTATTGGTCTTTAGTTTGGATGAGACTGTTTTAGCAATAAATAGACTTAAGGCATGAAAGGCCCCTGTCCCTGATCAAATACCGGGTGATCTTTATAAATCTGAACCTATGGTTTGGGCTCCCTATATAAACACCCTAACAAACTGCATATCGGCTGGAGTGGCTATCCCTCCAACTTGGAGGGGAGCCAAGATAATCACTATACATAAGAAGGGTGACACTTCTGTCCCATCCAACTACAGACCAATCAGTTTAATAGATAACTTGCAAACAAATATTGCCCATCAAGTTCTGGATAAACTCCAGAGCTGGATGGACGAGAAGAAAGTGCTGTCCCCTTATCAAGCAGGCTTTCGCTCCAAAATTAGCACACGTGGCCAGGCTTTTAGATTTACTCTCCTGACTTGGAAGTATGTGCTACTGAGAAAACAAAAACTTTACGTGGCATTTGTCGACTTAAGAGCTGAGTTCGACTTAGTGCCACGTAAATTGCTGTGGAAAGTAATGCTCGACCTAGGGGCCCCAATTGAACTGGTGACTCTGATAGTCAGACTCCATGAGAACAACTATGCCCAGGTCAGATGGGGTACACAAGGTGAATTAACTGATGAAATACCAATACAGAGTGGGGTGCCCCAGGGATGCGTTTTAGCCCCTACACTTTTTTCCTTGTTTATCAGTGATGTGACCAGCAGCTTAATGGACTGCAGGAATGACTCTCCTGCCTTGAATGGTACCAAGGTTCCAATCCTATTCTTTGCGGATGATTCCTTACTTATTTCCACAACCCCAATGGGTTTGCAAATCCTTGTGGACACGTTTTTGGATTTCTGTAGGAGCAGGAGTCTGGAACTAAACGTTACTAAGACCAAATTTATGGTGTTTGGGAAAACCAAGGGTAAATCATGAGAGGTCAGGATCGCACTGGAACCCTTAGCGTGGGTGAAAAGCTTTGATTACCTGGGCATAAGACTGAGTGACACACTAGGCTGGGAGCAAAAGCTGGAAGAGAGCTACTTAACTCTTGTCCATAGGTCAAATTCAATACTGAGACACTTTAAGCAGTCCTATACTCAATCACTGACTCCAGCTCTTGATGTTTATTGAGCAAAAGCTCAGAGTGGTGCTTTGTACGGAGCAGAGATATGGGGGCATATTAACATAAATAAATTGACGATATCCGAAAATGTCTTCGCCAGATCACTCATCTCAGTACCTATGACTGCTCCCCTAATTCAACTGTTCTTTGACCTTGGGATTAAAAGAATCGGTGATATGGCATCACTGAAACCTTTATTGCACAGGCTGCGCTTGTGGACAACGCCGCAGCTTTCTGATTATGGCAACTCCCTAAAGGAGGTCTTGAACATTAGTGGTGCCAAAAGCCTCCCCTAGTTTAAGCATGTTGCGACTTGGTTTGCAACTCTTGGTATGACAGAACTTTGGGAATATCCAGAGAAGGCAAATAGAGAGGATTGCTCAAAGTTGAAGATCAGTTATTGGGCGGCAAATGGCCAACTAACTTCACAGTTTTTATGTGACAAGCCATGCCCCTCCTTTGAAACCTTCCTGGATCTAATCACGCCACCACATGCAAAAAGCCTATATGTTAGATTTAGGTATGGTAACCTTCTACTACGGTTTTCTAGCGATCAGACTGCGGGACTATCTTTAGAACCCTGCCCTGCATGCGCTAAAACTTTGGCGACAGAAGAGCACATTCTTTTTTTCTGTACAAAATACCAAAAGATCTACAGGCGATGGATACGACCGACCTGCTTAAACATTGGAGTTAGGAAACATCAGGTTGCCTATAGAATCCTGAAAACCGACACCACAAGACCAATAGTTTACGTGGTCAGTCGTTTCCTATTCTCGTTCTGGATCAAACGGGAAAAGTTTCTGCATATAGTTGGTGCAGATTGTTAACACTAAAAATAAATCCTTATGATTCAAATTGATTTGCTGGCTTAAATGAATTGTACGCTGTAAGCAAAAACCCTTTTATTACTGTTACCCTAGTGTCGTGCTCCTCAATTGTATGCTGCTTTACATGTTATTAGCTGACAAATGTGCTGATAATTGTTTTTAGAATTTTTAGCTACGCACTCTTTTATCGATTTTAGAAATGTCTGATGACTTTTTTATTTTGTTCAAATACTTTTAAAAACCAAGTATTGCTCGTACTTGTATTTGTACACTTTGATGATTTTAAACAAACTGAATAAAGTTATTCATTTTCACCATGGCTCTTGCAGTCCCACACATCAGTAGGTCTGCACTGGTTATTGCTCATGCTACTGTTTGCAGTATTCTTTCATGGCCCATTGTTTACTCACATGGTGCGATTGATAGAGCACAACTTACAACATGGCCAATCTCCTTGTGACTTAGCCAGATTGAAAGAGGAGACAGATGTCTTTGGCAGACACCATGATCCCCGGCAATTGGCAAGGCGGCTAATTTTCCATCTACTTTCAAGTAACCATAGTTCTCTGTGCAGGCCACAGCCATGTGGATTGGGGACAACATTCTCACTCGCCACTACATGTTGTTCTTTCCAACAGGGACCCACCAAATGTGTTTGTTTGTATTAATATATTTTAGCTATTAAATATTTTTGTCTATCTTAGGATGTTTTATTAATTTATTTCTTTGTAGGCCCAATAAACCAAAGGCACTCAAAAGTTTACACTCATAGCTTACATTTATGGGCGGTGTAAGGTCCCGACTGTCTCAGAAATTATGAAGGATCCAGTACTTCACCCAAGAATCTGTTTCAGTTGTAGTCTCCCAGGTATAATTTTGAATTTCCATTGTGAATTTCTTGTTAGGCATACACACACACATACACACAAACACACAAACACACGCAAACACATACAAACACACACACACATATTACCATTGTATATGTGTAAATGTGCACAATGAATCAATATAAAAATAGATGCTAAGGAGGAAATATTCTGATATAATTTATTTGTCCTATTGACTGATGGCTAATGGCCTTATGACCTTATTTCGAGTTTGGAGGACAGGATACTCCATCACAATCATTGTGACTATCATGTTGGCCGAATTACAAGTGCACTATAGCCTATGACACTTGTAGTTCAGAGGATGAAATATACATCATGTTTTTGTGGAGTATCCCATCCACCACACTCTAAATTTGGCCATAAGTCACATATGCAACACATCTTAGTTGGAAAGCTGCAACTAAGACCCCAGTATTGAAGAACAGTCATTAGAGAAAAGACTTAAAGGGTTTGCCTTAAAAACTGCACTAGACAACGTAAACTTATGAAGTTTCAGGCTCTAATCATCATAATTATTATTTATGTCAATATTTTAAGTATGGATCCTAGTCAACTGTTTGCCACTTCAACTCCTTTTCTGTTTTCTGCCACGGTGCATAAGAAAGAGATCATTGGCCTGAAATGTCATGTTGGATAATGTGACAGCTTTTTTTAGACTTACCTGCAAATACGGCCTATTTCTTAAAATATAAAACCCTGTGAAAAGCACAGGCTTAGCCATCTTCCCAATCCGGGCCTGGACATCAAGCAGCAGTAACAGATGTAACTTCCATGCATTGCTTAAAGATGTCGAGTATAGGGTAGCAATCAGTCCTGTGTGACTATAGGATGATTCACATTCGTAGGTTCTGAAGCCTCTTTCACCATGGATGAAAATGTAAATGTAAATGTATGTGTCTTGTAAAGCGCACTGCTGCCCTGAGGCGTCCTGGCGCTGTAGACCGCTGGGGAACCCGTCCTGGCTATCCCTGTGAGATGGTCCCTCCAGGGTATCTCCAAGGTGAAACCAGGCATCCCCAGCGAATGTGGGGGGCCGTTGTGGAGATGAGGCAAGCTAATGCCCAGAGTTGCCGAGTGTGTTCCTGGTTAGAGTAGGTACCGAGGCGAGAATCAAACACATAAGAAATCCATACTCTATATTTAAAAACATTTATTATAGAGGAATGCCCTAATCAAGTACAGATTATATGAATAGATGTTACTATGAAAATAAACATAATATTGGTAATAAAACAGTCTATTAAACAATGTTTATTGTAAAATTTTGATGGTGTTCATTAGATGAAAGCACTGAATTATGAAATCCAGTCTATAATAAAATTCCTCCCTTTCTAGGCCCTCACTAAACCTTTTTAGTACCAAAGTTATTGTAGGAAAATATGTTCTGACCCATTTAAACTCGATTTGTTGGTCTTGGACTACCTGTTTTTTTTACTTTTAGCATGAGTGAGTCTCACTGCTGGAAACTCACTGACAGTGTAAACTCTGTTAAAACGGATTGAGAGTGCTAGCCACCAGTGTCTGCCTTTGGAAACAAAAGGGCAGCTAGGGTAAGAGTCTCTGCTTTGCCTGCATGTGAACATATACACACATGTGTGGACACGTGTGTAGGCAAAGCGAGTTTTGTTGTCGTCTAGCTCAGCCTGGGATCTGTCACAGAAGGGACACAACAGGGGTTGGTGCTGACCTGGTGCAGGCCTGATAATGTGAGTAGGCATTCATAGTGTAGTGCCTAACTAAAAAGGGTGTGTTCTTTACTGTATTATACATTGTGGGGAAAATCTGTACCAGAGTATAGTTTCGCCATAGTTAGGCTTAGAGACCATCATGCACACCGATCATTTGGTAAACCTGGGTCCCAAGTGCGGATTCAATGTTTCTTTTGTCATATATGCACACCTTCTGGCACTTGAGGATTTGTCATATTTCTGACTCATCTCCTAATTATATTCTGGGCTTTTGTTTCCACTGCTTGGCCAAGTTATTTATTCTGCTGGCCAGCTGAAGAATCAAATGCCTCCCCACACAGTACGGCCATTTACCAGTTCATGGGCCTGTTCAAGGGAAAGGAAAGGGTGTGGATTAAATCTATATGTGATATTTGCTTTGTACACTGAACCGTGACTTGGAAGTCTCATCCTCACCCAATCGCAGGAGGGGCTCCCGTTTGAAGATTTAAAGGGAAGGACTCATTCAGCTGTGGGAGCTAGAGCCATGGTTTCAGGCACAGATTTCAGGTTGATTGGCGCCTGATCCCACCCATGCTGATAGTAGGTGCGCAGGAGAGCAGAGAAAGAAGTTAGCTCCCGCACATCACACAGGACATGCGCCAGGCTGTGAGCAGCTGGCAGGACCCGTTGGGGCTCCCCCAGCATCCCCACCGTGGTATCATAGAGGCGGGTGCACCGTTTTGAACCAGGGCACCCCCCCCCCCCAAAAAAAGAAAAAGGTTAGGCTGCATGAAAATAAGTTTACAAAACAGGTTGAGGCAAAAGGATTGTCCCATAATTGTCTGTAGTGCATACTAAAATTCACATATGTTCTGCTGTGGTTCCCCAGAGAGATCAGGGCCACCATCAACCTCTGGGGTGATTTTCTGGGGGGCTGTCAGGATTGCGGCAGCCTCTGCTAGAGCTCCCTAGTTGATATCTAACAGTGCCATCCTTATTCTCTTAAATGCACTGAATAGTGACCTGAGTACATTTCTTTTTGGTTTTCAAGTCCTTCAGTAGCTGGGGTTCAAAACTCAAGGCTCTTGAGTGTAGGTACCTCTGTTTATTTTCCAAAACCTTTTATTGATTTTGTAGATTTAAGAAACCAAAACAATACACAGGGCTCATATAAGCTCAAACAAAACAAACTCAGCAGTGATTGTGGAAGTACCAAAGATCGAGTCCCTCCTCCCCACTGCACCAATGGAGAATTAACACACCCGTACATATGTCCAGCCCTGCCCCCACAGTCACAGTCCCTCCTATACCCCAATCAGCCCCAACCTACCCATAGCAAGGATCCACACCAACCCCATTCCCTTCCAGGTCACCCAAATGTTCTCGTATATAACCTCAACTCTCAGATCAGTTTTTCCAGGACCCTGCACATTTCCATTCCCTCTCACCAGTAAGTACCTCTGTTGGTGGTTCTTAAGGCTGCATTGCAGTCTATATTAAAGTAGAAAAAAACTCATGTGCAGTTTATTGAAATTTCAAATGCTTGATTGACAGTGATACAGTTAGCAATTAATACTTACATGTATTGATGAAGGTCATTAAAATGTTTTATTGACAACAGTCCATTGGAATTTCTATGTTTTATTGACAATTACAAAGTTAGCAGTGAAGCATTCATTACGTATATTAATGAAAATAATTGAAAGACTTTATTGATAACCGCAAAGTTAACAGTGAGTTATTACGTGTCCTAATGACTGTCATTATAGATGGCACCATCCCTAGCAGCAGCTGCCACTTCCATTCTAAAACAGTGGGGCAACATTTTTGACCCACTTACAGGCACTGTGAGAAACCAGCACAGCTCTCAATTGTGGTTTGTTATGAACAGTGTTTATAATGGGCCACGAATAAGAGCTCTGCACTTGAGGCTGAACCAAGGCAGTGCAAGCTTCTGACACTGCCTGCAAGTGGGTATAAAAGCAGTTTTTAGTAGACAAATAAAACAGCTGACTTACCCCCTGCCTCGTCCTCATGTTCCTCTTCGGTCCTGCTGCAGTCATATACTCGGAGGCAGCAAAGAATCTCAGAGGCACTCCCCTAACTAATCGTTATGCTGCTCTCATGCTGCTGCTAATATAACCAGCTCGAGAGAAGCACCAGGATTGGCTTGAGCTAGCTGCCTCAACTCTCCCTTAAGCACAGGGGGACTGTGCCTGCTCTCCACGAATATAGCATGCTACAACGCATGATTTTACATCGCGTTCCATAACAACGCGGTCGTTACAATGACCGCATTGTTAGAACGTGATACCTTTACAACGCAAGGCATTAGATCTACTTGCACTAGATGGCGCTCCAACATTAGGAATAGTATAATTTACTATTCCAACTCCACCCTGCGCAACAGTAGGGAAGGTGTTGGAATAGTAAATCATACTATTCCTTAGGTTGGAGCGCCATCTAGAGCAAGTCAATAGAATGACTTGCGATGTAATGGCATTGCGTTGTAACAACGCGGTCATTGTAACAACCGCGTTGTAATGCTACCGCGATGTAACAACCGCGTTGTAAAGGTTGTTTCCCCTCTTGACCCACCCTTCCAAGATATCTCGGTTTGGAGAGGTTTAAAATGGGCATGTCTGGCTGGCCGCCGCAACACAGCCAACCAAAGTGACATGTGCACTTGAAACTGGAGCAGCAACCACCACTACTCTCAATCAGCAACAATTGTCCCGCCCAGCACTACCACTCGGCTCGGATGAACTGAAAAATAAAATGGTAATGAAAACTCTTTATTATGATTTTGTTGTTCATGCTTGCTGTACTGTCAGCAGTGGGGGGCGGCACTCCTCCGTGCTAATGGAGGAACCGCCACTGAACCTTAGTGGTTTTAATGGCGTTATATTGGTTTCTTATGGCACATTTCTGCTTCTATTAATGTGGTGACACCCAACCAAAGCCAGAAGCCCTGCCTTTTGATATCTACACCCCATTATTGTCTTGTGCATGTGGGGGTATTTCCATTTCAGGGTTTAGGACTTGCTTGGGTTGTAAACTGAAAGTTGGGTGTCACCATAGGTTCAGTATTTCAGCCTGCAATCATGTATGTATTTGTAAATTAATGTGTAGTATGTAGTATGTGTGCGTAATAAAGTACTTTTCCTTATGTAAGAAGAAGTAGTGACTGGACAGTGATATAATGAGCAATTTTAGATGCTTGCCTGAAAATAGGGGTAATAGCCCACACTATCTCCTTTGAGTAGGCCTTAAACTATTTTGCCTCGCTACCTTGAGAAAGTCAGGCACTCTAGCGGTGTACTTGGTTCTCAGTGAACAAAATATTGCAGACTTATTACTTGAGAAGGATACATCTTCCTCCCCATCTAATAACTCTATTTCTTACAGTTGGCTCTAATACACATATCTTACTGGATAATGAAGTTGTTTTCAATAAGGTACTTTGCTTTGGAGAATCGCAGTCTACCTCTGTTATAGGGTTCCAAGTTGAAAGAAACACGGATAAGGCATAGCTCAGAGAGCCCGTGGTCTTCAGAGAAGATGTTTAGAGTACACAGCTTAAGCAAATCTCTCAAGGAAAGATGAAGGTGTCTCTCACCGAAGATGTGCCTGTATCAGACTTAAATTTCCTTTTTCATAAATATGGAAAGGCTAGACCTCCTGATTAATGATTTAGAATGCAAGTTTTAGCATACTAATGCTGGTTCACGTTCCTTAAAATTTACTACATATTATAATTCACAAAAATACATATACAAGCTATTGGTGCACTATTAACCTATAATAAAGCAAACACTGCACAATAAACATGCAATTAATACTAAATGAAGCAAGGGTTTATATATGTGAAATATGAATATGAGTTCATGAATAAATGAAATGCAATGTGGGGCAAAGAAGCCAACAATGAAAAGCATGTGGCAACTTCACTAATTTGAGATGATATAGCTCCTTCATGTGCCCTAGGTAATATCATCAACTGTTGGAGTCAACTCGGATGATGCCACCACATGCCCCAGTGGAGTCTCATATGTCCAGATACAGCTCTCGTGCTAGCTGCAGCTTCATATGCTATACACAGCCTTATATGCCCTGTTACTGTCATATTATGTGGTTCTAGCTCATATGCCCAGTGTCACCAATCATATATTCAGCTAATCCATTAAATGCTCAGCTACATAACTTCTCCATGATCACATACAACCTCACATACCCATGTACAGTCTTGAAGGCTCATGTACACCATATGCCACATTTTCAAAATCAGATACATAGGGCACTCATTTTTGCATGTTTTATAGTCAATAAATAACAAAGTTATTTGAAGTCCACATGCAAATATACCATATAATTCTCCTCGATATGATTTCTTCTTTATCAATTTTTCATTTACATTGTCACATAATAAATGACACGTGTTTTGCTGGTTTCCTATTCTTTTTTTCTCAATGCCCAAGTTTAAGGTAAGTTATATTACCAGAAAAAAGGATGATATCCATTAGCAACTTTCAACGATATAATGTCTATTAATGTGAACAATTTGTATCCTCCATCTAGATTATGACCGCATGAAGTTTAGATTTATTATAAGTCTAGTCATCAGAAGTTATTTTCAAGCACATTGTATGCCCAGAATAAGGTGACAGAGTGATGTGGCATGTCTCTGTCTCTCATGAGTCCCTTTAATTGTGCCTGCCAATTGCCACATCTTATTGAAATGCAATATTCTCTGAAATAATTGAGATATACCCCAAACATCAAATGCTAACATTACAAAAGTTGATTTATTTGCCATCCAAGCTTTAGCTCGAAATACTCTAAAAATGAATTGTTAAAACCTCTATGTCAAGCTAAATATTTCATTAAAAGCACAAATGTTGTCCCAAAATAATACACCGTTGTGCCCCCATACAGCCTCATATTGCACATGTACCCTCATGAGCAAAGGTTGAATTTCAGCTGTCCAGGAATAGTCTCACAAGCCCATAGGGCCTTAACAATATAGTTTTCCATTGCTCTATAAATGTCCTGGAGTTTACTCAAACTCATTGGGTGGATATAATAAATAGATTAACTACTTCTACAAATATCAGCTTGAAGTATTAAATACCTTCGTCAATTTGATGTATGAATTAACATAGATTTTTTTTTTATATATGTCCATCAAACCACTTAATTCCCACAATGATAATTCAGTAAATAAACTTTCTGGCCGAACATAACAGTCTGAGATGCCCCCAAAACATCCTCACATGGCCAATGCAGCCATCCACTGCTAGGTATAGACTCATATGACCAGGGCCTGCTATTAGCTGCTGTAGTCATTAATAATATGCTAGTTGCATCCACATATGTCCAGGACAGCAGTGTATTCCAAGGCATATCTCAGTGACCAACTCCACCCTCTGGAACCTCTCATTACCGCGTCTGACCGGACCGGCACACAACGATTCCCCTCCTCCTCGCTAGATCTCCACACACAACCTCTACCCCTCTCCCAGCACCCAGACTTGGTGGCACGCCTGGACAATCTATCCCTCCAACTGCACCTTCTCATCCTTGAACTTCATGATCTCAAAGCCCTCTCATTGGAACATCTCCCCTTGTTAAGCTCCCTCCTCTCTCGTCCGAATCTGCCCAGTGACCCTGCCAGTGCTAGCATTGTAGCTCGCCTTGACCAACTCTCGCCCCTCACTACCTCTAAAACCCTGCTATTAGAAATGGGATTTCTGGTTGGCTAAGGCTTGCGCCAAAGCGTGGCAAAAACCACCACTCTAGTCAGTTCAAGGAAGTTACACGCCAAAGATAACTCCTGCTCACCCCCTTGGTAGCTTGGCATGAGCAGTCAGGCTTATCCTGGAGGCGATGTGTAAAGCGTTTGCGCACGCACACAGCAACAACACCCTAGGTACACCACAAAAGGAACTCCACACAAGGTTATATATAAAAATAGCCTTTGTATTGTCATAAATACATTAGAAACATAATCACATAGTATACACTGTGCCAACTGGCACTGGGCAATTTTTACAGGGGACTATTTACACACGAAAGGGCCCGTGGGACCACTGTCCAGACCATCACAAATCACCAATTGTAAATGTAGCACAAATAATAAATGTATAGCACAACCAGTAACGACTGGTAAAGTTATAAATTTAGCATGAGATCCTGTAATGTAAAACAGAGGATGCATAAACCACTTTGCTCATGAATCACCTTAGGCATAAAACTACATTAGGCCCAAACCTCATTAGCATCACACATTATGCAATAGGCATTTACAGTAGGCATCACAAGCATAAATACATAATGCAATAACTGTAAGCAGGAGCGCCATCACATAAAAACATTGGACATCACATTAGAGCCTTGCGCCCTACCACACTAAACTGAGCCCCAGGCCGACTGGCCTCTCCCAGGGGCTCAAATGCCCAATGTCTAGATTGTCAGGGCTGGCTGCGCATGCAGCAGAGTAAAAGTGCGCAACAGATCAGGCCTAAACGTGCCAGCTGCCCACTACTTGCTGGGCAGCTGTAGAATCACAAGATGGGCCCGGGCATTCACTGTGCCCTCTATAACAGAGCTATGCAACGTTGCAGCTGCCCTCTATCACACGGGGCAGCTGGGGGAATGCCTTGGCACTACGGTGCCCTGGGAACCCTTACTTGGTTCCTACCATTGCACCCAACCGTTGCAGCTGCCCACTGGCGGATGGGGCAGCTGGGAGAAATACCAGTACCAACCAGGTGCACGTTGGAGTCCTTCTCTTGGACTCTGAAAACGCTGGTGCCCCCTCGGTGCTGTGGCCCACTACGGCGGCGCCACTGGGAAATTTGGCCTCACACAGGGGATAGCTGACCCCCCCAACCGGGCCTTGGGAGCGCAAGCCAACCTCTCCCACCTCCGTCCCAACTTACCGGCAGTCTAGGGACTCCAGTCTGCTCCTCGGGGAGGCGGTTCTTCACCCGGTCCCTCACTTGGGACCGTGACTTCTGCAAGGAGCCTACAAGGCTCCGGACATCCGGGGCTGCTCGCGGGGCTCCTCCCAACCACACGGGAGGGGCGCTCAGCTGACAGGGGCTTCTGGGCAGTCGTCAGAGTGGGGTAGGCTCCCGCCTGGCTTCTCTGGGTTAACGGGGCTCCCTCGACACCACGGGAGCCCCTCTCGGCCCGCAACACCTCCGCCTCACCTCCGGCCGGCCTCAGCTTCCGTCTCGCGGCCCGCCCCCTGAGGGTTGCCTGACTTCCTGTTTTGCCAGGGTAGCGGCGGTGACTTCATTGCTGATCTCGGCAATGCGGGGTGGGCTCCTGCTGCAACTTAAAAATAATTTTGAGAAGTGGCCATAACACGGGGTGGGCTCCCGCCTACAAAATAAATTCACAGGTGGCAAGAATGCGAGGTGGGCTCCCGCTAAAGTAATGGCAATCGCGGGGTGGGCATCCGCGTCCAAGGTACCGATGCAGGGTGGGCTCCCGCTCGGTTTTTCGCATAAATTAGCGGGGTGGGCACCCGCTCAATTACCATAAGCAGAAGAGCTGCAAATCAAAAAGAGAAGCGCTCTCCAGCGCTAGGGCAGAGTCTCCAGCATTCTCCCCCACAAAGCGCAGGGTGGACTCCTGCTTTACCAGCGGAGCATGGGGGAATCCTACACGTTGGGTCTTGCTCACAGCCTCACGCTGCCAACTCTGGCTTCTCTCCTCTGCTGGCTATTCAAAACAAATGGTGTCCATGAGGCGCTCCTCCCAGCAATAAAGAGCAACGCACTCTTCCAAATAAAGGCACTAGAAAGTTTAAAGTCTGGGGGGGGAGCAAAAGGCTGGGCACAGGCAGGCTAGCACACAGGACCCTCCAGCAGGGAGGCAGTCCATAGTGGTGGTTCCTCCTGGAGCCCAGCAGCAGCAGCAGGCCCCCCCCTCAAGTCAGGAACAGCACAACAGACCCCCTTTCATGGGGTCCCAGCCCCTTCTTATACACACATTTCCTTTGTCACAAACTGTAGGGCAAGGGGAGAACCAGTTACAACTGGTTCTGGAGCACTTTGTTTTGCTCAGCCCCTCTCCCTATTCACAGGACAGGCTAGGGACATCAGACGCACCACAGGAGGTGGAGCCAGCATTGTGTAGGGAAGGCCCAGCCCTATTCAGGTCCCAGGTGCAACTCCCCCCTCCCATCTACATGCAGATCTCTCCATTCACCACCGGGCAGACCCATCCTGGCTCCTGGAATTCCCCACCCCATCCAGCGCCTGTCAATCACAAGCCAGACATGCACTCCACATCAGGCAGGCAGACACACAGCACACAGAAATGCCAACTTCTAAAAATGGCACTTCTCCACCAGTCACAATAAATCTGCGCACACCATTGCGCATCATTTATTCTCACGAGTTCGCACATACTAAACTTGACCCTGCACTCCGTTCACATCAGGAACTACCATGGACACACATATCCCCCATGCATTCCTATGGGAGGGCAGGCCAATCTCACCACACGCATTCAGAGCGCGCACACACTTTACCCTGGGACACAGTGCTAAAGTGCCTAGGGGTCTAAAACCACTAACACTACATAGGGAAAAAAAGCTAGGACAGTTGCAAAAAGTTTAGGGGTGAACCTGCCAGAAGGGCCTAGTCCAACACTACCCCTATCTAATGCACCCTCCCGCCCCAGAAGATCGATGTCCTTTCTCGCACCTAAGGATATCGATGACTTACTCAACTCTTACTCGCTTATCCTAGACACCACCAAGATTCTTGCGGGACTTATTCAATCCATTCACACTAACCCGAACAGAGAACCCCCCCTCAACCTTAGAGTCATGAACAATGAGAACCTCTTGAGAGTGAACATCATACAGACTCCTCCCCCCATACACCGGCTCAACTTAATTGCGTACTACTCAACTGCAGGTCAGCCAGCAAACACGCCTCTGATATCTTCGACCTCATCCAACACAACGAGATAGACATAATCATACTCAATGAAACTTGGCTTAATCCCTCTTCCACTCCTATCCTAGACCTCCCAGTGTCCCCTACCCATGACATAATTCGTCTAGACAGAGATTTGAAGCTGGGAGGTGGCCTAGCCTGTATACATCGGAGCACACTCGTGGTCTCCCTCTCGAAGTCTTCTACGCCATCATCATGTGAATACCTTTGACTCAACATCTCTAGTAACAACCGCCCAGTGTGCAAACTACACACATTCTATCACCCCCCTGGGGACAACCTCCCCTTCATCGAACAATTAATGGAAATCATCTCTGGCAATGCTGATTCCTTTCTGTCCCACATATACCTCAGTGATTTCAACCTTCACTGGTCGAACCCTAATGACCAAGCGGTAACATGCCTCAAATCTTTCTTGAGTGATCACAAGCTGATTCAACATTGTGACTGGCCAATCCATAATAAAGGAGAAACTCTGGACCTCATCATTACCAAAGAACACACCATCACAATGGATACCATCACCCCTTGCGATTGGTCCGACCATCACAGTATCTTCTTCCATATTAACATGGAGTTGTCTCTGAGGAAGGCTCAACCAAAGAAATCGAAGATTTGGAAAAGGGTCCTCAGGGATATCAACACAACCGATCTTGCAAACCAATGTAAATCTGCCCTCTGTTCCCAAGCTGACATGTCTGAGGCTCATGTACTCACTGATTTCTTCAACTCTACCATCTCTAGCATCATGGATTCCATTGCTCCACTCCAATAAAAAAATACCTCAACAAAACTATCCAAACCATGGTTCAACGGCAACCTAAACTCGGAATGTCGCAACCTTAGGGCAATCAAACGATTTTGGAGATCCAATTCATTCTCGAACCAGCTAAAAATCCTTAAATCAGTAAGAACCTCCTATAACAAACAAATCAAGAGAGCTAAGGTGGACTATTTCAGATCCCAACTCAATCAAGCCGCAATTCGCCCCAAGAAACTTTTAGAAATGGTTATACAACAATTGGTTTAAGCACCAAACCGCTCTGACTCTGAAGTCAGCCCTCCCTCATGTGATGATCTGGCTGCCTTCTTCACTGAGAAATCATGGCTCATCAATATTGATTTGGAGACCAGGTGGGCTGTACTGCTATCCAATGGGACTGCAACCCCCCAGCCCTATTAGACAAGATCAAACCGATGAGCATGGGCATCAAGAACAATGCTTTCTGGGACACCTTTACCCCCCTCAGTGAAAGAAACATTAAAAAGGTTCTTCAGAGTATTTACCCATCAAATTACTTCAGTGACCCGCTGCCACCTTCCAACTTCAAAGAAATCAAAGATGTCATCTCTCCCATCTGGGCAAAGATTGTCAACGCATCTCTGTCACAAGGAACGATCCGGGAGTGCCTAAAAGCAGCTCAGGTAACACCTATTCTCAAAAAAAACTACAGCAGACAGCGCTAACCTTAAAAACTTCCGCCCTATCTCTAACATCACCACACTAGCCAAACTCCTAGAAAAATGCATCCAATCGCAACTCTGTGCTCACATTGAAAATTTCCATCTCCTGGACCAACATCAATCTGGCTTTCGCAGTGGGCACAGCACCGAATCGGCTCTCACTCACGTTATGGATGACATTTTAGAAATGCTTGACCAAAATGAATCATGCCTCCTTATCCTCCTGGACCTTTCCTCTGCGTTTGACACTGTTAATCACGACAACCTCCTATTCATTCTGGAGCACAGGATGGGCCTATCTGGTCTGGTGTTGCAATGGTTCTCGTCCTTCCTCCATCACAGATCCCAAAGAGTGAAGATGAACAACTCTCTCTCCCAGCCATCTCCATCCATGGGGGTCCCCCAAGAGTCTGCCCTATCTTCCATACTCTTCAACCTGTTCTTGGAACCATTAGCTAATGCTCTAAATTCCATGGACATTCTTTACCATAGGTATGCAGATGACACCCAACTTTATCTGAAAGTCTCCTCCCCGACAATATCATTTCACTCAACACTACCCTATTGACTACTCAAAACTGGTTAACTGAGAACCACCTCCTGCTCAACACTTCCAAAACAGAATTCCTTCTCATTTCTCCTCCGAATCACACTCCTAAGTTAGACCTCTGGATGAACCACCTCACCGCCTTCAACTGCTCCCCCCTCATTATTGACTCAGCTAAATCCCTCGGAATCACCCTGGACAAGCACTTGAACATGAAGACTCATATTAGCAATGTTTGCAAGGGAGCTAACCACCTGATGAGGACACTCAGGAATCTCAAACCTTTCCTCCCACAAGCTGACTTCATGCAAGTGGTCCAAGCGCTGGTTTTGCAGAGGCTAGACTATGGCAGTGCTACACTCTGTGGTCTCCCCAAATACACCTTGGCCCCACTAAGGTCCTCATTGAATGCGGCGGCCAGATTGGTCACGGGAACCAAAAGAAATGCGCACATCTCCCCAGTCTTAAAATCACTAAACTGGCTACCCTACGAAGCAAGAATACAGCTAAAGATTGCCTGCCTATCACACAAAGCACTCCATTTCAAAACCCTCAGTTATCTAGCGCAAAAGCTGGAACTATCCTGAGGGGGTAGACCCTCTAGGAGTGCTAACTCCCTCCTCCTGAAACCTCGGATCTTTCGCAAAAGGAGAACGTGTCACAGAGCTTTCTCCGGCTCTGCACCGAAGATCTGAAACTCGCTCCCTCCAGAAATACGGAGAATCTCCTCCAAGGTTGCTTTCTAAGTGGAAGTAAAAAGATTCCTTATGAACAAGTTCTTACCTTAATAGGGTGCTGGATTGTTCTGCTCTTCGGCATTGGACTTACACCTTTAAGCCCTGCGTTGGATGTTATTCTTGTTTTTTTTTCTCCTTCTTGAATCATTTGCTCCCCTTCTATTTCACTATGTACCAGTTATTATCTTACTCTTTGTCGACCCCTTGCATTTGTATCTGTTCCTGTTCTGTGAGTTCTATTTTGATATGTGCTCTGTTTGGTATCCCACTTTGACACATGTACTGCAACTTTTACCTTCCTCTCCCTCCTATTGTAAAGCGCTCTGAAATCCCTTGGGATCATGTTTGCTTTATATAAAACTTTATAAATAAATACATGAAATAAATAGCCTCATGGGATCAGGTTGTCATCCCTTATCAGGTGCATTCTCATGGTCTTAGCTACCCAAGCCTCTGAGCCACATATACCCAATTGCAACCTAACACGTCCAAGTTCATCCTCGCATGCCTGTATATTTAGGGCTTCTTTTTAACTCAAATTTATATTTGGAATAAGCACATGAGGGGTATCAAATCTAGAGCACTATTACAGATGGGGGCCCTTGTGAAGCTTAATGTTTTCTATGGGGTATTCTGTTCAATGTCGCTTTCAAAAGCATTTGCACACAAAATCCCTCCGATAGCACTTTATGGTTAGGAAATATTTTGTATAGGTAAGAGTGATATTTTAGAGCCTGTTGTGATTGTGCAGTAAAAATAATTTTCAATCTCCCAAAAGTAGCAATGATTCAGAGTTTTCGTGTGCTGTGAATTGAAATGGTTGTCATGGTCACATATGGCTAGAATCAACTTACTAACATTTTTTAAAAGACGTTCACAGGTTGGTAGCTCATATAGAATATTTCAGATCTGTTGGTCTAAACCACAAGGTAATGAACTAAAGTGGGCATGTCCTTCTTGAAGTGCATAAAAGTATTAAAGAGTTTTTATGTCTGTTGGAGTTTTTGGTAGGAGAGAACCATGTCCCCATAAAACGTTACTTCAAGAGAACATCAAAAAGGATATGAGGTTCTTATCCCAAAAAGCCTTCAATTGAGATGACCTTAACAACTTTGGGAAACTTCAATATGTTTTCATATCTGTTGGACTTGGCACGTTCTGGTTGGCTGAGGCGAGGCCCCAGCCAGGCAGAGCCTATCACTCCCATCAGGGGTGGGTGATTACACTCACTGTAAAACCTGCTCTCACCATTGCATGGCTTGGTACTGAGAAGTCAGGCTTATCACAGAGGCAACGTGTAAAGCATTGGCACAGCACTCTCACACAATAAATACACTGAGTGTCTCAAAAGAAACTTCACAAGTGGTGTATGTAAATAAAGTTTGGATTCAACACACACATTAACTAACACAACATGAACATCATGTATTTCTGGGCATTAATCACATTCAGGAATATTATATCACTAGCAGTACTAGGCCCAACCATGTTAAAATGACATCAGTAATATGCACACTTGGGGAAGATCCTATTTTCCCTCCCCAGCCCCCTTAGAAGATTTGAAATGTTGTCAGAACGAAGCCCACCATGGCAATTATAATTCAATACCACACAGTTAAAGTGTGCACTCAAATGACAACAAAATCAGAAATGTGTACACACAGATAATTACAATGCTTTTAAACAGCACCATGGGCCAAGGCTGCATGGGTAAAAACCAATGTTAAAAGTAGTAGTCTTTTGGCAAGGAATCAACGTGTAAAGCAACACTGCCATGCAGTGTAATTAATCATAGGCATTCAGTCCCACACACTCACTCAGCATCGATACACGGTACCACGGATATAAGGCAGGTCCAGATGGAGCGCACTTGCTCACACATACAGACAGCACCGTAATGTGGTGCACCAAATATCTGGCAGGTCAGTTGATAATGCACATGTGGACTCTGAGGCTCCAGACCCCCTTCCACCCTTCAGCTAACCCCAACTACCCTACAACCACGGGCTGGAGATAAAGAAAACCTTTCACCTGATACTAGGCCGATGTCACACTTACTCAGGGTTCCAGGAAGGAGGTGGCGGTAGGCAGCAGGACTAATTTGACGGAAGTCGACAAAGGGGATTTCGGCCACTACTCAGGAAGTTCACCCATGGTATGTGGAGCAGAAGCTGGCTGAGGGCAATAGTTGTTCAATCAAAGGATTCCACACTGGGCCTTCCGGCACCAGCCCAGTTATGCGAAGCACTGGCGGTGACACAGCCTCTAGAACCGGTTCCGATCACTCTTGAAACCGTTCTTTATCCCAGCCAATTACTCTCACCACCCAGGCCTCATCCAGGCAATACTACATGGCAACACGTAGTCGTTGGGGTCGGGTGAGGAGGGGGCAGTTGGTCTGCTGCCCTGAGGCACACAAAGGAGCAATCGATGAATGGGAAATAAAGCAGGGGAGCCTCTCGGGGGCAGGGGGGCAGGGGGCACCCTGTTGGACACACATTGATCAAAGTAGCGCCTGAGCACCCCTGAACAAGAATCAGCACCTCCCTGGAAATGAGCCACAACGTCTGGTGAACATTGGTATAAGTCGCACCAGGCAGTTCTGGCCACACACAATACAGAGTTGCAAACTCAGTACCTCCTTGGAAATGAGGCACAATGTCTGGTGCGCGTTGAGCTGAGTCTCACAAGACAATTCTGGTCACACAAAATAAAAATTTGCAAAATCTGTACCTCCCTTGAAATGAGGCACAATGTCTGGTGTGCATTGATCGGAGTCGCATCAAACAATTCCGGTCACACACAAGGAAGAGCTGCAAATTTTGCACCTCTCTGGAATTGAGGCACAATGTCTGGTGAGCGTTGATCTGAGTTGCACCAGACAATTCCAGTCATACACAACAGAGAGTTGCAAATTCCGTACCTCCATGGAAATGAGAAACAATTCACACACATAGATGCAAGTTCAGCAGTGACGCACGAGGTAAACTGAGGCAGTACTATGGGTATGCCCTCACCTCAGCGGGACCCAACCTGTGAATCAGATACTGTATGCAATGAGCATGCATCTGGCGTGTCGCATGAGAAAGATGCACCACGATCGGCGAAGTGGGCCCCGCGGGGTCCTGCAACCGGTGAATCCGCTCACCACCAACAAGATGCTTATGTGTGCCGAAGCCCCATTATGCAGTCGCCACCCTCCTGAGAAGGGGGGGCAGCACTTTTGGGGCCCCGCACCAGGAAATCTGGTCTTGAGACACAATACTTAGTTTCATGTTCATACCAACCTACCAGTTGGGATACAGCAGATGATGTGAGCACTTAAGAGGGCACCGCTCCCCAGGTGTCACAGGTAGATAGTGTGGGTCCCTCATGGGAGGTCTTTGATACCCCAGAGACATCCACAAGAGAACAGGGGGCAAGCCAACAGGCCCTTGGAGAGCACACTTGAGGGTGCCACACAGCAGCATGTTAGTCAGCCCAGTCCAGTCACTATTCAGGAAGGGTGCACGGTCCCTTCCAATGGCAGTAATCTTCCTTTTGCACAGCAGTCCTCTGGCAGTGTGCACCACGCAGTTCCAGGATTTTTTGGTCCCACGTCCCCACAAGTGTATCTCTACCTTGCTGAAGTATGGCACCAGTAGTTATACTCTAGTCTGCCTTTGAAGTTGGTGGTGGTTCAGAGGGTTTCCCTTTGAACCACAGATGCCTCTCTTAAATTTCAGTCCTGTCTGCTATAGGGCCATGGAATGCAGATCTTAATCTTATCTTTAGTGGGGCCACGATCTGGCTCCTAGAGGCCAGTGCCAAAACCTCTTCCTCCAAACTATCTAGCCGGGCCCTCAAATGGCAGAGGTCTGTTGGTTCCAGTTGCATGCCCAATGTTTATTGCTGTCTCTGAGGAATGCACAGATGTGCTCTCCCAGCCTCCAGTGTGGACTAGAGTCAAACTAAAAGACACACAAAGAGTTTCAGAGCAGATAAATGCCCACTTTCTAGAAGTGTAATTTCTAAGCTAGTAATGACAAATCCCTCTTTACCACTGGAGATGGTTTGTCATTGTGAATCCAATGATAGGAAACATTATGAGGCAGCTCCACTGTAAGCCACTATTGCAGCTTAAAGTAATTTCAACCATCCCCCCATGTTAACTTCTGGTAAGAGCAAACCTCAAAGGTAGTGAAAACGCACTTTGCATTCTTCACCCCTTAAGACTTACCCCAGGGGAGCCCTAGTGATAGTGAAAGGTCCCCTCAGGATTGGCCAGTGGTTTACAAAGGCCAACCTGAGCATAAGTGCAATTGTGTACAAACAGGCCTGAAAGGGCAGGCATGACACGTTTAAAAATCTCATTGGTGCAAATGCGCACCCACACCTGCAATGGAAGCTTGAGGCATGTTTAGTAACTTCGGGTAAGCACCACTTCCTAACATGTGTAGGTAGGGTGCACATCTTTCACACTGCATTTACAGTGGGAAAGTGCCCAGAGCCCTAAGGCCACTAAAAGAGAATCAGCAAAATCCCAGTGTTGTCCCATTTGGAAGAGCTGTCCTCCTAGTTAGGGAAACCCACATGGGGGTTCTTCACTGCCTAGGCACTCACGGGTACAACACCTAAAACAATTAAGTAAGCACCACTACCTAGCATGGGTAGGAAGGGCACTCGCACTTTCACATTGCATTACAGTGGGAAGGCGCCCAGAATCCTAAGGCCACGAAATGAGAATCAGCAAAAAACAGGAGGGAAAAAAAGAAAAAAGTTTTAGGGGAATCCCTTAAGAAGGGCCGTGTCCAACAATATCCTTTTATTTACCGACTCCAGTAGTCCACCATAAAATCTTAAAATATACACAAGAACATGGGTATGTAAGGCGGCTAGTAATTTATTCTGATGTACTAAGGTGAACCTCTTCCGCATGTTAATTAAATACACTTCTTGGGAATTTTGAAGAGAGTTTCTCATATTTTTACATGATTTGCGAAAGATGTCATTAAAAATGAAGGTGTTACTAAAGATAAACTGAGTAGCACACCTTCTTTGCTTCTTTACCATTACGTTAGTTAAGGTGCAAATACATTTTAACAGTTTAACATCTTTCTGAATATTCATGCTCTGTCAAGTACATAACAGTCCAGTGTTGTTGCTCACCAGGGGCCAGCATATAAAGCTTAGGAAGGCTGCCTGCAGCCTTTGGGCTGCACTGTGAGTATGCCTGTACCAGAATTTAACCCTTCAATGAGTGTTGCAAGCCTGGCTACAAAAAATAAGGAAAGTGGCGGACTTTGTGTATGCAAATTACAAATGAAAAGTACTACTAAAGCGCTTCGATGCCTCGTCAGGGGTGGTAAGCGATATATAAATGCAATTACAATACAATACTGTTCATGTTTTAATTGATTGTCCACTATTTTAAAATAAATGCCTGAAAATTTTAAAACCTTTGTTTTTAAAGTATGGTGTTTTAATGTATCGTACTGCGATAGCTCATTCATCAAACATGCAATGTTTAGATGTTGCAGTTGTTTGCGACTTTCTGTGAGAAATTTAGATATTTACAAGGAGACTGAATAATACAGTGATAATTGCATTTTGTAATTTGTAGTGGTTTTATGGACAAATGTCTAACAAATATTATATTTCTACTGCACACAAGCCTAGAGAGAGATGCCAAGGCAGAGGTTTATTGCCCCACGTACCTTGTTTCTGTGAGAAATAAATGAAGTGTGGTAGGTAACAAAGGCTGGCCTAGCCTTAAAATGATGACACAGCGACCAGTGGCATGGACTGGGTGATCTGCATCACCATTCGATTTCACTGGGAAGCGAACATTCATTTTCACGGGGGAGAGAAGAAAGGAGCCATTGCTGCAGGGTGTTGTCAGCCTCAGTACCCCATTTTATAGCTGGAGGAAGCATGCTGACATATTGCAAAAACCCCTCCAAAAAGGTCTTTCTTAACTATGAGACAGGTGCAGCTGGGTAGTAACACCATTTTACTGCTTCCAGAATGCCATGACAGAGCCATGTATAAAGAAAGGGGCATGGCTGCCATTAAAGTGAAGGCGTGGTATGAGCAGTGGCGGCTCCTCCATAGGGGCGTTTGGGCATCGCCCACTGCTTTCTCGCAGTGCGAGAAGCAGAAACATAAAATGGTAAAAACTACCATTTTATATTTCTGCTCCTCGCACTGCGAGAAAGCAGAAGTGCCTGGTTTGGGGTGGGAGGGTGTGCGGTCCTGCTCGAGGGCAGGGGGGGAGTGGCTTGCCATTGCAGCGTTGTGATTGGCTTAGGGTACAAAAGAGAGTCTGCCTGCTGGCTGCTTTCTGTGACGCCATTACACCAGCCAGGAGCTGACTCGGAGGCGGCGTGGTAGTGTACCGGCGGTAAGGTACGTAACATTTCATTTTTATTTTTACACGTTGTTGCCTCTTCTGTACTGACGGCTTCCCTACACTTCAGCGGCTTAGCACAACTGGCTGCCCTTCCCATTTACCGCTGCATTTCTGATCCTTTGAGCCCCTGCTACTGTCTGTAACCTGACCCCTGTCACTACCTCCTTTTTGTCTGCCTCGTCTGGACTATGATAGTAGTATCAAAATATACTGGAAGCGTAAGTGCGTGTGGAATGCACGGACATTTGTGTGTGAGCGCGTGTGTCCCTACACAAGTGCGTAGGCACACACCGTGTGTGTTGGCTTTTCACTTTTCATTTGTGTCATAGTGCAAATGCAGTGTATATTATTTTCTTGTAATAGTGCTTTAATGGAGCACACGTATTTGCATCCTTAACACAGCGTTTTGCCTATTCGCTGCATGTTTCAACGCCTGCGTCAGTTACTTGTGCTATTCATTATGTGGGGTACGTATTTTCCTAGAGTGGTCTTCTGTAAATTCACTTATTTCATTGTTGTTTGGAACCCCATTCACAGTGTAACACACCTTATATGAGCACATGTATTCATGCCCTCAACTCAGTGCGCATTTAGCATTGACCCATCACGCTATTTAAACCGTGTGCGTTTGTCACTGTTATTATAGATCAACTTTAACATGCTCCTCCGTTATCTATCTGCTGCATGTTTTTTATAGTATGTTAAGCACTTGTACCCATGCTTTTCCTTACTTTGAGGATTATATTTGTTTTTGCAGCGAACTACATATTTCATTCTCTTAAGAGCCCCGTCTGTGACACGCAGTGTTTATCATCCTCTGCTGCGTTTACTTTTTCAGCGCGTTGTATTGCGATCTTCCTTCTGAGCAACATATACGTTTTCATACTGAGCAGTTGCTCCGCGACTTAGCATGCGCTTGGAACACTTTGTTTTGTTATTATATTTTGCTCAGATATTCCCTTCACTTCATATTTTGTATAGCGTTGTCTTTGAGCAACTTAGCTCGGTTTGGCTTGTAGTATCAGTTCGTCTTCAACTGACACTTGGTGCTTCTTGTCTTTTACTTTTTTCACAATAACGGTTCCAGATCGTCCCTTTGTTATATGAGGTCTGACTGGGATTTGAGAAACATTGTGACACCAGTCAATATACAGGCCCTTAAAATAACAGCCATTATTATCAGCTGTAACATTCTATCCATCTTCATACAGAAGTCAAAACAAATATTCACCTATTAAGAAAATCTGGGACCTCCTGTCTCCCAATAAAAATGACAGTGCTTCTTTTCCCTCAAGCTCTAAAGCACCTCTGAATATTTAAATATTTTATTTCCAAGAATGGAAAGATTTCCTGACACCGAATTTGCATGTGCTGCATAACTGCAGGGAGTTTGTGGTCGGATCCCAGGTGGGTGGGGAAGCTATTTTCAGCTAGATTTTCTAAAGCACATCTTCTAGGTTTGCATATCTGTCTTTTCTCGAATCAGGGGTGAAATCCCTCATTATGTGTATTCTTTTTACCATGTTTTTACTCTCCATGTTATCGAGGCCATCCATGGCTGTCCAGTATAGGCTGGGAGGTGGGGGGGGGGGGAGTGGTTCCATGTCACATTTACAGGCTAATCCCTCACTAAATAAATCAGTCCCTTTCAGGTTAATTGTACAGTGGCTCACCATGGGTGCCTATGGCCACCTTATGTCACTTTCTTAAATTAGAGGTTTGAAGGGGGTGTGTTGTCGCTACCATCACCATTCGCATTTAGGAAATGACACCAGTGACTGGAGAGGTGGATGGAAACAGAAAGCCAATTTTCCCTCTTTCCTTTTCGAGGCACTTTGCAAATAGTGTCTCATTTAGAAAAATAAAAACACTTTCCTTTACTGGGACAAAGATAAAATTAATTCCAAAGGGAAAATATCCCTTGGTCTCAATCACCCCCTTCTACTAACTTAACTCAGTCTATGTCATTATCATATGACATCTCTTTATTTATGTCATAACTACAATTTCACAATTACTTTATTAACCTCATTGCTTTCTAAAATATGCTTGAAAATGCACCATTTTCCCACTCTTTTTTCAAAATGTTCTCGGGGACGGGAGGGGGGCACCACCCGAACCACTCTTATGCCATTTGAGCTAGCTTGCTATGCTCGCTTGCCATCGGGCACTCATCTTGAATGTTTATGCCCTACCATTGTCAAATGTCACCAGCCACCACTGGGTATGAGGCGCTTTTACAAAAAAAAGCATTTGTTTGTCAAGTTTTTTGTACTAACACCCCATGCCGCATTTTCACTTTAATGGCAGCTGTGACCCTTTCCTTAGACTCTGGGCATTTAAGGAAAGGGGTGTGGCCGAGATTAAAGTGTAAGTGCAGCATGGGGTAATAAAAAATAAAAAATTTAAATAAATAGTAAAAAAAAAAAATGTGACCGCATTTGGTGCAGCAACTAAAGGAAAGGCATGGCTGCCACTATCAGCGTGGCGTGCTATGTAAAAAATAAAGCCTTATGAGAGAGCGAGTCCAGCAGCAGGCATGTGAAAACCATTAAATGAAATAGTGCTCAGAGGCTGTAGTTAAAGCCCACCGAGAAACAACACAACAAGGCTGTACTAAGGAGGGACTAACAAGCCTATTAAGGAATCAGAAGACAGCGTTTACATAGGACAATGACACAAGCCAATGAAAAATATGGGCGTAGAGTGGGCGGAGCTTCACGTCCATACTCTAATGCAGCATGACTTGCAGAGCATCGCATGCGCTGCCCAGGCTCGACCTAAAAAGGACTTCAAACAAAATCGCATGTATTCATTTGTTGCATGCCTTTTCTGTCTTTGTTTACATTATTATATAATGGTCATGGATCATTAACACAGCTCTAGGACACCATTAACCCCTTCGCTGCTGCGGACATTCCGCTGCAGCGCTGGGGGGGGCAGGGGGGCAGCGCGGCGGGCCTGTGCTCATGACGGAGCCGCTCCGTCATGAGCCACAGTTGAGCTGTGCTCATGACGGAACGGTTCCGTCATGACTCCGCCCATTTGCGTTGTCGCCCCGCACAGGCGGGGAAACAGCGCCGCGCAGGCGGAGCGGCCGCCGGCAGGATTGTCATGACGGAACCGTTCCGTCATGAGCACACGACAACCGTGGCTCATGACGGAACGGTTCCGTCATGAGCAGGGAAGGGGTTAAAAGTGCTTTCTGTTATGTTTGCAGCCGCGGCCCGTGGAGGGAGTTCCGTGGGGTGGTAAGGCGGGGCAGGGGAGGGGCAGGGTGGGGGATTCTAAAAACCGCAATATGGATAATTGCAGGTAAGTAAACAATTAAATAAATAAAACAAATTTCATAGCGTGCCCCTCCCCCGCCCCGCCTAACCGCCCCACGGAACTCCCTCCACGGGCCGCGGCTGTATGTTTGAAGTATGTACAAATAAAGGTGGAAAATACCAACTTTGGGTGATTTTGCCTATTTTTGTACCGGCCGTGGCAATTAAAATACCGGTGGTGCCGGTAGAAAACAGGTCAGGTGGCAACCCTCGGTGCAACACGTGCTGTCCATGGGGCAACACGAGTCTCATATGCCCCTTACGATGTTTAAGTGCAAGTAATCTGCACATGTGCTGAAACTCTTTTCTATCTCCGTTGATTTCGACATTTTTTGTGAAAGTGCTGTTAAAATGATCAATTATTTTCCAAAATGGTAGGACGCTAAATCTAAAATATGAATTGTTTTTCTTTCCCGCTCCTACCAGGCGAGAAGTCTGGAAATGAACAGGAAGAGGTTAAACTCAAAAATGCCAGTAAAGAAATCGTCCAAACAGCTATTCAGCAGGCCATGCAGCAAGTCACACAGGAAAGCAATCACAGGGAAAATAAACCGAAGAGAGCAGCATCCCTGCAGCCATCATCACCAGGAGTGCTAACGAAGAAGCAAGGGAAGAAGAAATGACAGAGTTTACAACTTCCTCGCGAGTCCTCCAGGCCGCAGCTATTTTTGCTTTGCTCCTAGTATCAGACGTGTCGCCTGCGTAGTGTGGCTCTGAAACAAACCAAAGTATAATCAGAATATAGCGCTAGACTAGTAGCAGTGGATTCGTTTACGGCAATGGATTGCTTCCTCCAAGTGCATTCGAAAATTGTTATATGGATACAGTGCCTCCTACAGGTGTCAAGAGAGACTGCAGCTACAAATATGTTTTTCAGCACAAAATCCTGACTGCACAGTTTTATATTCAGGACTTGCTGTTTTATTGCACTTTCTAATTACAGTCATCAGATACACACAGCGGCCATTAGTGACAACTGCATTCTTAGATTGTGTCTTATGCTGTTCAGTGTTTCATCTCTGTGTTACCCTGCAACGTGTATAAAAAAAGATTTAACAGTTGATTTAATTTTAACAGTGGTAGCAGAACTTAAGAAAATTCTAGAGCTATCGCATTTGAGCTACAGCAATTAATGAGATGTTGCGTTTGTATTCGTTTTATAGTCTTCACCTCAAATACTAAGAAATTGCAAAAATATTTAATGCCTAAAATCACTTAATTTATAATGTTTAATTATGATAAAATAAAAAAGTAGAGATCACTTATTTGAGTGTTTTTTTAATCTGCAAATTTGTGGAATTGCTGTTTAACACCCGGCATCTATGTTAACATATATTAGAACATAGGAAAGTAGAGAATTCCACTGAAGACAATGGAGTGTCCGAGGGTCAAAAATGGCTTGTACAAAGCTTTTGTTCCAACATTACAATGTTTGCTTATCTGTTTCTCCGTGTTTATTTTGAAGCATTCTACCCCCAGTGAGTGAAATGTTGCAATACCATTATAGCCCTTCTACTTTGGGCTACAAAAGGTTGTTAAAAGTCTTTTTCCTCGTTATAGGACCTCACCTGTGGCTCACACCTATAACTCAGGTTGCAGGACTTTAGCAAACGTTATAGCCCTCAACAGTGAGCATAATTCTCAGTCAGCAGTCTGGCCAAACAGGAGACAGGGTCTCATGTGAAGTTAAGGCATGACATCTTCATGCTGGAACCCTAGTTGGATCTGAATCATTCTAAATGTCACATTTCTTTACAGTGGTGCCCCACATAGGTAAGCGCGGTGGGATGGGGCGGGGTAGGGAGGGAGGGGGTGAAGTTGGCAGACGACGGATTAGGTATAATTAAATAAATAAATAATACATATTCCTTTGTATGTTGAATTCCACCCGCAATGCCCCGTGACACCGCCCCATGCAGTCATCCAAGGGGATGTTGAGGAAATTACAGAATCCAGTACAACAAGTGAAAAGAGTGTAGTACATCTGTTTAGCATTACCGGAACATGAAGTCAATTCATCAAAATGACAGGAGTAGCAGAACTGAAATCACATGCCCCTTGATCTTTAATTTCACTCACACACACATGCATACCCATACACACATTTAAAAGCATTTTTTTCTTTACCTCAGCTGCCAGGGAAAGTCCTATCATAGCTTATTGTACTCCATTTTGTCTTACAGTAATAGTGAAAAATGAACTATTGCTCACTATTAGTGTAGTAAAATAATTGAGAGAAAACAGAGTGGAGACCCAACCAACGTCCATAAGGACAAGCTGCCACTGTGCTCCTGGCACTGATGTTGCCACCACCTAGGCCAGGCATCACAAAACAGTGCCAGTGGTCGCAGAGGGCAAGCCAGGTGTCACAGATGCAACCGCTAACGACCCCTGAATGACTTCCATGTACAGGAAGGCAATGAACTAAAAGAAATAAATCGTCCCAATAGTTTCATACACATTTGTTCATTATAAAAAAAATGTATCTTCATTCATCACATGATCAAACTATAATTGAGCCCAATGCCATTGAACACAGACCACATAATCCACATGAGCAATACTGCAACAGCGTTGGATTTTAAAGTATTTAGCAACACTTTCTATAGAACCTGCTTATCATGAAAGATGGGAAAAATGTCCCTAAAGAACCATAAATTACTTCTGTGCTGGATAGAAGTGGATGCAATTTAAGACATCGTAGAAGATGTCTGCCATTATCTGATCAGTCGTTTTCTCAGTATTTTCTCAATATCACCACTGCATGGTGACCGATTCTGAGCACAATTTAAACTATGCACAGCCTGTGAGGCGATTGCTGCCGACTAAAAAGCTAGTATTTTGTAATATGGTGTCTCTGGCTTTCAGGAGGAGATTTTTGACTCCCAGTATAATGTACAGGCAGTGTTATATTATTCATAGTCCTGGATGTGATACATGTTTGTATCACTATACTCAGGTTCAAAAATGTCACATCATGATTTTAGCACCTGTGATCTCTCGCCTGCGACAGTTATGGTAGATTGTTTGGGATTGTAGGGTGGCCACCCCATTAGGTTGTTTAATACCTTTAAATGTTCTGTTTATTGCTTGATATGTATTTAAAAATATGTGTGCAGGGCCCAAAGATTGTCTTAGAAGTCCTAGACTGCCTTGTTTTGATTCCATGAATGTAACATTTGCTAGAGTGAAAAACAGTTTAACATATTTTTGGTTTATCGTCTCAAGTACAGAGCTGATCCTCGCTCTCTTTTCTCTCAAATGTGTGATGGGTCTTGCCCGCCGTTTATGAGAATAAGGAGCTCACAACCACATAAATCACATTTACAATTCTTGATGTTAAATGTTTGTCAATAATGAGTTAAATTAGTTTCAAGGGTTTTTATTTCCATTAAAATTGAGTAAGACCTCCTTTCTCTTTATTAGATTAGATTGATATATCGGTCAATTTACATAATTTATAATAAAAATACAAATAGAACAAAATTATTCTCATATAATAAAACATTAAGCTCAATCCCTATTCAGTGAATGGGCTAAGTAGTGTTAGTCAGAACTCACAAAGAGGTCAATTTCAAGAGAGAAATAGTGAGATAGAACATAAAGTGCAAATTCTATTTATCAATATTAGCAGAACTTCCCGTAAAAAGAAAGTTGTGAACTCAAAAGAGTGTCCAGCAAAGGAGGCATTAAATTCTGCTGCAGCAGTAGCAAACCGCAGCCATCAATACATTTAAAAAATCATGGATCAGCTTTCTGGATTAGCCATGAAGCTTTCAGCATTCAGGCATAGGAACAGGTATAGAGAAAGGTATCTGGGAAAAAGGCTTTTGAGAAGGCATTTGAAAAGGCATTTGAAAAGGCAGTCGAAAAGGCTGTGGTCTACTTTAGGAACACGCAATAATATGAATAGTCGAAAAGAAAATGTTGCATTCCATGTTGCTTCTTCTTCTCTCATCCAATTGGGTCGCGGGATTCTCCTGAGAACAAGGTCTCATCTTCCTTTCTCAGGTCTTGAACAATGCACTACAGACGGTTATTGTGATGTGTGAAACACAATTTGCAATTAACTACATTTGAGGCCTTTCGATTCAGGAACATGACTACATTTCTAACCTTGTAATGAAATAAATTGTATGTAAGCTAGTCAATGAACTGTGTGAAACAGTAACATCAATTATGATGAGATCAATATTCAACACCAAATAATTTGTTATAATATGAGAAAAAATATTTCAAAAGGTTAACATTTTAATCAAGTATTATAGTCTTGAGCAATTATTTTCTATTACTTCCTTTATCAGTACAGTTTCTTTGGCAAGCATTTCAAAACGTTATTTTTAATCAGAAACATTTCTCAGAGTAATGTGAAGTTCTTTGCTAAAAGGCATAATCATAGAAAGATCAACTTTTAAACAGTTTTCATGCTGATGTGTGCACTTCCTTGTCGAGTCATTTACGAAACAAAGCTGCTTTCTAATCATTTTTGAAGCCTAGTATCAATAAATATGACTACTTACTACTTTTAAAAATTTTAAAGCATCTATTCAATTCAATATAAACTGCACATTAATATTGCACATATAATTGTTAACTTTTTATTTTTTGCATAATAAAAATCTCTATTACTTTGTACCACATCTTCCAATTCCTGCACTCTTTTAGGTTCCCTTTCACCCTGAGTTGTACCTTTCACGCTTTTTTCCTGTCTTTCTCTTCCTTATTCTTTCTATGTTTTCTAACTTTCTGTCTCTTCTTCTGGGTCTGCTGATGTACAGTATACCCAGGTTTCTAAAATGAGCTGTGACTCCAAATCACTACAACCACTGGCACAAAGTAAGCACTAGGTCTCTCCTATTTTAATCTAAGAACTCATTTTTGTATGCTTTCCACCAACCAGGCCCTGCTTTACTCAGTAGAAGGGACTCTGTAAATCAATTTACATTATTCTTTAGTTAATCTGAATACTTCGACTGATAAGATTACGTGCTGTGTTTTATTTTTGTGTATTTTTTGTTTACTACTGTTTTACAAGAACTAGCCCTTTTAGTCTTTCATACTCCCATTTATCAGGGTAACGTCACTGTGAATATGGGGACAGCCCTTTAAATTCCTTTTTTCATTTGCTCTCTCAGTATTCTTTACTTCAGGTCCTACTGATTCTCCCCTTTAGCCCCAAATACCCAGTTGCCTTTTCGCTGACTAGTCTACGGTTCCTTTCTTCACTTAAAAACACTCAGTGGCTGTGATGATATATAGTTAGGTGAAAATGTTGCTTACAACATAGCATTTTAAACAAAAAAAAACACATACATTTACTGGTTATATTTAACTGAAGTAATTATAACTCACACCACGAAACAATTATAACTTACACGCTACCCACACACTGCTTATGCCCTCACATATTACATCACTCATGACATGTTCAATGACAGCATTGATAACATCACAAGTGATATCTGAAATTAAATAATTTATGACAACAGTGGGCATGGCGGGTGCACGAGTTATAGTTACTACATGTGGCTTTCGTACAAAAGGACTGGACAATGTCAATATCAATATCTTAAATTCTCCTTAGTTTTCATGAAGGGAAACACAATTAATTGCCTCATCAGTGCATAGTTGCTGATCTGCAGACACTCCTTGCGAATCTTGAGAAGAGATGCATAGAAACAACCAAGGGCCTGATATACAAAAGAGTTTTGCCCATTCTGTATTTATGTGGCAATGTGTTAGCACATATAGGCATTTGGACTGAGTACTTGTCTGAATTTCTTAGATAATATGCTGGTCGGATCTGGGACCAGATGGAAAGCCGCAGATAAGGATGAAAGAGACTGTTGCACTCCCAGTAGATTTTTTCATAGCTGCCCTTGCTCTTTTTTCAGAAGTTGCAAAGATTGGAATGGAAAACACTCTATTCCATACAATAATAATGCGGGAAATTTTCCTTAATTGGTAAACTTTAGGGAATGTACTCCTGCAGAACCAACATTGAAACAATATTATGAGTGCAATTTTCTTTCAACAAAATGTTTGAACTGACCACAATTCCCAAATGTCAATACTATTATATATTGTTTGTTACAATTTTAAAATATTGTCCATCACTTTTTCAAGTAAAACAACATTTTTAACCTGTTTTTTTAAAAACCACAATGATTTTTGTTTTGCTAATATTAATGTTTAAATACAGGTTTTCTGTAATAGTTCAAATTTAATTTCATATGGGGTCTGATCCATTAAAATAAAATCATATGCATAAATTTGGATGTTAGCAATGTGAATTGTTTTTTAGCTCGGGCAAGTTTTACTTAGCAACCTTATTGCTAATTTAAAGACTGGATGTTTTACTTTCAAGGTGGAATTTGTACATATTTGTAGGATTAGAAATAGATAAGCTTCAACCAGATGAGAGTATAGTTGATGGTATTGACCACTATTCATCTACAGTTTTATGTTGTATATGACCCCTCCAAATACACTTCTTTACTCACATCAATACTGAGGATGTAGCGGAGTCAAGCGAAAGCCATGCACAAAAAGAGTATCAGTTAGCATAAATGCAAGGTCATTTACGGCATGAAACAAAATAAGTTAGTCTTTTGCTTCTTTCTTTGTGGTTTCTTTTCTTTAATAATCCTCTTTTAACAGTAGTTCATCAAGCCAACATGTGTTTCGTCGCCTCCGTAAGATAGTACATGCGACTTGTTCACGGCTGAAAACAGTTCTCAATAGTTGTATAATGTGTGACGATAATTCCAGGTCACACTATCCTGTGACGCGCCAGACTCCATATCACTCGTATATGGAGTCCGGCGCGAGGAGGTAGCAATACACCCCCCAGTCAAGATCTACGATAAAGTAACAAGAAGATTATAACGAAATAAGCTTGGAATCTGAACTCTCACTGAACAACATGCCAAACCCTTAACAGGGTACCTCCTTGCGTCACAGGATAGTGTGACCTGGAATTATCGTCACACTTTATACAACTATTGAGAACTGTTTTCAGCCGTGAACAAGTCGCATGTACTATCTTACGGAGGCGACAAAACACGTGTTGGCTTGATGAACTACTGTTAAAAGAGGAATATTAAAGAAAAGAAACCACAAAGAAAGAAGCAAAAGACTAACTTATTTTGTTTCATGCCGTAAATGACCTTGCATTTATGCTAACTGATACTCTGCGTGTGCTTGGTTTACCTTTTGATGATTGTTTTGTTGCTTTGCCACAAGAATTTAGGGAGGCTGGTGGTTCTCCCCAACCCTTTAGCACCGTGAATAATATTCCCACTAGATAAACAGGTGAATAAACCATAAGCGCATATTACCTATTAAAAATACCACCACCCAGAACAAGTACCATGCACAACAAGGCCTGACATGTCAGGAGCTGTGGCAATTTATGTGAGAAATAAACACCAAAGCAGTCTATTGGGGAAAATAGGTGTACTAAACGCTACGACGTCAAAGAGGGGGTTGTGAATGACAAATCCTAGGAGCACATATCTATATGACAGTAAAACCAGCACGTTTGACTTAAAATATCCTGACATTTGTTGGAAAACTGTGCAGCACAGCATCAATACAGCAAGATGTTTCAATATTTTGCAAAGGAAAGTTTCGTACATGAAAGAACAGTGCAACACAACATTGACAAATCCAAAATGCCTGCCTTTCACATAGCTTAGTACCATAAGCCACTACTAAATGTCCCTATCAAGTCAGGGGCAAGAGCTGGAAGACTTTAACAAGGTTGCATTCCCTCAAGACATTACTGAATGTCCCCACTTGCGTCAGCACCAACTGCTTCATAAAGCTACAGTACCTCAGGTTGTTACTAGATGTCACTCTCCCATAAAAAGCAACAGCTTGAAAAGTCTTTAACAAGGCAGCAGTGCTGCTAGACATCACTAGACTTTCATCCCTCTCAAATCAGATCCAGCTGCTTAAACTCTGCACAAAGCTACAATACCTCAAGTCGTTTCTAGATGTCTCTTTCAAGTAATATGCAACTGCTTTAAATGTTTTCCACAAAATTACAGTATTCCAATTAGTTACTTGAGCCTGGATTTACAAACACTTTGTGGAGTCAGATGCAAGAGCCTAAAATTCTTTCTCAAAGCTTCAGTACCTCAAGTTGTTTCTAAATGTCCCTTTTAAACCAGTTGCAATTTCCTGACATGTCGTTTTCAAAGTTGAGGAGGTGTAGCTTCAACATATACATTTGCAAAAATTTTTTTATTTTAATGATTTGTTATTGTTTTTTGAGGAGAAAACTGTGCCAAAGCTGGCTTATAAGTCTATAATGCAGTTTTCAATAATTGCCCTGATTATTATCAAAGAAAGTTATTACACCGTACTTAGAATACTTAAGGCTAGCGAGATATTCACAAACTTGCGGTATCTCAATTGTTTATAGGAATTTCTCTTGAATCTGATGCATTTTTTCAAAAACGTGCAGTAAAATCTTTATGAGCTGCTCCTCTCCAATCAGATGCAACAGTCTAAAAACTATTAGAACATTGGAATGTTGGGAGCTCCATTGAAAACAATGGAGCGCTCCGGGCTTATAATGGCTGGTATAAGCCCGGAGCACCAACATTCCAATGTGTCTTTGTTCACAGCTCTGGCTGTGAACAAAGACTTCAGGGGGCCTGAGGGGATTTGAATCCCCTCGCGCTCCCTGAAGGCTTCGTTTTGTAAGAACATTCTGCCCTCTAGTGGCAGAATGTTCTAATAGCCTTATAGCCCTTCGTAGCAGGGCTATACCGCTATTAAAGTCCCGCTGCATTAGTTAAAGTCCCTCGCCTTCGGCTCGGGCCTTTAACGCTGCAGCGGGCCTTTAATAGCCGGTATAGCCCGCTATGGCGGGCTATAAGGCTATATTTAATGTCTGTTTTTTATCAGGGTTTTTCTTTAGAATACCTGAAGCTGGCTGGACATTCACAAACCTGCAGTACCTCAAGTTGTTACCAGTAACCCATCTTGAATGGGATATAAATGTCTGACAATGCTTTTACATGCTGCAATACCACAAATCACTTCTAGGTGTCCCTCTCAAGTGAGATACAATTTTTTTTTAATGTTTTTCACAAAGCTGAGGGGGCTTGGCTTCAACACATTTATTCACATACACAACTTTGCTATTTTACTGATTTGTGGTTCTTTTTGTACAAGATAAATAAATATGCAAAAACTGATTGGTGATGATGATTCGATATTGCAGCTTTCAATAAATATCTTAATTGGTATGGAAGTAGGTGATGCCTCTCTAATATACATAGGAAGGAGCAGTTGTTGGTAAATACAAATGCCTTCAACTGTATAACATTGGTGACTATTTTTATTCAAATGTATAAATATGCAGAGACAAAATGCAGTCACTCAAAATGAAATGAGCCAATGTCTCAATTGGCTGATCTATTGCTCGATATTGGGTTCTGTGGGGGGACGTAGTATAAAGGAATAACCCAATGGATAAAGTCTGTTCATTTAAGGAATACCTCTATGCATGTATATTTAATATGATTTTTTGGAAAAGATAAACCTACTGATCCAAACGTTGTAGAAAGACCCAGGTGTTCCACTGTGTTATCAAGTAAAGTATAACCAATGAGAACCTATTGGGCACTGAAAATTACATTTAAGAGACTGAATGTCAACACAAGATGAGGAAGAGATTCAGAATTACTAAACTTGTGTATAGTCAAAATAAAAAAATGTACAACATTCTAGAGCTAGCAGGAGTAGAGGAAATACTAGTACGACTGCCAGCAAGGAAGCGTGGGATAAAGAAATGTATGATATATATATTTTTTGGGGGGAGTTTTATATAGTGCAAACTCAACTCAAAGGTATTGGAGTGCTTAACATGAGCACCAGATACATTTCACAAGGACACATTCATTTTTGATAGGCATGGGGGATTAAGTGATTTGGCCAGAATCACAGAATGTTTAGCGTCCCTGCCAAGACTCGAACCTGGTTCCCCAACTTCCAGGTTGACCGCTCTAACCATTAGGCCACATCCTCTCCCCATCCGATATTTGATATTAGTTTGTCGAGCTCCTGTGAAAAGCACTGAAAATCCTACATTTATATGGTTTTAAAACTAGCATTTGTCCATTCCAGATGCCTGTTGTGCTTGTAAGACTTGTTTGGAGTAGAATAGTGTGTCTACTAACCAGTCATCCACTAGATATTTGCTCTGAAATTATATTCGTGCTGCAGCAGTAATGAGTGGACACATTCATATGTCTCTGAGAGCAAAGGAAGTGTGGCTGGAGCATTTGGGTTGACACTAGGTCTGAGAGTATATTACATACTGGAGCAAGGGAAAGGAAGAACTCTGATGATCAGATAACCCTTCAGAAGCAGTCAAAGACCAAGCGATGTCTCACCTGTGCCTGAAGACAGGCAACTGTGAACACACCAAGCAAAGGCACTCAAATCATGGAATCTGGATGGTGATGCTAATGTGGGTAGAATCCAGCATCTCTGACCCCTGAAGAAGGCTGCTGAATCAACAGGGAAGACCCGACTGTATGGACAAAATCCCCAACAAAACATGAAACAAAGCGACAGCTTCAGATACTTAAGAAGAGTGAGGCCAAGTTTGAGCCCTACTGACTCAGTCTACAATTTGACTGACACGTTTGTAGAAAGGTATGCTGGAATTAAGAAATTAGATTAAACGCACCATTGGGAACCCTGGGAGTGTGCAAGGTACCCATGAAAATTGTGCGTTGCAGTTATCTCTCCATATATACAGGGAAGTACAGAGAACTAATCAGTGTCCTGGCTGTTGTACTATGGTGACTGATGTTATGAGGGCTTCTTTATCTAGGGACATATTTGTAGATTTAAGCAATGCAGTGTAACCAACCTGTGTTGCAGAAGAGATACTCACAAAGGAAGACCTTCCAGAAACCCCCTCCAGGGAATAATGAGGACTGGGCCACCTTCAAACACAAGCGTGGTGAAAATGAGAAACAAGACCAAGGTCAGGTATTTATCCCATCATCAAGGGTGTTAATGTGCACCTCTGCCCTCTGTGAGCTGCCACATAATGATCTAAGCATCTCCATAATTATTTAAATTTAGCAGTGTTTATGAAAAAGATGACTTGTGTGTATTCATTAACACTGCCACCATAGATACCATAGGATGTCTGGATTGTACATGTGTGATGATGTACTTTAGCTACATCATGTCACACAGTCCCAACCTATATAATTTAGGAGACATACTGCGCCCTTTTAAGGCAGCACAGTTTATAAGCTAAAATTATGCTGTCGGGGGGCACATCAGTGAGGACTGAAACAGAGCGGTAGGGGTAGCATAGTAAGCACTGGTTCAGGTTTGTGAAAAGGCTGTGCTTTCATTCCTATCAAGAAGCTGGAAGAGTGGTTCAGGTGGGTCTTTCCCTTTTCAATACTGTCCCTTCTGCTATCTGGCTCCTTGTTGGATTCATGCTTTGCTATCCAGCTCGGGATTCCTGCGCTGCCTCTGAAAAGGAGCAGTTGCCAGCAAAGGAAGCAAGGTAAGTAATACAATATCCAGTGTTGTTCCTCTGTGCAAGTGTGAGTGAGTGAATTGTTGTGGGTGACTGAGATGGAATGAGATTGAGTGGGGATGCTTTGTGACTGTTCTGGGGCTGCAGGGGCAGTTGTGCTCAATTGCCCACAATACTCTCTACATGCCAGAGGGTAAACTGTGACTGTTGTGGAGCTACAGGGGCAACGGGGCTCACATTACTATGAGAAGAACCAGAAAATTACATGAGTGAGAACGGAAGAAAAATTATTTCCCCGGTGTAAAGAGAGCATGCAAGCTTCAAGAAGTAAATCAATTTATAGCAATACAGTCAGAAATTAAAATACACATGCATAGGTGTACTTTAGAAAGTAGTAACATAAAGGTTTAATAGTACATTAACAACGTAGTTAAATGTCAAAAATCATTTCACAAAATCATTCATTTGTTGGTATGACCTATTGCCACATTTTGGAAATACCAACATGCAACATTTGCTAATAATTAGGAATACTTTTTTTGTTTCAAGAAATCAAAATCACATGGTTTAAAGACTGCGCACATAAAATTTCAGCTTTCTAAATGGTTGTATAAAGGAGTTGCACCACTTTTTCAAAGCCAATGATGCATTACCATGAGAGCAATGAAAATGGTTTGCTGAAGCAAAATACATCCAAAAGCATTAGTGTAAGTACACATGATTATACCCAAAGCACAAATGGATGCCAACCTATATTAATTTTTTGATTAATTGCGAGATTGCAAAAAAGTACATTTGATAAGTTATTTGCTTTAAATTTGATTTGAACTTATACAAATTCAAACTGTTAAGCATATTTGACACATAGTGCAATGTTTAGTTCTCTTCTTAAATCCAAGCACACTTTCACAGTGCTACAACACATCAACTTATTAATTTATTAGGTTTCTTTAACTTGTGCATAGTGCACATGTTATGTTATGGTAGCTTATATAGCGCACGATTACCCAGGGGGTGTCCTGGCGCTAGTTACCTTTCCATTACCTAATACAGCAGACGCAATGGGAGAATGAATGTGTCATAACTTAAACAGGACTATTTGTCAAAAAGCCATGTTTTCAGACTCTTTCTAAAAGATATTAATTCCGTGGAATGTCTGAGATAGTCAGCGAGGTCATTCCAGGCTTTGGCTGCCCCGAGTACGAAGGTCCGACCTCCCCAAGTGGCTTTTTTGGTGGCTGGCACTGTGATCAGCTTGGCTCCAGAAGAGCGAAGATTCCATTTCGGTGTATACCATGTGAATTGTTTCATCAAAAATTCTGGTCCAGTACAATGTAGAGCTTTATAAACCTTACACAACGCCTTGAAGTGAACTCTATTTCTCACTGAGAGCCAATGAAGTTTTTTTATTCCTCCAGAAATTGAGGCAAACTTTGGTATACCAATAAGAAGCCTAGCTGCAGCATTTTGCAGTGCTTGGAGCTAATTTATTAAGTGTGCCTGGATGTTTAAGTACAAGCTGTTACAATAATCAAGCTTTGATAGGACCGAAGCAGTAACCACCGTCTGTCAACTGCCCAAAGGCAGAAAAGGCAGATTTTTTTTATTGTTTTAAGGACAAATGCTGTTTTAGATGAAACTGCGTTTATTTGGTCTCCGAAGTTAAGTTTGTCATCGACAATTACACCTAGGTCCTTCGCCTTCTTCGCAGGTGCAGGAAGGGAGCCCATAGATGACGGCCACCAGTTGGGTGCCCAAAAAATGATGGTCATTACCGAATAAAATCAGCTCTGTTTTGTCAGAGTTAAGTTTTAAACAATTATCCTCCATCCAGTTTCCTACGGCTTTAATGCAATTCTGAAAACGTTTCTCCATTCCAACCTCCTGCCCGGGTAGCAGGGACACAACAATTTGGGTGTCGTCTGCATACGATGTAAGATCAAACCCATAAGCACTAATAAGAGGGGCCAGTGAGGAAACGTATACATTAAACAATGTTGGACTAAGCGAAGACCCCTGTGGGACTCCGCAAGGCAGCACAAGTGGTTTAGATTGATAATCACCCAGAGACACCGCCTGAACTCGGTCCGAGAGAAATGAATGAAGGAGTTTCCACGCTCTGTTCTGGATCCCACAGGCCCTTAAACGGTCCATCAGAAGATCATGACGGACCGCATCAAAGGCCGCGGACAGATCCAGTAGGACCAAGGCTTCTCTACCACCCCGGTCTACAGCTTTCCTGATCGCCTCAGTTGACTTAATGAGGGCTGATTCAGTGGTGTGTCCCTCTCTAAAGCCATATTGAGTGGGATCCAGGGCATTAGTTTCTCGGAGAAAAGCACTGAGCTGTGTATTTAGGGCCTGCTCTACCATTTTTGCTGGCAGAGGGAGTCGCCATATTGAGCAAAAACTATTTGGATCTTTAGGATCCAAGTTGGACTTTTTCAAGAGGGGCAAAACTGAGGCCACCTTCCAAGGTTTAGGAAATTGACCAGTTTCCAACATCATATTGAAAACTGATGTGAGGGCACATGAAATCGGCGCATGAAATGCGGCAAGCTGGGCCACTTGCACTGGGAAGGGGTCATCCGGAGAACCAGATCTGGCTGCCAGAAGCAAGTTGTGAGTGGTTTCCACTGATAATGATGTAAACTTGTCCAGTGAAGGATGAAGTGGTGAGGGTGGATTTAAAATCTCCCTAGCTTTAGCCCTACCAGCCTTACTTGGATCATTAAATGCTGCAAAAATAATGTCAACTTTGTTTAGAAAAAAGTTAGCGAGATCATCGCAGAGTTCCTAACTAGAATGAACTTTTGCTGGAGGTGGTAATACCAGACTAGAAATAGTTCTAAAAAGTTCTTTTGATGAACTTCTAGCCAGGTCAACTTCGTTTACAAAAATATTTTGTTTAGCAGTAAACAGATGTTGTTTATAGCTTGGAGGATCTTTTTATAACCTCCTTATCAGCATCTCTATAATCTCTCCACCAGCTGCGTTCAAGATGCTTACATTTCAGTTTGTGGTTTCTCAATTCTTCCGTAAACCACGGGGCGGATGGAAGTGATCTTTTCGGAAGAATGGTTCTTACTGGAGCTAATGTGCTACATGCATGGACACACACATTCCCCATGCATTCCTATGGGAGGGCAGGTCAGTCTCACTAAAGACATACACAGTGCACACACTCTCCACTGGGACACAGTGTAAAAGCGCCTAGAGGCCTAAAACCACTCACACAACATAGGGAAAAAGCTAGGATAATTGCAAAAAGTTTTGGGGGTGAACCTGCCAGAAGGGCCAAGTCCAACAGACATTATGTGGCTACTCACAAGTGCTAGAGTACTACCCAAATGTCCATGTTGACAAGCCACCAATGATAAGTCCTCTTACATAGCGTATGCCTTTCCTGGAAGGTTATGTGAAAAATTATGTTTGCAATGCACTATGTGACCCTCATTATTTTACATTGTTTCAAGGAGAACCCTCTTGTACCCTCCTGTATGAAGTTGGGCTTCCTTCAGTGGCTAACTTATTAAAATCACTGGTAAGTATTACGCCTCACCATTTTCAGAAATCACCAGCCTCCACAGATTTATGGCCCAACAAGAGCAGAGTGATTTAGCAGACACCAGATCAGGGGAAAGGGTAAATATCCATGAAATTAGGAATCCAAGGCTCTCATCAAGGGTCTGAGATAGTACATGAGCAACAAAGGCACAACTTCGCCCCTCACCAAGGGACAACGAGTAGGTGTCAGTTGGGATAACTTAAAGTAAGGAGACCACAGTGAGTAATAGATTCCAATGTGGTGCCTTAAACTCACAAAACGTGGGAAGATCCTCACAACCTCCCATAGATGCCAGAAAACCTAAGCTTTGAAGAGTAGAGGTTCAGCAGCTGTCCTAGAAACTGGACTGGGAGATTAGGGAAAACAATCTACTTTTTATAATAATTCTACAGAAACCATTAGCATGAGTGAAGAAAGACAAAACGAGAATATCTAGAGTTGACTAACATAACACAAGCTAAACATGCTAAAATGTAATGGAAAGGAAGAATGTGACAAGGTAGATTGAAATTCTTAAACCTACACATACTGGGACAGCAGGGAGGAGAAGAAAGAATATATATTGCAAACTTTCTAGAACTAAAGCTCAAGAAACTTATTGACAATTAGTAACTACCGGGATGTTTCATGTTTAAAAGGGCACACATGACTTTGGTATGAAAATATTCCACAGGTGCTCTGCCCATAGAAATCATCAGAAAGGCACTGAACTACAAAGATAGAGACTTCATTCAGAAAGAGACCTGTGAACTAGGCTCTATGGACAGGCTTTCAAGCAAATTACATTGTTTCCTCGACTATAAACAAAGTGCAAATTGTTTTCAAGGCTTAGGAGCTGGTGCAAAGTCATGCAAAGTGACAAACAGGCACAAAGTTGTGGTAAGTATTCACTTTTTATGCTGGAATGTAACCATAAAAGTAATGTAAATAGCACTGTATTCTACTTTGGGTCCAGAGCAGACTCCATGGGTGGTTCATGCGCATTCTCACTCTACCACCCATGGCGTTTGATGAAAAGTCCTACCTGCTGAAATTGATAGATAGGGCTTTCTGCAAAAAAAGAAAAACTCCCTGTGGAAGGCACTAAGAGACATATTTACGAGCCCCTTGCTCCGCTGTTGCATCACTTTTTGTGATGAAACGGCATCATACTCCACCATATCATATTTATGAGGCCACACAAAGCCACTTTGCGTGGCTTTGAATGGCCCCATAGATATGGAGTAAGGCAAGGCAGCACAAATCAGCACTAGGGAAGCGGACATTGCGGTGGGTGTTCCCAAGCATTATCCATAGATTTTGACACATCCCCAGATTTACAAGATCATGTAAACCTGGAGATACACCAAAACCTTATGCCTCCCCAGGGGAGGCGCAACAAGAAGAAGTAACTTTATTTCTCCTAGTTCTTTCCTCATTTAAATGTACTGCATTCTGCAGCACACATAGAAAGAGGAAAACACCTTCCAGGATTGTTTTTTGTGCAAGAAGGGGCCTCTGTACTAAAGTGCCCCTTTTTGACATGGTCACTCCCACTTATTGCCTGGTATATGATGCAATTTTGACAGAAAGTGCACTGGATATCTGCTAATCATGTCGCCAGTGCCAGATCTCTTTCCCTAAACTATAAAATAGTTCCATGATTGGCAATACCTTTATCTCTCCCTGTAAGTCCCTAGTAAATGGCACCCCTGGTACCCAGCACCTGGAGTACTAAAGAGGTTCCCCAAGGCCTGCAGCATGTATTTATTGTGCTACCCTAAGAGACCTCTCAGCACCAACATGCAAACTGCCATTGCAGGCTCCATGCCATAGTGCAGAAAAAGTGAAAACACGACATGGCACGCCTCCTGTGTACCATGCCTGCAGACACTGCATGAAGTATAGGTAAGAAACCCCTACAGCAGGCTTATAGCCCTAAGGCAGGGTGCCCTATACTACATTTGTGGACATTTCTGCATGAGCAGATCTCCCCCTGTGATGTCTAAGTCAATTCTTAGATACTACAAGTGGACAGGGAAGCTATGTTGAATGCATGTGCTGGACACTGGTAAATACGAGTTCCCCAGTCACATGATGGCTTCACTGAAACCAGATATCTTTGGTATTAAACATCTCATACTAATAAACCCACACTGATTACAGTATGGATTTATTGACACATGTACCCAGAGGGCACCTTAGCAGTGCCCCCTGAAACTCTACTGACTATTAGTGTGCAGGCTGACAGGTATAAACCAGCCTGCAACCACAGACAGGTTTCTGACCCCCTGCAGGTGAAAACCCATTTTCTCTGAGGGCAGAAACAACACCCGGAGGTATTGTCACCTCCTCCGAGCAGGAAGGCTAAGTTATCAGCATTTCAAGCCAGTAGGCTTCAAGGGCATCTGCCTCTTTTGATATGCGACCCAAGGCTTTCGCAGGCAGGTGAAATGCGAATTTCGGTGTTTGCGATCACAATTTTGTTTGATACATATGGCCCTTAGTTACTACACCTGAATGGGGCTCTATAGTAAGGTTTGTTTTCAATAGTTGGTTGTCTGGGGAGGAAAGCAGTGTAATTACATGATCTGACAGATAAAGGAAGGGCAGCATAAATGAGTTGGCGTCTGGGATTGGCAGTGGTCTTACTGGTGAAGAATTACTTGAAACAACAACTTCAGTGACCAGTGGTATGACAAAGTACTGGAGGGATTTTCTTTAACCCGTTTACCGCGGAGACAATTTCGCCGCAGTGCGGGGCGTTCCATTATGTGGGCGGGGCTGCATCGGCCAACGGACGTGAGCAGTACTACCGAGGTAGTGCTCGCGACGGCCGTTGGCCGACAGGCGCACATAAAGGGTTAAACCCCTGTATCCCGTTTTTCTAAGCCTACTATGAATGTCGTTCTGTTCTGGCGTTGAGAATAGCGGTGTTCAACAATCGCAAAATGTGCTTTAATGAAAATATTCGATATTTTGGAAAATACGAATTCTTCATTTGGCGCTATATTTTAGCGTGAAATGCATCCTTGCATCCATTTTTGATGTGCTTTGTGCTTTTCACACGAAAACACCAGCTCAAAAAGCACAATAGCCACGACCAACAGTCACACGCATTCTGGCAATTTGCATTATTTCAACATGCCTGAGGTAAAACAATTTCGCGAACAGCACAAAATTACATGATGTGACATGATGTAATGGCGCCATTTGGGGAATTTCGCATAACAAACGTAATGTTCATTTCCTGGAATACAGAAAGTATGCAAAATACGCTGGAGTATTTAAAGTTTGGCCAGCCTAGTAAATACCATCCTGTATACTATGCCAGCAGCTTATTGCATAAAAAGCCACGGCTTCTTTGATGACATTTGGTGTTGGCCATCCTGTCAACTTCATTCTAATATTGCTGACTAAGGGTGTCACCTATATCCCAGAGGCAAGTTCAACACAAAGTAACATGTGCTTGATTGAGGTATTTGATAAAATATTCATCTTTAACAGACAAACTAAGGGCAGATTTACAAGCCCCTTGCGCCACTTTTGCGTCACTTTTCCAATGTTAAATGTGACGCAAACGTGGCGCAAGGGGCTTGTAAATCTGCCCCTAAAGGTTTTGGGGTATCTGCCCACACGTCGTTATTTTTTGGAGCCTGAAAGGTTGCGAAAATGTAAAATGCAAACCTTCTTCATTTTGAGGTGATTTCCTAAAATAAAGGGTTCTGTAGATAGTAGGCACCGAAGGGAATTCTGAGGATGGCTTATTTTCCACTATAGATACATAGGCCATTTATGCCACTGTCTTAACTTTTGTCTAGCTACAGGGTTTTTCATGGCCTCTCTATTTCCTCTGCCTCCTAAATAGCGTTCACAAGGATAGGATAAAAAAATGATATTGAACGTGGGCATGCTTATTCATGTGACCGCATCCGAGACAGAGAAGTATTCATTGCCGTGACCTTGCACACTCATTCCACATGTATACATAAATATATGCCTGGTACTAACAATGAATCTTGATTTGAAATTAACCTTTTTGCCTCTGGAACACACATGAATTTGTACTTAAATTGAGACTCTGCACAGTATTCAGAATAAAAACAGCAAGTTCTCCAAACCAAATCTGGTCGAGGGTTTTACTCAAATAAAAGTAGGAAGTAAAAAGGTACATGTAGCTTCATGGGGATATAATTTCACACTGAAGCATACTATTGATCGCAATTTAGAAATACATCTTGGAGCTAAATGAGGCGTAATAGCTGATTTTGTGCACAGAGAAACTACTTCCACCTTTCTCCAGCGCTTAAATTAGGCCAGTGTATGCAGGCGTGGGGCACCGGCTCACATTTTTGGGAACCAGGACTTCTTTCATCAAAATTTAACCCCGGGCATGACAGACAAGTATTGGAAATGCAATAGGTCTCGTATTAGTTGAGTTGGAGCTATTGCCATTTTGGCAATGCGTTTTACTGATCTCTTATGGGGTGTCTGTATGTGGTGTGTTGTGGAATTATGTAGGGTTGGTTGGATTAGTTCGTTGTGTATTTGTGTGGAGTGGAATTTTGTGGTGTGGAGCGGATTTGTGTATTGGAATTATGTGACATGCTGCCACATGCATCAACATAAGGAATTGGAATTCCTAAATAGCGATTTTTAAGGAATCGCTATTTAGGAATCGCAATTTCTTCTGCATGGTGGAATTGCAAAATAAATTGTGATTCCTAAACATTACCTAATAGCGAGTCACAAATTGCGAATAGCTATTAGGTAATGTCAATCCATTCATTCCTATGGGCCTATAGGCCCATAGGAATGAATGGGAATGCATCCACAAATTGCAAATGCAATTCCAAGGGTGCCAGGGGGCCTAAGGCCCTCCTGATGCACCCCCCAAAAAGGTAAGTGTGCACATGTGGCGCACACACATGCCCTAAGGGCATGAGTGTACGCCACCTGTCACTTTGAAAAATGCACTTTTGTGCATTTTTCAGAGAATGCGCGAATTACCATCAACTGGA